>NC_090939.1:475555925-475858956 GCF_040938575.1 Ambystoma mexicanum | reverse complement strand
AGCGGGAAGCCAGGAGCGGGTAAGGGATACGGAGTTAGGGATCAGAGAAGGAGCCGGGAGCCAGACATGAGAAGCGGAATCCCAAGACAGTCCGGTACGAGTTCCGTGGTCGAGCAGGGGAGGGCAGATCATACGGGCGCCAAAGCAGAATCAGAAACCAGGTAACGAGGTCCAAAAGGTAAGCAGAAGTCAGCAACCAGGTACACAACAAATAGGAAAACTTCTTCCGAGAAGCGCTGCTCGCGTAACACAACGGTTTAGGAGCACCGGCTTTCTGGGGGCGTGGCTAGACATAGGAAGTGGATTCGAAGGAGGCGTGGAACGCATGCAAAGGAAAAAGCGTTCCAAGGATTCCTGCCAAGCGCAAGTCCTATTGGGAGATGTAGTATTTGCCGGCAATGATGCCGGCATTGATGTAATCGCCAGGACAAGCGCCACGGGCTTCTCCCATGTGCATAAGAATGCCGTAGGAATCCGGGGGTCATGACAAGGCCAAAATAATAGGTTTACACAGTCAATAATGGTTGTATTCCGGATGTAATCAAAAGCTAATTGTTGTCTCACGTGCTAAAATGATTGAAAATAAAGTTGGTTAAAAAAAAAAACAGTTGTTTATGCATTCAATGTTAAAATACAATATTTAGCACATTCCATATGGCAGTTTCCCCAGGTTGTCCACATTAGATCAGATTCCCTCCTCCCACTTAACCCAGATTTTCATTGACTTGGCTGGGCAACCCCGTGCGGTATAAATCCGGTGTTCCACTGCCGCACACATGTCCACGTCCCCAGCCCATTGGGCCAAGGCCGGGCTCTCAGGCAAGCCCCATCGCTGCGCTATGCTGCGTTTCATTAGGCCAATTACTGTGGATAGAAACAATCTTTCCCAGCCGGTAGTAAAGTCTTCGCCCGGGACACCCAGCAACAGAAGCTTGGGGTCCAAGGGTACCGTTTTCCCCAGAACATCAGACATTTGTTTACAGCATTTCCACCAGAAGACCTGAATCCGAGGACATTCCCACAAGATGTATATAAAGGTGCCTTCCTCCCTGGGCACCGCAAGCAGTTTGGATCTGGGGCACTGTTCCATCTATGCAACGCACCCTACGGTAATACACTGCATGCAAAATCTTAAGCTGCATTAGGCTGAGCCTGGAATTGATCGCAATGTCCTGTGGGTGCATCAGGGCCAATATCCAATCCTCAGGGTAAATATTGCCCACATCCATTTCCCACTTCAGTTTCAGACTGATTAGTTCCGGGGTGGCGAAGGCCGTGATTGCAGAGTATAGAGTGAACGTGACTTTAACGGGTATCTGCTCCACCCAGAGGTTATGTTGTAGAGGAGTGTTTTGGGGCATGTCCGTGAATGAAGGCAGGTGTCTGTGAAGTGTGTGGGTCATTTGCATGTAGTGGTAATGCTCTGCATCTGGAAATCTAAATTTGTTCTGCAATGTCTCAAAAGGGGCAATCTTTCCCTCATTTAGAATATCCCCAACTACTGTAATCTGAGCCTCTACCCATTTTGGCCACCTCTGTAATTTGCCCATTTCTGTAAGGTTCATGTTATTCCACAAGGGCTGCGTCTGAGTTACCTTCCCCTCCCATCCGATGTATTTATGTGTCTACTTCCATATCATAACCATGTGTACTGCCATCGTTTGTGGGTGGGAGGGTTAGGGCATTTGGGAGGGGTTGGAGAAGCCATTCCCGCGGTGTCATACTTTGTCGTCCCAGTCTTTCTGCTTTGATGTGAGGTAGTTCCCCCGTCCCCGTGAAATATGTTGTTTACTACCATCATTTGACTGGCCCAGTAATAAGTTTGAAGTCGTGGGAGCCCTATTCCTCCCCCCATACTGACCTCTGTAATGTGTTGAGGGCGATGCAGGGGTGTCCCCCCTCCCCACAGGTGCCTCCTTAAGGAGCCGTCTATTCAATGAAATTCTGCATCTGGGACTAAGAGCGGGGCGTTTTGCAAAATGTACAGGAACCATTGGAGCACCAACATTTTGAAGAGCGCCGCCCTACCCAATAGTGTCATGGGAAGAAGCATCCAGTGTCAGACATAATCGGGTGTAGGTTATTGGGAACATAGTTCACAATGTCTCATGAGATCCGGATTCAAAGATAGCGGAAGCCATAACGTTCAATCCAATATGGACAATCTGGTGGTACTGCATATTCTACTCCCTTCACCGGGAAGAAGACGGACTTCCCCCAGTTAACCCTCAGCCCACTAAACGTTCCGAAGCATGCCAGCCTCTCCGTGACCACCGGGCAAGAGTGGGGAGGGTCCCCCAAATATATTAGGAAATCATCAGCATATAAGGAGAGTTTATCCTTCCCTCCGTCTGGCCAGCAGAACCCCAGCCACGTATCGGCCTAACGAAGCCACAGTGTCAGGGGCTCCATAGCCATGGCGAACAGGAGTGGGGATAGGGGGCATCCTTGGCGTGTTCCCCTGCCAAGTGGGAAGGATCTAGAGGGCCATCCATTGACCCTAACTTCCACTTGCGGGACCTAGTACAGTAGTTTCACCCAATTCAGAAAAGTCTCCCTGAAGCCCATCCTGCGCATGATCTCCCAGAGGCTCTCCCAAATTACAGAGTCAAACGCCTTCTCGAAGTCAATCGCCAGAGGGGCAAGGGGAGTGTCTAAGATTGGGGCCCGTTCCAAGAGTAGGTGGAGTCACCGTATGTTCATGCGTGTGGATTTACCTGGCATAAAACCGCACTGGTTGGGGTGGACCAGCAAGGGCACGACTGCCTACAATCGACTTTTGGGGGGATTTTGGCCTCCCCATTAATCAAAGAGATTGGACTGTATGAGGCACATAGTTCCGGGATTTTATCTGGCTTCGGAATCACCACTATGCTGGCTCTTTGCAGGTCTGAAGGGAGGGTTCCCTGGTCTCTGCTATGAAGAAACATCTCCTGGAGGGGGGGTGCCATGGTTTCTCCACCCAACCTCTTCCAGGCTTCCACCGGGAAGCCATATGGGCCCGGTGTCATCCCGGAGTGCAACTGGGCAATGGCGTCCGCCACCTCGGAGTCAGTAAGGTCCCTATCCAATTGGATACATTGTACCTCTGACAGCTGAGGAATCTCAATGTCATTCAGTATGGAGGGTCCCACCGGATCAGTTGGACCCTAGGAAAGTGCTGCTTCGTGGTCTGCAAATGCCTCCGCTATGCCAGAGTCTTGCTGCACCAGCTTGTGTTGTGCATTTTTAAATTTCCCGAACATGTCTATGACCCTCCTCTCTTTTTTCTAACCAGGCCAGAATCTTGCCCGCCTTATCTCCCTTTTCATACATGCGCGCCCTCGCCACTTTGTGTGCATGTCTGACATTATCTAGCGCTAAGTTCCGGAGACACTCCTTGGCCTTCAGTAGGGATTGGTGTGTATCCGGAGTGGCATGCAGTACACAGTGTGCCTCCTAGTCATTTGCTGTGTTTTCGGCTTCCTTTACTTTCAGTAGTTGCTCCTTTTTTTAAGCCAATGTCCAGTAAATAACTTCTCCCCGGAGCACCGTTTTGTAGGCTTCCCATAGCAAGGTGGGGTTATCGACCGCGGGGGAATTCATTTCAAGTACTCAGTGGTTTGCCCCTTAATGTGATCAACGAATTCAGGGAATCCGAGATAGTAGCCATTTGCCTCCATGATTTGGGGGGGGGGGGTTAGGTCTATTCATGTTTAGTTCTATTAACAGGGGTGAGTGGTCTGAAATACCTCGGGGCAGCATTGTCGCACTGGACACTCGATACGCCTCCAGAGCTGGAAGAAAAAAAATAATATAGCCTAGATAGTGAGGCATGTGCCCCAGAGTGGAATGAGTAGCCCCGATCGTGTGGCTGAAGTTGCCTCCATATATCACAAAGACCCATGGCTGATACAAATGTAGCCAGCCTAGTGGGGGTATTAAGGTTTCGCCCACGTATGTGGGTACGGTCTATGGCCGGGTCCATTACTTCATTAAAATCACCCCCCAAGTATCCAGAGAGCCGGCTGATGTTTTGCATATATGGTGATTAGATCTTCTAAGCGCTCTCGCCCATGTGCCATTGGCGGATAGGCGACCAGTATGCCCAGGGTTTCCTCCCCCAATGAACCAAGCATCATCACAAACCTCCCTCTGGGGTCCTGCAAAAACTGAGGTTAGCATGAAAGGGAGACGTGCAAAAGGATCAGAACCCCACGGGAGCCCATAATAAATCCAGCATGCAGCGCTGTTGGGTAGTTTGTTGTACGAAAAAGAGTGCAGTTTGTGCCTGCTAAGTGCGTCTCTGGAAGGAGGGCAATGTTCGGGGAATGTCTGTTCAGAAATTGGGAGACCAGGCGTCACTTGATCCCGGATCCCAGACCGTTGACATTCCATGTCAAGAGTTTGAGGGATTTACAAGCCGTCGTAGGCTTCAAGAGGCTGCGAGTGGGTGCCATATATGTTTATGGACTATCGGTGCAGTGTGGGAAGTGCCTTCTGGACACCTTGGCCTGCCTGGGTAAGGAAATGCATGGGATTTAATAGTCAAACCCACAACAAATAACGATAACTGCCCATCAACAACCCTCCCTCACCCCACCCCCATACTACGCCCCAAACCCGAAACATCTGTCACCCGAACAACGCTTGCCAATCAAACTATCGCGATGGCAGCAATCTCAAAGAACATAGCCCGCCTCAAGGCCACTCACGTGGGGCTTGGGTGATACCGGGCATCAGGGGGTGGGGGGCGTGGGCGGGAGAGTGAAAGTAGATCAGTAGCATCCGCGGCTCGCTCCGCCACTGTGGTGATTCTGTGGCAAGCTCAAATTTGAGGTTCGAAGAGTATAGCCAGAGGTCCTTTAATGCCTATCATTGCAGTTCACTGCGATTCCCTATGTCTTTTCATCCAGGCAGCTGCCTTTCGGGTTCACTTCTCGTTCCGGGCCAACTTGTTCCCGTAGTTCTGGGAGTCGGGCACGGTCCGGCCGGGGGCAGGACCTTCCCTCTGACCTCTTGGTGTTGCAGTCCAGTCAACCTCAATGTGGTTTTCAGCCCATCTCCAGGACTCTTGCGGGTTGTTGAAATATACCGTGGCCCCTTTGTGGTAGATTTTAATTTGGGCCGGGAATAGCAATCCATATTTCACATTCATGAGAGATAGCTGCCTTTTCAGTGGTTCAAATGATTGTCTAGCGTGCTGCACCTCAAGGGTGTAGTCAGGGAAAAAGACAATCCGGGAGCCGTTATGAGTAATCGTTCCTTTCATGCGAGCCTTCTGGAGAAGCGCATCTCTGTCCCGGTAGTTTAACAGTTTGGCAATTACTGTTCTAGACAGTGCTCCCAAGGTGGGCCTACCAGACGGCATCCTGTGAGCACTCTCCACTGAGAAAAATTTAGAGAAGGATTTTGATGCAAAAATATCCGCCAGCCATTGCTCCAAGAAAAGCTCAATGCTGGGCCCCTCTGCTCCCTTTGGGAACCCGAGGATACGTACATTATTGGGGCGTGACCTGCCTACTCCCTCGTCGACCCGGGCTTCTAGGGTCTTCAGGCGAGTCAGTGCTTGCGATAGCTGTTGGTTAATGCCTCTGATATCATCTTCCGCCACTGAGATACGCTGTTCCGCCTTTCCCGTATGGGAGAAGAGCTTCTGCTAGTCATGATGGAGAAAGGAGACCTCCGTGGTAATGCCGTCCATCTTTTTCTCCATCAAGGAGCGGGAGTCAGCTATGGCAGCCATCACGTCTTTCAATGAGAGGGTGTCCCCTGTGGTGAAGGCTTTGGAGTGTGATATTTGGTCTGCCGGTACAGGAGTTTTGGTAATCGCGTATTGGTCCATCCCGGTCTGCGTAGATGTCTTCTTAGGTTTGTCTTTGCCCATATTGTGAAGGGGTAGGTTGTGCTGTCCGTCGCCTTGGTGCGAGAGTGTTGCCGGTATCTGAAGAGTCATGTGGCATTCAAAACCTTAAGCCCGGAGAGTTCAGTAGAGCGCAGCTCGTGGGTCAGCAACGCGTGGGGGGGGAGACTCGTAAAAGCAGCCCTCTCCTCCGTGCAGCTATGTTTGTTTATGTCTCTTGTCCTCAGTCTGAATAACCTGCCTGGTTCAATATCTGGAAGACACTGAAGACTACCGCAGGCAGCAGGTCAGCCCCGGTGCGCCGGGTTCAGGACAGTATAAAACTATCTTCAGCGTTGGCCCTGTCCACAGGGTTCGTTGTTCCAGTCAAATAATTTGATCCGAATAGCACAACTTGTGGGGTGCCTTTCACCTTTTCTTTTTTTTTTTTTTTTAAACCAATTTATTAAATATTAACAGAAGAAATCAGTGTAACAAAAGAGATACAATAGACAATTATCCATACAATAATAATGAAAAATATATTGAGAAAAAAAAATGAATAATAAAATTCATTAAAAATAAAAAAATAAAAATCAAGGGCGTCATTGTCTGTAGTGCAAGCCTGTGAGTCTCACTGTATCTCCAGACTACCACGTTCGCCTTGTCCATGCAGTTATTAGCAGTGTTGAGATGTTTCCATGCCCCGGATACCCATAGCCTCGTACTGCCGCTCCGTTTGTATGCTGTCCACCCAGGAGTGAGCCCTCAGCAGTGATGTTCGCGCTGTGAATGTGCTGCTGTAGTGCGTGCTTGAGCGTCCTGAAGGTCCTCACTCTGATTCACCCTTGGACTCGAGATGATGACTCTATATCCGGCCCACCGTACCCATTTCTTACTATCTCTGCCACCGGAAGCCACAGTAAATCCCCCACTGTTGTGGTCTTCCCTCGTTGCGTCTTCGTGTAAATTAAAGTATCAGGGCGTGAGAATTCCACTCGCAGTGGTCGAGTCCAGGAGCACACCTACCAGGGATCACCCCGGGCATAGCAGTTGGGCATGAGGATTTAGCCGGCTGTCGTGCACATACGACCCGGATCTGCTGCCGTATGTGCCTCCTCAACTGAGGCCATGCAGGTTATGTTCAGCGTCATTCTTGTCCACGGCCCAGCGATAGGGTAGGTCCAGGCTGTGTCTGTCCGACAGGCGGGGCTCCGTATCAAGTCTTGGCTCCGGGCTGAGCGCTTGTCGGGTCTTAAACAGTGAGGCCGGAGGACGAAGCAGCCACGTTGTCTTCAGTCAAGGCAAGCCCAGGTAAGTGCCTTATATTACAGCAGTGTGTTTCTCAGTGCGGGCAAGTCCGTGCTTGCCAAGCGACAGACAGTTGGTTGCTGTTTAGTGGAGCCTGAACCTGTTGTTCTAGTATGGCTTGAAAGTTGGTAGGCACCGCTCGTCATATGCACCTATTAGTTGGATAAGAGCGAGTGGCGTCCCCGGACCGTTATATACTGTTGCCGCGTAGGCACACCTTTTCCCAGTATAGTCGTCAACCCCCAGTCACTGTCCCGGGGGGAGGGGTGATAATGTCTCTCGGGACCCTGGGGAAGCCTTCACCTCCGAAGCATGCTCAATAGCCACGCTGTAGCGTTGAGGCGAGTATCCGTGCCGTTTCACTCTCCTGTGGTGGGCACATAGTGTATACTGAGTGAGATCTAAATACTCAGGAGCCATATGGAGGGGTTAGTGCTGGACTGGACTCACCGCTTGCACCTTCAGGCCGAGGACGTGGTATTGGTCCTCAGGCGACATTTTTTCCTCGCAGCCTTGTACGCCGCACTGGCTTTCATCGGCACCCCATTCGGGAGGGGGTGGGGGGCAGCAGCCGCCTCGGACACCCCCCTACAGGTCCGGTCAAAGTGTCCTGACGGAAATGTGCACACAGAGGTCCAGTATATTTTCCCATGGCGACCAGAGCACCAAGCCACAGAGCCGGTGGAGTCCGTTGTCGAGCCCTCTGGCCACGGCACAGTGTCTTACTCTGTTCTGCGTAGACTAGGCAGTGATGGCGGGAGCCTTCCCCGGAGCTGCTGCTGGTAAGGTGAGGGTTACACATCCCGCCAGTTCGGACACAGTGGGTGCAGGTATTCTGTGCACAGCATCAGTCCGACTCACAGTGGGCCCCGACCTCGATGGTGCCCTTACAGCAGGGTTATCGTCTCAGGCGCAGTTTATTCCCCGCTCCGAGCAGCGCCAACCGCCATTTTGTGGCAGTGCCTGCTTCCGGCAGCTATGCCTCTCTTCGCCAACATCTCTCTTCACTGGCAAGTATTATGGTTCTTCTTCCAGCTGCGCACACCCGGAGCAGTTCTCTATCAACAGGCGTACTTTACATATCGATTCTTGCCCAAGGAACAGGATATTCTACAGGATATCGTTGTCGGCCACGGGAGCTACATGAGACTCCCGTCTGCATCGCTCATCGACTGGCCAAGCCCCCCCGTAGAATCTTACAGTCTTGATTGACGATAGAAAGAGGTCTGTAGGAGATACAATCCAGCATATGTTTATTTGGTTTTAGCACTGAGATTACAATTGATTACTGCAGGCTGCTAGGTAAACGCCCTATCTCGTAGGCCTACTGTAGTGTGTCAAGTAGTCGGGCCCCAATACCTATGCATATTCCTTGTAGAATTCCCCGGCTAGGCCATCAGCCTCAGGGATCTTCCCGGATGTCAGTATGCGCATTGGCAGCCAACAACCCTTCAAAAGAGTGTAAGTCGTCTAGTAGCTCCCTGTCATGAAAGGAGGTTCATGGAAGATGTGGTCCCGGTGGAAACTCTGCTAGTCCTGTTTCTATCTCTCTGCAACTATGTTTCTCTTCCCCTTTAAATTCAGGGAAGCCACGCCCCCTCAGTGCGTTGCAACTGTGTTGCGGTTTCCTCGCTCTCCGGTTCTCTCGTAGTTCCAGCCTTCCTTCGTTTCTTTCTGAAAGCCCTCCGTAGCGTTTTTCCTGAGCTCATTTCTATCAGCCTATCTGTCTGCTGTTGATACCTTTTCCTGCACGCAGTATTTGTGTGTTTTCTGACACTGTTTACTTTCACTTTCTGTCACGGGGCTCGCCGCTTTTCATACTGCGCCTCTTTCAGCCCCTTTGCTTACCTTACCTTCCTTACGGAGTTCCCAGGTATCCTGACCACTCTGCTTCCGTTTCGGTGCCTTCGTTCTTTGGGTAAGACGTTTTCTACTTGCAGGGGTTCTTTTTACACGTTAGTACGGTGACCTCAAGCGCCTGTCCCGTTCTCTCTTTCCTATACTTGCTTAACCTTCTACTACCTTTTCCCCTTATATTTTCCTTGGTTTTCTTCCTCCTCCTATTTTTCTACCGAAGTTTCACATCTTCCTGTTTCTAGTCCTCTTCTGCCCTCCATTTTTTCCTCAGAACTACAAATCCCAGGTCGCATCTTGCCTTTGGAGTTTGTTTCTTCTTCGTCTGCTGCATCTCCACCATACCAGCCTTCAGGAGCAGATTTGCAGAAAGAACAGTTACTTTTCAACTTATCTGATCTATTCAAGTCATTCCACTGGATCGGACAAGCCATTACCTCCACGCCTTCTTGCCATTCCATCTATAGGGGTTTTTTGTGCCACAGGCTTTTTCCCCTCCGTGGTCTGCACAGGGGGATTGTCATTTCTGTCTGTGGCTGTTACTCAGCACGACCATTGTGGCGAGCTCCCGGAACAGACCTTACCTCTTCACAAAAAAAGGAACGCCTGATCTCTCGGCAACGGCTCTTTCTGGATCTGACCTCTCCTCTGGCAAATCGGACCTTGAAGCACAGGTGAGCCCCACTTTTGATGACAGTTTGCAACGCCCAAATATGGCTACGGCAGAACAGGTCCAGGAGTTGCTGAACGCAGTTCAGACCGTGTCTATGGAAGTACAGGGGGTTAAGGCTGAAAATGCAACTCTTCGCCAGATAGTCGCTGCCAGAGACGCCCATCAGGCTGATCTTCCACCTTTGTCCTTAGCAGTTGGGAAGTTTGATGGAGCACCCAAGAGAGTTAAGGAGTTTCTGGATGCCTGTATGGTATAATTCACATTTAGACCGGCTACCTACGCATCTGATCGCACCAGAGTGGGTTTTTTCGTCTCCAACATGATTGGAAATGCCCTGGCATAGGCCACCCCATTGGTTACGTCCAATAATCCGATTCTACAGGACTACAACACCTTCACTACGCTTGTCCGACAGACTTTTGAGAGACAAGAGATCGGAATCGCAGCCGGCGAAGCCTTGTTTGATATCAAACAGGGTACAATGGATCTTTTGTCATATATCTCGAGTTTCAAACGATTGGCTGCAGAAGTAGATTGGCCTGAACCAGTCCAATATACAGCATTCAGAAGGGGCTTACATGAGGATCTGAAAGACGAGTTGGCGCGAGTACCCAGACCCACTACCATGGCTGATCTTTTTACGCTTGTACTTCAAATCGAATACAGGATATCGGAACGTAGATCTGAGAAAAAGAAGAGTTGAAACCCACTGATACCTGTATCCGGACCTCCCTCATCCCTGCCACTATCTACAAACCATACTGGGGAAGAACCGATGCAAATCGGCACGGCCAGGGGACCTTTATTATCTACAGAACGAAGCCGACGCCGGGACAAGGGTTTATGTCTTTACTGCGCCTCCGATTCTCACCTTTTGAGGGATTATCCTGAGGTTCCCCCACGGCATCGGGGAAACGACAGACCCCGGTCTTAGAAGGAGCCGCTTACCGGGGTTCAATGAAAGGCTCACCTTGTGCACAAACATCAGGAGAGGACTCTCGTCTCATGGTTCTTCAAGCAACCATACACAGGAAGAATCAACAAAAAAAAAAAGTCTTAGCCCTTATTGACAGTGGAGCTGCAGGAAACTTCCTTGATATCCATTGGGCCAAACAAGAAGGCATCCATCTTGTTGATAAACAGAAGGAACAGAAGGTAGAAGGTATGGATGGCCGTCCGTTAAGTTCTGGACCTATGGTTCAGGCTGCAGTGGACCTTCAGCTTTGTATCTCCCATCATCATGAAACTCTCACTTTCGATGTGATAAGAGCAGCTCACTTCCCAATCATTCTGGGAATTCCGTGGCTTCGCAGACACAACCCGACGATCAACTGGTCTCTTAACACCCTGATATTTGAATCCGAGTACTGTGGTCAACGATGCAGGGTTTCCGACAAGATGGAAGAAGCTACGGTGACTTTTCCGTCCTTCTCATCAGATTTGCTTCCAGTTCATAATATCCATCCTATCTTCCAAGATTTCGCCGACGTATTCGAAGACAAGTTACCTAAGGCTTTGCCTCCACACAGACCCGAGGCTGTGCTATTGACATTCTGCCTGGCTCTTCGGTCCCATTTGGACGCATGTTTTCTTTAACCATTCCTGAAAAACAAGCACTAAGAGTATTTAGATCAAAACCTCCAAAACGGTCTCATCCGACCATCTAAGTCTCCAGCTGGGGCATCTCTATTTTTCATTTCCAAAAAAGATTCAAAAGAATGACATGCTTGTATTGACTCTAGGGGCCTAAATAAGATCACAGTGAAGGATCGCTACCAGATGCCTCTAATAAGGGATATACTAGAAGCCGTAGAGGGATCACGCTTGTTCAGCAAACTTGACCTCAGAGGTGCCTACCACCTTCTCAGGATTAAAGAAGGGGACGAATACCGGGTGATGCCCTTTGGCCTAGTCAACGCTCCGGCAGCCTTTCAGAGGTTTATGGACCACCTTTTTGCTGACCTTCTGTTTGTCTCAGTTATTATATATTTAGATGACATCCTGGTTTTTTCGCGACATCCTCACCAACATCAGGCTCATCTCACAGAGGTCATGCAGCGACTAAGGCGTCATCAGCTGTTTGCAAAACCGGAGAAATGTCTCATTGCAGTTTCTTCTGTACCCTATCTAGGATTTATACTATCAGAACAAGGAGTTGAGATGGATCCCAAGAAGGTTTCCGCAATTCTTGCCTGGCCCGCCCCTTGCAATGTGAAAGAGGTACAAGCCTTCTTAGGTCTTTCCAATTTTTACAGGAGATTCATTGCCAACTTCTCAGAGCAGGTACTACCTATCACAGCCTTATTAAAGAAAAATGTTCGGTTCGAATGGAATTCTTTAGCAGAACAGGCATTCTGAGGGCTTAAGCAAGCCTTTTGTTCTGCACCCATCCTGAAACAACCTGATCAGAGTCGACCTTTTATTGTTGAGACTGATGCCTCCGCTGGAGCCATAGGAGCCGTGATTAAGCAAGAACATAATGGAGTGGAACATCCGATCGCATATCTCTCTCGCACCCTATGTCCCAGCGAGATCAATTACTCTGTAATTGAAAAGGAATTGTTGGCCATTAAACAAGCCTGCTCTGAATGGAGACATCTTCTCCAAGGATCAAGACATCCGTTTGAGATACGCACCGATCACAGTAATCTCAAGGTGCTACAACATATGGAGTGCAGGAATTCCTGCCAAGCCCGATGGGCATACTTCTTTGCTCAATATGATTTTTTCATAACATACCTTCCAGGAAGTAAGAATATCCTAGCCGACAGTTTATCTCGCAGTGCAAACTCCTTCAATAATCCACCTTTTGAAGGCGAGGTGTTGTTCCCTAAAGTCTGTTTCATACAGGTAATTTCGAAATTCTTGCTAGACGTCAAGAAAGCCTCTCCAGAAGCCCTACTTCCGCTTCCCAGAAGTCTATCAAACCGATTAACTACCAGAGAAGATCTATGGTTTTACCAGGGGAGATTATTCATTCCGGATCCCAGGTTACGAGCACAAATCCTTCATTGGGGTCACGATTCTAAGATAGCGGGACACAGGGGTGTCACCGCCACATCCAAGCTCATAAGTCGGATGTTCTGGTGGCCGAAAATGCTTACTGACATCAAACCTTATGTGCATTCCTGCCCTATCTGCGCCAGAAGCAAGGGATTCACATCTAAACCGGCGGGTTTGTTACATCAACCAAGACTACCTTTGACTCCATGGTCTCACGTCTCTACTGATTTTGTGGTGGATCTTCCCATGTCAAAGGGATTCACAGTGATCATGGTCACTATCGACAGTTTCAGCAAAATGTGCCATTTTCTTCGCCCTTAAGGGGGGTTCCCTCTGCTCCTGAAATGGCACAAGTGTTTTTGAGAGACGTGGTACGTCTCCATGGTCTCCCAGAAATGATCCTGTCGGACAGAGGTTCACAATTTACCTCAACATTTTGGAGGAATTTATGTGCTCTTTTAGGAGTAGAAAGAGCTCTTACTTCGGATACTATCCTCAGTCCAACGGCCAAACGGAGCGACTCAACGCAACTATGGAACAATATCTGCGTTGCTTCGCCAATGAACAACAGGACAATTGGGCATCTCTCCTCCCCATAGCAGAATTTTCCTACAATAACACTGTTCATTCTGCTATCAAGATGTCCCCGTTTTTCTGTGTTTTTGGTCGTCATCCTCGTTCCTTCCCTTTGGGTAACATCCCCAGTTCTTCTATACCTTCGGTGGACTCTCTTCTTGAAGATATTTCTAGGAGACAAAAGAATTCCATCACTAATTTACAGGAAAGTCGTCTCCGATACAAGCTCCAAGCAGATACTCACCGCACTCAGACTCCAGGATGGCAAGTGGGAGATAAGGTATGGCTATCAACAAGATACTTACCTAGATGGACTCATCCCTCCAAGTTGAGCCCTAAGTTTTTGGGTCCTTTCCCCATCACGGCCCGCATCAATCCGGTGGCTTTTCGACTGAGACTGCCTTCTCAGCTAGGCAGAGTTCACCCAGTCTTTCATTCCTCCTTGTTAAAGACCTATCTCCCAGATCCCCACCATTGGAAGAAGATCTTTAAGTTGAAAGATAAGAAGCCGGAGCCTGAAGTCTATGAGGCGGCACGTATTCTGGACTCCCGTTACCATAGAGGTAGATTACAGTGCTTGGTTCACTGGAAAGGATACTCTCACGTGGAAGACTCTTGGGAACCTGTAACCAACATCTCCGCCCCCAGATGTCTACAACAGTTCTATGCCCTTCACCCAGGTAAACCCGGGCCCGTCGCCCCAAGAAGGGGACATATTGTCATGAAAGGAGGTTCATGGAAGATGTGCTCCCGGTGGAAACTCCGCCAGTCCTGTTTCTATCTCTCTGCAACTACGTTTCTCTTCCCCTTTAAACTCAGGGAAGCCACGCCCCCTCAGTGTGTTGCAACTGTGTTGCGGTTTCCTCGCTCTCTGGTTCTCTCGAAGTTCCAGCCTTCCTTCGTTTCTTTCTGAAAGCCCTCCGTAGCGTTTTTCCTGAGCTCATTTCTTTCAGCCTATCTGTCTGCTGTTGATACCTTTTCCTGCACGCAGTATTTGTGGCAAATCGGACCTTGAAGCACAGGTGAGCCCCACTTTTGATGACACTCCCTCTGCTCCTCCCAGAGACAAGGTAATGTTTACATGAGACAAAGCCTCTGTAACATCAGCACCACAAGCCTCCATTCCAGATGAATACAACGTCTTGTAGTATGTAGAGAACACTGTTAATATCGGCTTAACCATATTGAGTGACCCTCTGATCATCCCTTACGGCACATATCATATTCCTCTCATCTTCCCTGCTGCACAGCCACGCCGGCAACCAACCAGGTCTATCACCCTCCACATGCAACTTCTGCATATATTCTACAAAGTGAAATGTACCCAACCGATCCCATGCCATCAGGCACTGTTGCCTCAATTCAATCAGATCACATGACTCCCTCCCAGTTCCCACATCCCAGCAATTCAATATCTGCCTCAATACTCACAAGGGAGTCCAGTAGGTCTCCATACAAAGCCCCCCTATATTACCCATCACTTCCCCACACATCACCACTTTAAAGGCTTACCATAGGGTGCCCGTCCCGGCCATGCTACCGTGTTAGTATCAAAGAAAGTCCTTATCGCCTCCCGAGGTACTCCATGAATGCAGCATCCAGCAGCGCCTCTGTCCTCAGCCTCCAGGTGGGAATCGGAGGTCTGTCCAGACTTCCCAGCCACATGACCATCAGTGGGGCATGGTCAGAGACAGTTCTAGCTTGGTACCCAGCCTCATCAAATTGCCCAAGCACTTCACGTCCTCTGAAAATGTAATCAATGCAGGTATGCACCCTATGAGGGGCAGAAAAGTACGAATAGGAGCAGTCCATCACACGGGTCCCCCTCCACACGTCCGCCAACCCTGAAACCCCCAGCAGTCCATTCAGGGTCTTCACCAGAGGAGCAGCCCTCTGAAACGTAGTATCACACCTGTCTACTAACGAGTCTAGTGTACACTTCAAATCAATCCCCATATCTACTGCACACCCATATACAGGGAGAATCTCGGGTATCTCAAGGCAATAAAAGTGATGCGAGTGCAGCGTACAAATTTATAATACATATTTCCCTGCCCTCCAGAACGCCAATAACCAGTACCACCCTGCCTTCCTTATCCCCCTTTGTTTACAGGATTCTAAAATGGAGGGTTGGTGCAATCCACATAACGCCCCTAGCAAACGCAGAGAAGGGGGAGCCATACAGTTGCCCTCCCCATTTCCAAGCAAGCTTGGTCCGTCTATCCCTTGTGAGACAGGTTTCCTGAAGCAGGGCTATCCCAACCCCTTTCCTGCACAAATATCAAGTACCCAAATTAGTTTGGTATATCGATTCAGGCCACGGACATCCCACGTGACCACCCACGTGACCACCCACACCACGTGACCACCCACACCTTACTAGCCATGCCTCCACATTCTTGGGTCTCACACCATCCCATTGTCCTCAAACACCTTACATCCACAACCCGTGTCCCTCTCAAGACCTCCCAGGCCCGCACCCCCATCCGTATCCAACCTATCACAACATATCGGCCTCACCACAGTGGGGCCTCCTCACACGACCAAAATAAAACAGCACCAGAAATACCGACAATCTCCCCTCCATCTCCCCAGCCAAACAAGGCAAACCTACTAGATAGACACATATTCAGGTCTAACTGCCACTCACATGCCCCCTCCCAACAAACAGCAGTGGATACCGTAAACTGGTATCAAAAAGTGAAATGTCCATAGTAGCGTACCAGTAGCAAGTCCCCAACTAAAAGTGTGGAAATATACAAGGGGTCAAGGGTCGAGATGCCAACCGCCAGGCTCCTGCCATTTGCTCATCAAGACGCCTGGCAGCCATCTTAGGACCCGAAAGCCTTGCATTTGTGTCCAGTGGGCAATGTGGGAACCACTGGTGCCTGTTACTACTACTGCAAGCTTCCAATACTGCAATGTATGTTGAGATATGTAGAAAGAGAAAAAATCCGGGACTCAGCGCCACCAGTTTAACAGTCATTTAATTGTGTTATAATGTCACACATTAAATGATGAGGTAAAGCCCATGAATGATCACATGTTTCGGCTCGCTCAGAGCCTTCTTCAAATCTGGGCTGGTTTGACATCAAACACAATAAATAATGAAACATATCAGAGATTGTGTGATAACAGTATCAATGAAAACATAACATGACAAAGAAAATGCAGATATTGAAACATTAAGCCATGGTTGGCATTGACAGATAATGAGATTGATAGATAGACAGAGAAACAAGGGTTGGTGAGGGGGCGGATGCAAAAGGTATACAGAAATATTTCACAATATAAAATAATAATGAGTACATTGTATCAAAAAACAACCAAGAACATAGCACAAAACAATATGGGGACAGTGCAAAAAAGATGAGAAAAGGAGGAAAAAAACAAAAGGAAGTTTAGTGATTATTGAGTAAGTGCAACTTACATAAATGAGACCAATTATTCCAAATAACAACTCCAATGAAAATATCATTAATTGCGCTTACCCGAATTTCGATTAGACAATCCAAAAAACTAAATGTCAATGTGGTAGTAACGGGGTCAGATCCCCACAACTAAATCTGCAAATAAATAAACTTGAATTCAGGTATCACTATAGTAAAAGAAAGCGCTCATTATTTTGCAAAAGGACGTTGTATCTACTAATCCTTGATTACGTGGGAGTACCTTGCAAATATCATAATGCACTGTCTCAGTTAAATCTCAGAGGTTTCAGAAGTGTATGTGCGCTGTGGTTGTGATACAGCCGAGAAAAGCGTATTGCACGTTACACGTGTAAATGCGAAATAAACCAAAAAATGAAATGGAACCAAGATCCCTTTAGACAAAATTACGAAGCTGGCGCGACTAAAAAAGTTGCCATTTCTCCTTAATGTCTTCGTTAATATCCAATTCCAAACAACAAGGCTACTAGTAGCTTACCTTAGATCAGCGAGCAAAGACAGTCACACGCGTTGGCAAGGAAAGGAAAATGGCCCATGTACGCCATTTTAACAACTATAGCTAAGACGCTGTCCATGGCAACGCGTCCAGCGATGCCACGGGATACTGCGTGTCATCAAGCGTTCGAATACGTCCGCCGTGAAAAGGTTTCCTCCATATTGGAGATGACGGCCGCCATATGTAAGAGCGGTCCGAATGTACGAAAGATAAAGTGTCCTCAGCGCACATTGACTATAAGTCTCGTGTGTGCTCAGCCAAGCTAACTTGTATAAGTTGGCCCTGTAATGTTAACAAAAATACAAAAAATGATTGCATGAAGTCAATCAAAAAGTGCCGAAATGTTACCAGAGGAGTTTGAGTAAGGCCGCCATACTGGGTTACCTTCAATTTAGAGATGACGGCCGCCATATGCAAGATCGGTCCGAACGCACGAAAGAAAAGAATGTTCTCCACGTACATTTATTATAATTATCAATTTAAAAGGATAATCTTTCACTCGTATTTAAATTGATTAACCGGATAATATGAGCAGAATATAGAGAGTGACTGTATAGAGTCATTCAAGTGTGTCAACATGTTAACATAACAGGCAGAATGATTACATGTGATCATACAGGTATGTATAGAAAGACAATACGGGTGTCAAATTACTAACCGAAAACTAGGCTTCAGAAAAAAGTGGAAATTCCTCTATGAGATAACTTGGATCCTAGTAAGGATTGCAACACAAAAGGTATTTAAGAGATGTATGCAGAGATGGTAGCTGTGTAACAATTGAGCAACATTACAAAAAAGAGATCATTTCATTGTCACTGTTGAGGCCTGTGGTTGTAGAGTTGAAAAAACATATCGTTCTGGCCTCAGCTCTTCTCAAAGTTTTCAACCCATCCCCACCCGTTTTGTTCAAAATTACCTGCTGCAACCCAATAAAATGAATATCTGATTTATTATTTAATTGGTGCGCAGTTTGCCAATGTGCCGCTAATGGTATGGATGGGTCCTGGCTGCCAATTTTAGACAAATGTTCATGTATCCGAATCCTTAGAGATCTTTTTGTACTGCCAATGTATATTTTGTTGCAGACACAGATGATGCAGTACACAACGAATTTTGTTTTGCAATTAATACTCTATTTAATAGTCCATTGCTTTCCATTGGTATCTTGAAACTCCGTAGTGGGGGCATGAGCATATTTGCATTGAGGACATGTGCCACATTTTCTAAAACCCAAATCTTTGATATCAAGCCACGTTCCTTGGTTGGCTTTATTGATGTCTGGTAGCAAGGAGGGACAAAGAATGGATTTAAGTGTACTTGCGCTTGTGTAGATCATACGTGGATTTTAACCTACAAAGTTACAAATGTGATCATCCATTTTCAATAGATGCCAATGTTTCCTAAGTACTTTTTGAATTCTGCGGTGGTCAGAACAGTATCGAGTAATAAAACTTATTGCCATGTCCACCTCTGAGGTACTCTTAGGTTGGTGCTCAAGGGTATCTTGTAGTTTCATTCTTTTGGATTTCTTTTATGCCCTTGTTATGGATTTGTTAGCGTAACCCCTGTTTCTGAATCGTTGTTGTAAAAGCGTACACTCATCTTCAAATTTGTCTTCACATTGGCAGTTACGTCGTGCTCTGGTGTATTCTCCCGATGGTATGTTAAAAATAGTTGAGTTTGAATGACAGCTACTGGCATGTAATGTTGAATTGACTTCGGTTGGTTTTCTGAAGGTCCATGTCTGTAGTTGATCACCAACAGAATGTATTGTTAAGTCTAAAAAGTTGATTGACTTTTGATCACAAGACCCTGTAAATTGTGTATCAAAACCATTAAGATTGAGGTCTATCACAACATTTTGAAAATCATCTGTGCTTCCATCAATGATACAAATAATATCATCTATGTAGCGTGTCCACATCTTAATTTTGGTCCTGTAAAAGAGTTCCGGGTAAACTGCTTTATCTTCTAGCATGCCCATGAAAAGGTTTGCTAGTGCTGGGGCAAATTTCACGCCCATTGCCACCCCTTTGGTTTGTTGACAAAGTTGGTTATCAAAGGTAAAGATATTAAGGTCCAAAGTGAGCTGTAGCATTTCTTTGATCATTTGTAGATGGTTGTAAAAAGAAGCCGATTCATGTCTGAATGTGTAGTCAATTGTTGTCATAGCGCATTTATGTTGAATGGAGGTACATAGAGCCTTCACATCGAGAGTGGCCAATAGGAAGGTTTTGTGCCAAGTGAAATTTTGTAATTTCTGTAATAGGCTTGTTGAGTCCCGTAAGTATGAAAACAAAAGACTGGTCCTCGGTTTAAGGATGTGATCAAGGTATTGCTCAATGTTTTCAGTCACCCAACCAATGCCACTCATGATTGGGTGACCCACTGGTATCTGGTCATAATTCTTGTGGATCTTGGGCAAGAAATACATCGTTGGAGTTACAGGTTGCTTGATGCAAAGAAAGGCACGTTCTTCATCAGTAATCAAGCATTTTCTGTGCCACATCAAAATATAGGTTTCAACTTGTTGTACTGCTATAGATTTATAGTCATCAGACCTTCGGATATAGCAATCGGGGGTTGTCAGATGTAGAAACGCCATTGTCAAGTAGTCCTCCCGATTCATTACAACAGTCTACCAAGCAGTCTCATGTGATTTCTATAAATTGAACCAAGGCAGTACCAAATATAAGAGAACGAATAACAATCTGACAACAGGAAAAAGAATGTCTCTTCAAGCTTTGAAAACAGATACTCGAATAGTGATCAAGGAGGCAGATAAGGGGGGGAACATTGTTGTAATGAATCGGGAGGACTACTTGACAATGGCGTTTCTACATCTGACAACCCCCGATTGCTATATCCAAAGGTCTGATGACTATAAATCTATAGCAGTACAACAAGTTGAAACCTATATTTTGATGTGGCACAGAAAAAGCTTGATTACTGATGAAGAACGTGCCTTTCTTTGCATCAAGCAACCTGTAACTCCAACAATGTATTTCTTGCCCAAGATCTACAAGAATTATGACAAGATACCAGAGGGTCGCCCAATCATGAGTGGCATTGGTTGGGTGACTGAAAACATTGCGCAATATCTTGATCACATCCTTAAACCGAGGAACAGTGTTTTGTTTTCATACTTACGGGACTCAACGAGCCTAATACAGAAATTACAAAATTTCACTTGGCACAAAACCTTCCTATTGGCCACTCTCGATGTGAAGGCACTATATACCTTGAAAGGAAGCGCCCCCAATTTCAGCACGATCCTCCCCGCAATGAGAGACAATAAGGGACTCTCCCGTAATGGGAATAAGGCCAAGACAGAGTGCGGGTGAGTGTAAGTGGGAGTTTATCCAAAGAATAGGGCATGCAAAGAACTCTGCAACCTCCGAGAGCGCTCTGTCTGACAATAGCAAAGACAGGCGTATTTCTAATACAAAAAACGTCATCAGAACCTACACACTATAGGGGGCACAAGTTAATTGGGATTGGGTGGCGTCGACTAACTATAGGTGTTGCTGCAGCGTGGTTGGTCTTGGCGTGAGGACGTCACTGGTCAGCCTCGTGGGTTGGGTTGGGCCTGGCAGGCCAGCTTGAGGTCATCCGAGCGGTGTTGGTATGCTGGGGCAGCCTGTGACACAGATGAATACCTTTCCTGACTCGTTTGCCCTAGGCCATGCACACTGCAGTTATTCAAGAAACGACATTTAAGTTCATCAATAAATCGCTCAGTAGTTTATCTTATAAAATGCAACACATGAGGAATGCACCTCGTGAGAGGTCTGGTGGTTGGCGGTTGGGGTGAGATTTACCTGTGTCCTATTGACCGGTATTTTAGGTCGAGGGGCTGGGCTCTGGGGCCTGAGCCGAATGATACATGTCTGTCTGCTGCGTTAGAAGTTATTATATAAATGGGTCTCTGTGTCTTGTCCCAGCGTTGGGGGTCGTCTTTGCACGGGGTCATGATTCTTGGGGTGGTCTAGGGGGATTGTGGGATTTACGAGAGGGTGCTGGTAGATCTGTGGATTCAAACGTGGGTTTATTACCGTGCTGTAAATAACACAGGTGGCGGGCTGTGGCCTTGGGTGCGGTACCGGGGCCTCTGACTCTCTGAAGCGGCTCCAGCTTGGTTGGGGGAGGTGAGGGAGTGCGGCACATGCCTTAGCTTCTTTATCTGGCAGGCTTCGTAGGGTGGGAGGGAGAATGGCCTTGCATATATTCACAAAGGTCTTTTCCTCGTGCGTTGCTGACTTTTGAATGCAGAACTTTTATAATGTTTTGCCTTACTTTGATCTTATTTAAACACACATCTATATTTCAATTTCGTTACACATTTCTTTAATACATTCGGTCCGAATACCTTTTCATTACATGGTATTATATCTACTACAGTGTTTAAGTATTTATATACAGTCGACGGTACATGAGGTAGAACTATATTATGGACCACAGAGATTGACGGTTGCCACTATGGGTGACTTAAGAAGACATATAGGGGTTCATGTGTCTTCATATGACTTAAAGACACTTTCTCTGTGATCTAGCAGCATTAGTACAGTCACAATGTGAAGTCATATAAACATTTCACTTTTATGGCTAATTCATAGTTTGCAGATTCTGTTTAAGAAGAGTAGTTCACTAATACCACTACTTGAATTCATTTCTGCGTCGCCCTGGCCTCGCGGACCAGGTCACACGGGGTGCAGTATTACATTGTGGATAACAGACTGTTACAGTGTTAATATCTGGTGTCAGCTCGTACCCAACTTTCTCATGGGAACGCGCTCGCAGCGGAGCTGCCATGGTGCTGCGGCGGCAGAGATGCATGAAAGGCCCTCCAAAGGTGGGGGCCGCGCTACAGTGCGCTGAACTCACGCCATCTTTGCTAGACAAGATGGCTTCTAGGCCTAACTGAATTTTGGTATATGCAGGGAACAGATACGTGTGGGCAATGTCGTCGGCGGGTGAACCCTCCTC
Source organism: Ambystoma mexicanum (assembly GCF_040938575.1). Lineage (NCBI taxonomy): Eukaryota > Metazoa > Chordata > Amphibia > Caudata > Ambystomatidae > Ambystoma > Ambystoma mexicanum. The sequence goes on along the minus strand of NC_090939.1, from coordinate 475,836,787 downwards.
CACCTGGGCCCGGGTGGCATGAGGGGACGCCCACCGAGTCATGGTCCTCACCTGGGGAGAAGGCTGTAGGTGAGGAGGGCCTCGCGGCCAGTCCTCCCCTACATTTCCCCCCTTTCGTTACTAAAGTAACGAATTCTTTAGCTCTTCTAATCTTCTACATTCTTGTTCCTCTATCACTGCGTCATCCCATGCAGGTGTTCCTTTTCTAGGCATCCATGCCCTACATACCCCCCTCAAGCTCTCACCTCTTCTAGCATATTCGTCTGGTGTACATGTTAAATATATACAGTCCCCAGTTTCTTCCAAGTCTACCCAGACCTCCTCATACCATTCCAGTTCCACATCTCGGGGTTCTTTGATAGTGGTGTGCCATAGTTTGTCTACTATGTACTTATCACGGTACATAGGCACTAACTGGTACCTGGGAGTGTTATCTGTTCCTGTCTGTACATGTACTTCTTGTGTCGCCTTAATTGTACCACCAGAGTTGCCCATTGTCACCATCATCATTGCACCGTTAGGGACTGCGTTAGCACAACATCGGAGGCCCACCTGGCACAGGCAGAACACCACGAGGAGGAACACCACAACTGGTATCAAGAACTTCATTGCCATTCCAAGCCATGAGGGAACCCAGGAGAAGATATTGTCGAACCATGAGCTATCTTTAGCCCCACCTTCCATCTTCATTTTCTCTCCCAGGTTATGTACTGCTTCAATGACGTGGGACAGGGATCCATTTTCTGCGTCTTCAGAAGGTACGAACGTGCAGCAGGCACTTCCTATTTTTCGGCAAACACCTCCGTCCATCGCTGTTAACAGGTCCAGAACATACCTGTTCTGCATGGTCATCAGTCGCAGAGCTCGTAGTTCCACCTTTATTATGTTGAACCCTTCTTCAGTGTCATTGGCCAGCTGGATCAGTTCCCACCGTGTGATCTGGAGCCATTTTGCATTTGCTCTTGCTTGGACACTTGAAACTAGTGAGGCAAAAAATGTTTCCACGGAGCTGAACAGGCGATACCTGTCTGGGATCTGTGCCAATAAATCGGATGATGCTTGTGATATGTAGTTCGATGCTCGCTTGTTCCGTGATAGCTCCTCTTCCTTCCCTCCGGAGGACAGGACATAGAGGTGCGCTTTTGCAGTGGGAGAAGTTGCACCTTTGTTCACGTTTCCTTGCGTCCTTTTATTTTCGTCGACGTGACTTTCTGGAATCACCATTAGGGCCGAGTGCAAAGTGGCCATTGAGCAGCTGCCACTCCATGCCTGGGGAAGGTGCAAGTAAGCCTGATTCCCGCATACCCAGTATGTGTCCATTAGCGCTGCTGTTCCTTTTTTCATGTCTGGGATGGTGAGAGTTTTGTTACAGTTTTTATTCGTTCCCATTGCCACTTTTCCTTCTCCCTTGAAACATAGTTTGTTTTTTATTTCACTTTGTAGCTTGAAGGGTTTCTCCATCGCTGTTACCCATGTTAGTTTAGAGATGTGTTCTTTCCATATTGGTGTGCACGTTTTTTCCATCCACCGCAGCTTGTCTGGTTGGACACCTCTCAGTACTTCCGCTTTGCACAGTACTTCTTCATCTTTCCATCTGTTTTCGGAAAACAGTGTCCCTTGTATTGCAAAAAAGGGTTCTTTAAGACAGACCACTCCAGTCGCTTTTGGATAGCACGTTTTGTCGTTCTGTATCATTTTGAAAGAGACATCGTGTGCTTGGAAGGTGTTCTTTATTCTATACAGTGTGAGATGAAGGAGACACTGGGCATCCACAATGGGCAATTCTCTTGGCAACAACACTTTGGGTGTGCCTGATGCATGGGGGATGAGCGAACAGACATAACAGCTTTCATTGGTTGTCTGTTTAGCAGTTGCACTCATATCTGCATACCATTTATTTGCTTGGTGGGGGTGTCGTGGGTCTTCCATCCTGTCTAAGCCTAACCCATAATACTCATCATACCCCCTCCTACTTGTCTCTCTTCTTCGCCTACTTTTCTCCCTCCTCCTATACCTTTTAGTTTCGATAGGTGAAAAAATAGGCCCTCCTTCCTCCTTCCCACCCCCCTTTTCCAATTCCTCATATAGGAACTTGTGTTCTGTCATCGTAATTACTTTTCCATTTTCCTCAATAAACAACAAATCACTGTTTTGTATCGGGGCGGGAAGGGTAGTGGGGCTGTTATATATTTCAGGTATGGACATTGTGTCATTTTCCCTTTCTTTTTGGAAATTTCTTGATTGTGACAGGGCAGCAGTGGGTGTTGCAGTATAGTAACCCCATACAAAGTGTGATCCATCCCAGACCAAAAAATCACCTTCTTTAATATTCATACTTGTAGTTGAATTCGTCCCAGGGGCCAGGGTGATGTTACTCCCCCCTCCCCCCTCGTTCATCTCGATAGAGATGAACGCTATGAACCAATATGTCACCAGGCAAAATATTGATATGAAGAACACAATAACACACATTGATAAACCACATTCGTATGAATATGTAAATCTATCTACTAACATTTCTCTAAATCTAACACGTCTATTAGTTGCAGGCTGCCCATTGGATGCCATGGTAGATCCTGTTTGAAACACAAAAGTGCATTAAGTACAAGCATGTAAACATTTCTAACGTTGTGACGTTGTTTCGACAAAGTATGGGAGTGGGTGGGGGAGGGGGTGTGTCCACAGACAAGGTAATTTTTTAATCATTACTATCCGTACATTATTTCATATATAAAAAGGAAAGTGAAAAAAAAACTTCTTCAAAACCAAAAAACCCACAAAAACCTTCAAAAGTTGTAAAAAGTATATATATATATATACATATTCATTATAGTACACTTGCCATGCGCCAGTCGTGTTCAATGTCCATCACTTAATGCGCACAAAATTCCCATCATTCATTCTGCACAACTTCATTGTCCGCTGTTGCCTGTGCCTCGTCCTGTACCTCACCTTCCACGGCGCTATACGCCCTGCGTACATCTGTCAAATGCACCCAATATCTCAGGCCCTTCACCTTTACCGCCGTGGGCGTGCAAAACACTACCTCATAAGGGCCATGGAAACGTGGTGCATTCCACCTTCTCACAAAACTTCTGACATATATGTAGTCGCCTGGCATCAGCTGTGACTGTTTGTCCGGCTGTGTTACTGCTTCTGTTGCATTTCCTTCCTCTCTTGTGAAGGGCGGGGCAAGTTGTTTTGCAATGACGCGCGCTGCTTGTGCTAATTTTTTCAAGTAGTCGGTAAACTCCTCACCTAATACCGCAGCGCTTCTGTGTGCATCAGAACGTTCACGGAGAGGCGAATGTGTTGTGTGCATTCTCCTTCCCGTGACGATCTCGTGTGGGGATAAATGATGGTCTTTGCTTGGCTGATTGCGCAATTCGAACAGGGCCAGAGGTAGGCAGTACATCCAGGTCTTTTTTAGGGAAAAACATAGTTTTGACAACCTGCTTTTCAGCAGGCCGTTCATCTTTTCCACTACGCCATTACTTTGAGGATGATAAATTGAACATAATTTGTGTTTTATTCCCAATAATGTAGTCACTTCCTTGAACAGTTCATTAACGAAATGAGTGCCGTTGTCTGAGCGAATCACGTCGCAAATTCCCCAGCGCGGGAATACTTCCCTCACTAAGAACTTTGCGGCGCTCTTCGCGTCAGGACGTGCACAGGGGCCTGCTTCCACCCACCTTGAGAAGGGACATACGACCACAATCATGTAACGAGCCCCATTGCACCTTTCTCCCATATCTACATAATCGATGTGGAGCTCTCTAAATGGGCCATTGGGTTTTGGTATTGTACCTCTCAGTGTGCGTAATGTCATTCCTGAGTTGTAAATTTGACATGTCGTGCATTCCAATGCCAGCCTAGTGATGTGTTCCTGGAGGCAAGGTGCAAACCAATCCTCTTGTATCTCTGCCACTATGTGTTGCTTAGCATTATGTGCAGGGAAGTGTAGTTGTTGAAAGGCTATTTCTAACAACGTAACTGGCATCACTACTTTTCCTGAACTCTCTTGTCGCCACAATAAGTCTGTTGGTGATTTGCTGCATCCTCTCTTAGTCCACAGCAATTTTTCTTCTGCACTAGCTCCCTCTTGCAGCTCTAGTATTTCTTGTGTGAGCATCATGTTATATCCTGTGGGGACCTCTTGGCTTACTGTGTGGTGCAACATGTACTCCCCTACCTCACCTTTCTGAAAGTATGAAGCTTCTTTGGAGGCGGCGTCTGCTGCCGCGTTTCCCAAAGATACAAGATCTGTGTTTGTAGTATGGGCTTGGCATTTCACAATTGCCACTGCCGTGGGGTCTTGCAGTGCCTCAATCAATTCTTTTAACAATTCTGCGTGTTGGACAGGTGTTCCATCTGCTCGTCGAAACCCTCTCCGCCCCCACCGTGCCAGCCCTCCGTGTACTGTGGTCGTCATGTATGCTGAGTCTGTGTATATTGTTACTACGCACCCCTTAGCTGCATGCAATGCTTCTATTAGTGCTATTAGTTCTGCTGCTTGGGCTGAATAGTGTGATGGGAGGCGGTATTGCACTAGTGTCTCATATTCACCTTCCTCTAATCGTACCACTGCCATACCCACATGTTTCTCTCCTGTCTCCATGTCAATTGAGGCCGACCCGTCCACGAAGTACACCTCTCCCTCGTTCAGGGCATTCTCAAAAACCACCTGATCCTGACCCTCGTCACCGGTGTATGTTGCACAGTTGTGGTTCTGCATGTCTTCTATTGTGCACGCCTCCGTGATGAATGTGGCTGGGTTTACAGTTTTACATCTTACTATATGGATGTTTGCACTGGACAATATTATCTCATATGCTGTGGCGCGTTGTGTTGTTAATGTGCTTTTTGATCGCTCTAATATTGCAAATAGTGAGTGTTCCACAAACAGTGTTACTGGACAGCCCATTACTATTGTGGCACTCTTTTCAATGGCGAACGCGGCAGCAGCAAGAGATTGCTCGCACGCGAAATGTCCTTGCATTACTGCGTCCAGGGTGCCGCTATAGTAAGCCAGTGGCTTGTGACCCAACGATGTCTTTTGTGTCAGCACTGCGGTCATCAGTGTTCCCTTGCAGTGTGAAAATAAGAAGAACTCGCGTCCATAATCTGGGTTTGCCAGAACTGGTGCGCTTGATATTAGCTCCTTCAGTGAGTTAAATGATGTGTTCATTTCTCCTGTCCATTCTATGTGTCTGTTTTCCTGTTGTGCTTCTTTAAGTGCCTGTAACAAGGGCCTTGTATATGCTGCGTAGTCTAATATCCAAGCTCGGCAGTAGTTGCACATGCCCAGGAATTTTTGCATCTCTTTTACTGTTTTGGGCTCTCCAACGGCTCTAATTGCCTCTGCTCTGTCTGGTATGATCCGTTTTCCATCCTTTGATATTAGCTGTCCCAAGTATAGGACCTCTGTTAGGCAGTATTGTAACTTACCCTTATCCACCTTGTACCCCTTGTTGGCCAGTAATGTCAGGAGTGTTATTGAATCCTTTCTACACTCTTCCTCGCTCTGTGCACAAACCAATAAATCGTCAACGTACTGAATCACCGTACTTTCTACAGATAGGTTCCCTAGATCCTCATGTAATATCCTGTTGAATATGCTTGGGCTTTCGCAATATCCTTGTGGTAATCTGCAGTGTTCAAATCTCCTCCCCCCTAGTGTAAATGCTGTTAAGTACCTGCTCTCTTCTGCTAAGGGGATCGAAAAGAACGCATTTTTTAAGTCAATAACTGTGAAATGAGATGCTGTTTTTGGGATGTTGCATAGTATTGTGGCCGGGTTCGGCACTAGAGGGAACTCTTTCTGAATCACATCATTGAGTGGGCGTAAATCTTGTATCATCCTCCAGGAACCTCCCTTCACCTTTTTGATCGGGTAAATGCATGTGTTGCATGGGGAATTTGAGGGCACTATTATTCCTTGTGCTAACAGTGCCTCTATTGTCTCCTTTATTCCCTCTTCTGCCTCGCGAGATAATGGATATTGTCTCACCCGGGGTAAAATTGCCCCTTCTTTCAGTTTTATCACCACAGGTTGAACTCCATGTAATAACCCTACATCATGGGGGCCGTTCGTCCATATGTTAGTTGGTATTAACCTCATGTCATCATCAAAAAATGTATGCGGTGCTCCAACTACTGCCATTAATGCAAGTGAAGTTTCTCTGGCCGTAATCACGATGTCACATGGTATTGCTAGTTCCATTACTATTTCGCCGTCTGTCTCGGCGTCTGAAAAGAGCTCTTCATCTGACAGCTCTCGCAGTGGGATATTTGCATTTGTACACAGTACTGTACGCCATTCGCATCCTTCCATGTCAATCCCTATTACACATATCCTTTTTGCTGACACGTGTACTGCGTGCAAATCCAATGATAGCACTGCCCCAGTGGCTGTGTCGGGGCACACTATGGGGCGAAAGAGGAACTCAGCTGGGATCCTCCAATCCATTCTTTTTAGCTCTGGTACTATGAGGGCCAATGTTCGCATGCCCTCAATAAACACCTCCTCGTTTTTTGGTAATCCTCTAATTTCTGTGATTATTGCGTGGCCCTGCATTACTGCCATTATGCGTAGAGGACATATGCCCGGTGTTGAACATACTATACCACTTTCTGTAAATGATATGGTCATATTTAGTTTGCTCAGGAGATCCCTCCCCAGCAAATTAATCGGAGAGCGTTCGTAGTACAGTAAGGGTGCCTTCACTGTTTTCCCCCCCACCGTTACATCCAATTCTTCTGTGTAAGGAACTTCAATTACAGCCCCAGAGAACCCCTGCGTCTCTAACGTCCTATTAGATAGCGGGAACCGGCCCTCTTTAATGCATGATTTCTCCGCTCCGGAATCCACCATGAATATGAATTGCTTGTCTCCTATCTGCGCCCCTATCAATGGTTCCTCTGATGCATTGTGGGTCGTAGATAGAACTGGACACGCAAGTGTTCTCTGTGGGCTGTCCTATGCGGGGTGTCTCATTGCCCCTCCCTGATCAAAAATGTTCCCCGAAACTACTGATACTCCGCTGTAGGGCGCGGGTGCGGGGGCTCCATTCGCTACTGTAGCGAAAGTGTTACCTGGCATGTATTGTATAGTGTCATTATTCTGTGGGTGATTTTGTGTTCTGTACTGATGTCCGTGTAGTTGTGCGTTACCTCTTTGCCCTGCATTTCCTTGTTGTTGGTGCTGTCCCATGGGGAGGCCGTATGGGCTCCCTGGGTGTGGGTGACCGTACTGTTCTGCCTCCTGGAACCCGTTGTTTTGTCTGCTTCTGCACTCCCTCGAGTAATGTCCCCACCTCCCACAGTTCCAGCAGCTCCCCTGTGGACCTCTGGGACCCTGCCATCCATTTCCTCCCACTCCACCATACCCTTGTCCCCCTCTTCGGCCCCTGTACCCACCTCTACCCCCTCGTGGGGCCCACTCTTGCCACATTGGACCTCCGTTCTGCTCCTGCTCAGTCCACTGTCGTTGTCCTTGTCCTGCCCAATTTGCTGCTATTCTTCCTTGTATTGCTATTTGCCCCTCCTCTCCTTCGTCTCCCTCCCTCATGAGTGGGAGCCCTGCTACCGCTGCTGCAACCTTCACCAGTTTTGATTGTACCAACCTTGCCTCGTCTGCCAACCTTTTCTGTGCTACTTCCCTCTCTCTCTCTTTTATCCTTTTGCAATGGTGCACTATTATACTTTGGATCTCTGGCCACCCCTTTGCCTCAACGCCCGCTATTTTATCGAGTGCCTTCTGCACCTCTTTTGGGAGCCCTCTCTTAATGATAAAATAAAATAGAGATGTGGATTGGTGCCAGGGCGTGCCCGTTTCCGCTCTCCACATCTCCTGCACCCGGAGAATGTAATCCATAGCATCCTCCCCGTCATTCATTGTACACTGCATTACTGACTGTAAATCTGGAGTATCTGGGAACGTCTCCCGCAGCGCATCCCAAACCCGTGCCCGCACTGTATTAAAGGACGCTCCATCATGACGGTCACAATCTAATGTCACGGCCGGGAAACCAGCCTTAACCCATACTCTGTCTGCTTGATCTCCTACTGCTGATACTAGTAGGCTTTTCACATCGCCTACTGCCAGCGGTATGCCGGCAGTATGTTTCTCGAATGCATATATCCACTTGCTCGCCCCTCCGGACAACGGGGGCAATAACTTCATCAAATTAGCTTTATCCATCTGGGCCCAGGGTATATAGTTTGGTCTTCCTCCCCCTCTGTGTATTAGTGGAAGTTGTAATTTTCCTTTTAACGTTGCGCCCTCACCCACTTTTGTCGTCGCTGACCCCAATGACGCCATCCTCCCCACCCTATTCCTTAGTCGTCCCATCCACTCGTCATCTATTGTTCCTAGCGAGCATGCACCGTCCAGCTCCTCGCTTTCCCCTCCTACTGCCATACTCAACCTATCACTCTCATCTATTTCGCCTCGGACATCACATAGCAGGTCCTCTCTGATCCCTGTCTGCCGTGATACATCACCGATGCTCCCCTCTGGTGTTTCCACCTGTATTATTCTTGTCGGTTCTTCCTCAATTCTGAACAATATTTCACCCTTTTTCCATCCTTCCTCAATTTGTCTACTTTCACTTGATGTTCTGGATACACGTCCTGATCGAGTGGGAGTGCATGCTGTACGCTCACATATGTCTTTTATTCTTGAGAGTTCATCCTTTGCTATCGAGAGCCTCGATTCTAAATCACTCGTTAGCTTTTCTATGTCCCCTCTCTGCGTGCTTGTCTGGGCACGCTCTCTAGTGCTTTCGTATGGTGGGGGGGCTGTTGGTCTTAGGGGTGTAGTAGTTGTAGGGGGAGGCACATAAGTAGGATCACTATACCCTGCTGCGGGGGCTGGTTTATGTAATATCGGGTACAAACTAATCACCTCCGCAGGTTGTTCTATATTTAGCTGTTCCTTTTCCTCTCTTGGAATCATCAGTGGGTTATCTGTGGTGGAAGGTAGATCAATATTTGGTGCCGGAGCTTTGGGTGGGGGTATTTCCTCAAATAGTCTCCAGAGATCTAATATCTCCTTCCTGTTTTGCCACTGTTTGCCCTTATACTTGAGGCGAATGCACGTTCGTACCATATCTAGAACGCTTTTTTCAAAAGACCCCCCCTCAGGCCAAATCTGGGGCAATCCTTCCCCTTTTAATTCTGTTACCCATTGATCGTGGTATTTCTTGATTCGTTCAGCGTATCCCGGTAAGCTCGTACAAATATGTGACAAGGGAGTCTCTGCCCCCATATTCTAAATCAATAACACTGACCGCGTTCACCTCCTTTACTTTTGATTACGTATAGATATGTCCAGGTATATTTTTATGGCCCAGACAAGAGCGGACTTCTCAATGATATCACGCAAGTTGAATTCACTACTAACATTCCTTCTTACTCGCCATTCCTCATTGTCTTCGCATCCCTGTTCAATCCCGCGCAATTTTCATTCACAATCAACCACCTGCTAGTTATGGTCCACACTCTCTAGCACCCCCTCGCGATCAGTCGTTCTTCTTCACTATTCACACGGTGCGCGCACCCCTCACAATCCTTTCCCACTCACACCTCGCTTTTTTCCTCCCTTTCCTTCCTGTCCAGCTGTCCCTGTTGTTCTACTCGGGTAACTAGATACCCGTCTGCATGTGCCAGTATTTTTGATCCCTATTTCTGCTGTTTTCCCCCCTGTCTTGGTATTTTATGTTAATCAGTTCACCCCAGGCTCGCTTTTAGTCCAGACCCTTACCCTCTGAGCAAAAGAATAGAAGGAAATAGCAAATACTAAAATATACTCTGTGTCTTCCCTTGCCAGACACTAATAACTTATTTTTCACTTCTTTATATATTCCCAGTACTAGTTTAGATAGCACTATGCGGCGCCGCCTTCCACCCCCTTTCGGAGCTAGGTTTCCGTCACTTCTACTTCTTCATTTACTTCTTACTCCTAATGGCCATATGCAAAGAAAAAGATAAAGAAATTTTCAAGACCCGTCTTTAGTAGACCCCCGTTATTCTTCTCCTCTACCTGTCCTCGTTCTCTCCTGTTCACAATTTCCCCTCCCTTCCCCTTTACGATCGCTCGCACTCGGTACTCACGTGCCCGTCTTGAACCGATAGTCTCCGAAACTGGGTCCGTCCAGGCAGTGTCACCGGTAACTCAACGGTCAGCCCCTGGCTCCGGCGAGCGGCACTCAAAGGGGATTTTTTTCCAATCGGGATCCCGTACCCTTTCTCATTGAGTGCGCACTTCTTAGTGTGCCGGTCGCCGTTGGCGGGCAGCCTCCCGGAGCCGGCTCACCGTGCGTATCCCTTTTCGACCGGAGATTCTCGTGCCAAAAGGGGGTCGTTAAAAGGAGTTAGGGAAAAATAATTTGGAGATATCACGCTATCGGGGTCACCACTGAAAGGAAGCGCCCCCAATTTCAGCACGATCCTCCCCGCAATGAGAGACAATAAGGGACTCTCCCGTAATGGGAATAAGGCCAAGACAGAGTGCGGGTGAGCGTAAGTGGGAGTTTATCCAAAGAATAGGGCATGCAAAGAACTCTGCAACCTCCGAGAGCGCTCTGTCTGACAATAGCAAAGACAGGCGTATTTCTAATACAAAAAACGTCATCAGAACCTACACACTATAGGGGGCACAAGTTAATTGGGATTGGGTGGCGTCGACTAACTATAGGTGTTGCTGCAGCGTGGTTGGTCTTGGCGTGAGGACGTCACTGGTCAGCCTCGTGGGTTGGGTTGGGCCTGGCAGGCCAGCTTGAGGTAATCCGAGCGGTGTTGGTATGCTGGGGCAGCCTGTGACACAGATGAATACCTTTCCTGACTCGTTTGCCCTAGGCCATGCACACTGCAGTTATTCAAGAAACGACATTTAAGTTCATCAATAAATCGCTCAGTAGTTTATCTTATAAAATGCAACACATGAGGAATGCACCTCGTGAGAGGTCTGGTGGTTGGCGGTTGGGGTGAGATTTACCTGTGTCCTATTGACCGGTATTTTAGGTCGAGGGGCTGGGCTCTGGGGCCTGAGCCGAATGATACATGTCTGTCTGCTGCGTTAGAAGTTATTATATAAATGGGTCTCTGTGTCTTGTCCCAGCGTTGGGGGTCGTCTTTGCACGGGGTCATGATTCTTGGGGTGGTCTAGGGGGATTGTGGGATTTACGAGAGGGTGCTGGTAGATCTGTGGATTCAAACGTGGGTTTATTACCGTGCTGTAAATAACACAGGTGGCGGGCTGTGGCCTTGGGTGCGGTACCGGGGCCTCTGACTCTCTGAAGCGGCTCCAGCTTGGTTGGGGGAGGTGAGGGAGTGCGGCACATGCCTTAGCTTCTTTATCTGGCAGGCTTCGTAGGGTGGGAGGGAGAATGGCCTTGCATATATTCACAAAGGTCTTTTCCTCGTGCGTTGCTGACTTTTGAATGCAGAACTTTTATAATGTTTTGCCTTACTTTGATCTTATTTAAACACACATCTATATTTCAATTTCGTTACACATTTCTTTAATACATTCGGTCCGAATACCTTTTCATTACATGGTATTATATCTACTACAGTGTTTAAGTATTTATATACAGTCGACGGTACATGAGGTAGAACTATATTATGGACCACAGAGATTGACGGTTGCCACTATGGGTGACTTAAGAAGACATATAGGGGTTCATGTGTCTTCATATGACTTAAAGACACTTTCTCTGTGATCTAGCAGCATTAGTACAGTCACAATGTGAAGTCATATAAACATTTCACTTTTATGGCTAATTCATAGTTTGCAGATTCTGTTTAAGAAGAGTAGTTCACTAATACCACTACTTGAATTCATTTCTGCGTCGCCCTGGCCTCGCGGACCAGGTCACACGGGGTGCAGTATTACATTGTGGATAACAGACTGTTACAGTGTTAATATCTGGTGTCAGCTCGTACCCAACTTTCTCATGGGAACGCGCTCGCAGCGGAGCTGCCATGGTGCTGCGGCGGCAGAGATGCATGAAAGGCCCTCCAAAGGTGGGGGCCGCGCTACAGTGCGCTGAACTCACGCCATCTTTGCTAGACAAGATGGCTTCTAGGCCTAACTGAATTTTGGTATATGCAGGGAACAGATACGTGTGGGCAATGTCGTCGGCGGGTGAACCCTCCTCCACCTGGGCCCGGGTGGCATGAGGGGACGCCCACCGAGTCATGGTCCTCACCTGGGGAGAAGGCTGTAGGTGAGGAGGGCCTCGCGGCCAGTCCTCCCCTACAACCTCCATTCAACATAAATGGGCTATGACAACAATTGACTACACATTCAGACATGAATCGGCTTCTTTTTACAACCATCTACAAATGATCAAAGAAATGCTACAGCTCACTTTGGACCTTAATATCTTTACCTTTGATAACCAACTTTGTCAACAAACCAAAGGGGTGGCAATGGGCGTGAAATTTGCCCCAGCACTAGCAAACCTTTTCATGGGCATGCTAGAAGATAAAGCAGTTTACCCGGAACTCTTTTACAGGACCAAAATTAAGATGTGGACACGCTACATAGATGATATTATTTGTATCATTGATGGAAGCACAGATGATTTTCAAAATGTTGTGATAGACCTCAATCTTAATGGTTTTGATACACAATTTACAGGGTCTTGTGATCAAAAGTCAATCAACTTTTTAGACTTAACAATACATTCTGTTGGTGATCAACTACAGACATGGACCTTCAGAAAACCAACCGAAGTCAATTCAACATTACATGCCAGTAGCTGTCATTCAAACTCAACCATTTTTAACATACCATCGGGAGAATACACCAGAGCACGACCTAACTGCCAATGTGAAGACAAATTTGAAGATGAGTGTACGCTTTTACAACAACAATTCAGAAACAGGGGTTACTCTAACAAATCCATAACAAGGGCATACAATTTGTATTTGTATTTGTTTATTTATAACGCGCAGACCATCTGGCCCGGGGGCATCAAGAAATCCAAAAGAATGAAACAACAAGATACCCTTGAGCACCAACCTAAGAGTACCTCAGAGGTGGACATGGCAATAAGTTTTATTACTCGATACGGTTCTGACCACCGCAGAATTCAAAAAGTACTTAGGAAACATTGGCATCTATTGAAAATGGACGATCACATTTGTAACTTTGCAGGTGAAAATCCACATATGATCTACACAAGAGCAAGTACACTTAAATACATTCTTAGTCCCTACTTGCTACCAGACATCAATAAAGCCAACCAAGGAACGTGGCTTGATATCAAAGATTTGGGTTTTAGAAAATGTGACACATGTCCTCAATGCAAATATGCTCATGCCCCTACTACGGAGTTTCAAGATACCAATGGAAAGCAATGAACTATTAAACAGAGTATTAATTGCAAAACAAAATTTGTCGTGTACTGCATCATCTGTGTCTGCAACAAAATATACATTGGCAGTACAAAAAGATCTCTAAGAATTCGGATACGTGAACATTTGTCTAAAATTGGCAGCCAGAACCCATCCATACCATTAGCGGCACATTGGCAAACTGCGCACCAATTACATAATAAATCAGATATTCGTTTTATTGGGTTGCAGCAGGTCATTTTGAACAAAACGGGTGGGGATAGGTTGAAAACTTTGAGAAGAGCTGAGGCCAGAACGATATGTTTCTTCAACTCTACAACCACAGGCCTCAACAGTGACAATGAAATGATCTCTTTTTTGTAATGTTGGTCAATTGTTACACAGCTACCATCTCTGCATACATCTCTTAAATACCTTTTGTGTTGCAATCCTTACTAGGATCCAAGTTATCTCATAGAGGAATTTCCACTTTTTTCTGAAGCCTAGTTTTCGGTTAGTAATTTGACACCCGTATTTCTTTCTATACATACCTGTATGATCACATGTAATCATTCTGCCTGTTATGTTAACATGTTGACACACTTGAATGACTCAATACAGTCACTCTCTATATTCTGCTCATATTGTCCGGTTAATCAATTTAAATACGAGTGAAAGATTATCCTTTTAAATTGATAATTATATTAAATGTACGTGGAGAACATTCTTTTCTTTTGTGCGTTCGGACCGATCTTGCATATGGCGGCCGTCATCTCTAAATTGAAGGTAACCCAGTATGGCGGCCGTACTCGAACGCCTCTGGTAACATTTCAGCACTTTTTGATTGACTTCATGCAATTATTTTTTGTATTTTTGTTAACATTACAGGGCCAACTTATACAAGTTAGCTTGGCTGAGCACACACGAGATTTATAGTCAATGTGCACTGAGGACACTTTATCTTTCGTACATTCGGACCGCTCTTACATATGGCGGCCGTCATCTCCAATATGGAGGAAACCTTTTCACGGCGGACGTATTAGAACGCTTGATGACACGCAGTATCCCGTGCCAACGCTGGACGCGTTGCCATGGACAGCGTCTTAGCTATAGTTGTTAAAATGGCGTACATGGGCCATTTTCCTTTCCTTGCCAACGTGTGTGACTGTCTTTGCTCGCTGATCTAAGGTAAGCTACTAGTAGCCTTGTTTTTTGGAATTGGATATTAACGAAGACATTAAGGAGAAATGGCAACTTTTTTAGTCGCGCCAGCTTCGTAATTTGGTCTAAAGGGATCTTGGTTCCATTTCATTTTTTGGTTTATTTAGCATTTACACGTGTAACGTGCAATACGCTTTTCTCGGCTGTATCACAACCACAGCGCACATACACTTCTGAAACCTCTGAGATTTAACTGAGACAGTGCATTATGATATTTGCAAGGTACGTAATCAAGGATTAGTAGATACAACGTCCTTTTGCAAAATAATGAGTGCTTTCTTTTACTATAGTGATACCTGAATTCAAGTTTATTTATTTGCAGATTTAGTTGTGGGGATCTGACCCCGTTACTACCACATTGACATTTAATCTTTTGGATTGTCTAATCGAAATTCGGGTAAGCGCAATTAATGGCATTTCATTGGAGTTATTTGGAATAATTGGTCTCATTCATGTAAGTTGCACTTACTCAATAATCACTAAACTTCCTTTTGTTTTTTTCCTCCTTTTCTCATCTTTTTTGCACTGTCCCCATATTGTTTTGTGCTATGTTCTTGGTTGTTTTTTGATACAATGTACTCATTTTTATTTTATATTGTGAAATATTTCTCTATACCTTTGCATCCGCCCCCTCACCAACCCTTGTTTCTCTGTCTATCTATCAATCTCATTATCTGTCAATGCCAACCATGGCTTAATGTTTCAATATCTGCATTTTCTTTGTCATGTTATGTTTTCATTGATACTGTTGTCACACAATCTCTGATATGTGTAATTATTTATTGTGTTTGATGTCAAACCAGCCCAGATTTGAAAAAGATTCTGAGCGAGCCGAAACATGTTATCATGCATGGACTTTACCTCATCATTTAATGTGTGACATTATAACACAATTAAATGACTGTTAAACTGGTGGCACTGAGACCCAGATTTTTTCTCTTTCTACATTACATGTGGTGACGGTTAGGCTTTACTACCGTCTGAGTCCAGAGACCTGCGACACCCATTTACTCACAGATGCAATTGTATCAACACCAGTTTCTCTATTGTCTAAAAATTGGGATTGTAAGGTGTCGCCCTACAGAGCAGCTTTCTTTAAAGCCAAACTTCCTTTTTTATGTTGAGATATGACCTCGACAGAAACTGGCAATGCAGATGGACAGAATCATGCAATATGGTTGTGCCAATGATTACTGTGAGTTAATGTTTCTATGCAAGAGATTACAGGGAGTTCAGTTTTAGTTTGGGCAATTAGTGATCACCTATAAGCCTAAACTATTGCATTAGAGTACATATAGGGGGAAAGGGCATATGAGGAGGGACATACAGCTTGTAGGTGTTTGGTTATTTGCCCCACCCATTAACTGCTCATTGCCGTGCTCATCTATATGGCCATTACCACCGCGTTCCTGCCCCTCCCCAACCAAAACACCTCGTAATGGGAACTCTTTGAGCTCACTCTAATCAAGCCTTCACATTAAACGTTGCACTCAAAGTGCCTGCTAGTGTTTTTTCAAAGCTGTTTTCTGAGAGTTAATGACTTAATTGGAGCTTTTGGTGTAAAAAAACCAACAAAATAAAATGCAGTCACTATAAGCACTATGCGTATCCTTAACTGAAGTCCTGTTAAGCACAAGCAGTGTAAGGGGCAGTTTCCCTGCAGTTGTGAGTGAACCTGAGCTTGAGCCTGGATACCGTTAGGATCCCTCGCTGCTTTCGTGTTATTATTCTAATGCATATCAGATGTTCCCAAAAGGCTGGCTGACCCTGCAGCACAAGGTTGCTAGGCAATGGCCCGCAACAAACTCGCACAGGCTTCAACAACACACAGTGACGTGCCTTTGTAGAGCCCCTTGGTATGCATGACATCATCATGACACGATGATGTGCAACCAGAAGCAAAAGCCCACTGCAACGAAGCCCTGGTGTTCGCGCAACGGCTTAATTCAATGGATTCACCAAGCTTCGTATTGGTTTCAGAACTTTACTTCAGGTAATTAATTAGGTATTTAGACCTGTTTTCTGCTAAACCTTTTGCTAGTTGCACTTGTTTTGCTAGACTTCCTCAGGGAGGTTGCCTTAGTATTTATTAACGCTCGCTGCACTAGGATAATTACCCTACTATTTCCTGCTGATAACGTTCCTATTCTCTGCCTAGGTCCAGTGTGGTGATACAGCATTATTAGGTGAGAAACCTTCCAACTTCTTCCTTCTTTGCATCTGGACTGAAATCTTATATAATAAGGTTATTCTCTTTCTACAGCTCCTGTATACCCCATTGAAGATATTGTTAGGAGGTGTGTCCAGTAGCACTTCCTCTAAAGTGAAAGGCGCACACTGTGTAGTTACTAAAGCGTTCAGTGGGCACTTTTCCCTTTTGTTTGGAGTGCAAAGTCTCTGTGCTCCCGAGAGACCTCCTTGTCTACTGTACAATAACCAGGTGAGTGTAACAGATTGCACAAACCTACAAATCACTCCCGAACATGGATGCCTTACTAAAAGAGCTTACAGTTACAGTACAGAAACTCCAAGTGGAAGTGACAACATCCAGACAAGAGAATGCTGTCCTTTATCAATCCATGTCAGCCCTTCAAGAGTATGCGGAGTGGAGGTACAGCGGGGCACTCTGGTGCTGCCGTGAAGGCAGACACATGTCCCATTCTCAATCCTGCTAAGCTAATCCTGCTAAGCTCCCTGCCCCTCTGCCAAACAGGAACACCATCCCCTCCGATGCCCTCTAAATACGGGGGAGGCGCAAAAGAAATGAACCCTTTTTAACTCAATGTAAAATACACTTCTTGAATCAGCCACAGTTATATACTTCAGACCAGGCAATGGTAGCCTTTTTGCTCTAGTCTTGATAAAAACTGCCCTGGCTTGGGCTACACCATACTTTGAGGGTAACCATCCTAATATTGACAGATTATCCTGGCTTTCTTGGGGCATTCAAGCTAATGTTTGAAAGGCAAGGAGAAAACCAAGTGCTAAGAAATTAGTTGTTAGATGTACGACAAGGGAACAAAGCCCCATTAACTTACATAGCACATTTCAAAGGATTGGTCACACAGACTCACTGGCCCGAAGATGGCCAGATCACCATTTTGTATAGGGGCTTAAGAGATGAAATAAAAGATGCCTTAAGTCATGTGCTAGAACCTCCACTTCCCCCTCACAGACTACATAACCTTGGTCATAAGGGTTGATCAACGCATAAAAGGGGAACAGAGAAGAACCGATGTTCCCAGATATGTCAATAAATGGGATAGGAATCCGGCTACTTATGTGAATCCCTCCAGTTCTCCCCAGTAACCAGAACCCATACAATTAGGTAGTATCCGTCGACCTGTCTCATTGGAAGAAAGGGAACGGAGACAACGCTTACAGCTATGTTTCTACTTTGGGGAAAAGCACCATACAGTGCAGACATATCCTCGTCTTATGTCAACTCCCAGACTCGCCCTCATTAGTGAACAACAGAGCAAGTCCATATTGCAATTCCGGCCAAGTGATCAGTCCCACACTACCACCCAAATCATCCAATCTCTACATGAAGGTGGATCTCACAGAAGGTAGTTAAGAGTGGAAAGAAGTGATTGCCCTGGTAGACTGTGGTGCCATCGGTAACTTTCTCAATATTGCCTTCGCTCATTACAAAAGCATACAGTTGATCTCCAAAGAGAAAGCAGAATCCATTCTTTCTGTGGATGGTTCCCTGTTAATTTCAGGCCCCCTCACCTTACAGACAAAATCTTTATTCATGACAGGTACACCATGAAACAATCACCTTCGATGCCATTGTGGCACTTCATTTCTAGACGCTATTGGGATACCTTGGCTCTGTTATCATAATCCTGCTATCAATTGGAGAGATAACAAAGTTAACCTTTCAACAATATCCCCATGAAAGTAGAGGGAGGGTAGGATGGATTGGGGGAGGCTATGGAAAAATACCATGCCTCACCTTCGGGCGAGCTCCCTCAAGGACCCCCTGCACAGGTGATCCTCAATCACCTGTCTGCCCCCAGGGTTGGGATCCTAGAGCTATGGCCATCCCTTGGCCACCTGAACAAAGGATACTCGGGGATTGTTTGTGAGAACGCCCTCAGGTTTCTCACACCACACACTATAAAACTCTCACACACGGCCGGGAAGTGGATTATAGCGGCTGAAATAATAGTGCAGAGTGAACAGCCTGTCCATCCCACATAGTGTCCCCGACGGTAGGGTGCCTGAGAAGTGTGGACCATCCATGTGCCGGCCCGTTCGGCGGAGACTGGATAGATCACGAAGCCGCTGTTGCTTAGACTAGCGGCTAAAAAAGCACGAGTGAGGCTAATTAATTTACTTGATTGTGATAGGTACGAAGGCCACAAACTATAAATAGGGTTACCGGTTTTCAGGGATTACTGTTTTTTACCGATATCCAGTCCCCATTAATATAAAACTATTACTCGGGGGACTACAAAAACCCTGGTACTTCTTTGTTACTAAGTAAGGGGAGCAGGATTTGAAACCACGTTGTCTTGTATTCCAGACAGAAGCGTTGCCGGTGAGCTATCCTGGTAGGTCTGTGAAAGCAGTGTGTTTATAACTGTAATGATTATGCACCATTGCTACCTTATGGCCGAATGTAGAATTGACTGCATTGCAAACTGCAATGCTGGGGAATCGGAAAACTCTGGTTTCAGGTTGAGCACTAAGCTCTGTGTTATTATGACGGTTTGATTCCGAGACAATAGCTTCACCTGCTAAACTCCAAGATAGACCTTTTCCCTCTTACTCCATCTGACTGTTAAGAGCCCAACATTCTTCACTGCCCTACACACCTATTGCCTTCTCCCCTCTATCTCGCTCCCAGTTTAATTTCTTGTCCCGGTGCACTGCTGCTGACATGCCGCTTTACCCTTGGGGTGGAAAGAGCCCCTGCAGTGTAGAGCGGCCTCCTTGTGTAAGCACTGTAGAAGGATAGGGCGAGAAATGGCTTAACCACAAACAACAACAAAGTGGGAATCTGCGATCATGGACCTAAACACACTGCATGCAGGAACACCAGCAAGACTGACAAAATGTGCATGCTTGTCTACATGCGCTGAAACTGAGAAACCGCGTGTGCAGTGTAGGTGCACGTTTAAATGCATCACGATTAAGAAACGTGTGTGTGCGTATTAATATACAAAGGGAAACTGTGTGAACATATGTACATTCATTTCGAGAGAGAATCTCTGTGTGCCTATTTCTATGCACCGCAAGCGAGAAACGTGTACATGCATACTGCAGAGAGGAGAAAATGTGTGTTACCGTTGGTTACATTAGTGTACACATTTACCTGCACTGTGCTACTATGTGCATACTTATGTGTGCTATAAGTGACAGAATTGTGCGTACATATTTACGTGCACTAAGAGAAACCGTGAGTATGGGTGTATTTATGTACACCAGGGATCAAAATAAAGGTTCTTTGACTGGGAGCTAAAAACCAGATACTAGTTATATGATGCATCACCTGGCAAGCAAGAGCTACCTCTGGGGTAGTGCAGTATTTTTATTTTTTTTATTTAGCACTTTGGTTTACAAAACTGAAAACCTTTGGCTATTTTACTAATATACATCTTTCGTTTGTAGAGTTTGAGTAAAGAAAGATGAGGAAGAGAACAAGAAAATACAAAGCAAAGTGATACAAGAAAAAGCAGAAAGTGCAAAAAACAAATAAAATCAGTCACAGTATCGGCTTTGATACGTTAGTTATCAGGCAATGTCATTTGTGATAATTTTTCTAAAAAGCACATAATAAGACTATATGATATTATGGTTTGTTTTTGGCCACTATCTTATTCTTCCTTTTTAGACCTCTGCAATTGATTATGTCTATATATATTCTGCAGGGAGGTTCGAGTTTCTTAGATATCACCAAAATGAATTTTGTCACTGCTAAGTTGATACGCATTTTCACCCCTTGAAGAAGGATATTCCACCAGGTATTTGTCTCTCTCAATTTATAGTCTTTCCAGATTTCGCCCAGATATATATGTCTTTCGTTTTTTGAGCGCCGAAAATTCCAGTGTTAGATGTTTCATTGATTCTATTGCGTTTAGGTCTTTGCACAGTCAACAGTGCTTTTTGTCTCTTCTCCTGTAGTAGTTGTCTCTGCACAGCAGGAGATTCAGACGAAATCGTAAGTAGGCAGTCCTCAAGAACCAGTTTGGAAACAAAGTCAAGTATTTTGGCAATCTGTTTGGTTTGTGAGGATTGGCCCAGAAATCATTATATCCATGATATTTAGATATTTCCTCGGCGTCTCAATCCAATCGTACGGGAACATCTTTTTCTTTACCTGGTCTGGGTTATTCAGTAGCGATTCTTCCGTTTCATTCAAGTTTGTTAGAATGGCCTTACATATCGTTTCCCATTCTGCGAGCGTCAGCTCTGTATGTTCCTCAATGGCCTTTCTCAAGGCCTTGAACCGTCCTGTTGACGATTTTTCTAGACATTTACGGTAGAAGGATATGACCTTTCAGTCTGTGGTTGCTTTCAAAGATGTTAATGTCAATTCTTTATGGATTATTTGAATGGGGCAAGTATTAGGCAATTGGAGTACCGTTCTCCAAAAGATTCCTTCCAAAAGAGGACACGTTTTGGCTGGTAGTAGAAAGGACGTTTCTGCTCCATACGTCAAGATTGCCACTACCTTTGCTCTGTAAAATACCACCAATGGGGCCATGGGGAATCTACAGAATCTTCTTCAGAGAATTTTAGCTTGATTTGCCAAGTTTTTCATCTCATTGCTCAGCTCTATTATTCTTGGTGCCTTGTTTCTATCGTTGTTAATACAAACTCCCAAGTAGGTCACCAAAGTTATTTCCAAGATTTTCTTGTTTTTTAGCGTCCAGCAGAATTTCTTAGTTTCCTTTGCTCTGCCAAATTTGCCCAATTTCAGGATTCTTGATTTTTCTGGGTCATTTGTCATGTTGTTACCATCCACATAGGTCTGGACGGCTGTCAGCTGGTGTTGGAGGCCTATGGCCGTCTGATCGATCAGAACTATATCATCAGCATATATTAGCCTTCCGACTGCTGTTCCCCCTAACTTGGGAGGAAAAGTTCTTACTGCTGAGAAAGCTTCATCAATGTCGGATATAAAAAGATTATATAGTTCCGGCCCTAGCGGGCATCCTTGTTTTAAGCCGATGTTCGTGGCTATATTCTCTGAGAGTAGGCCTTGTTTATTCAATCTGACTGTCAAAAGCCTTAGATAAATCTATGAACGCCACGTAGAATCTTAAATCGTTGTTTTTCACAGTTCTAATTTTGAGTAGATTTAGTATAAAGATGTTCAGTGGTGTTCCCCTACCTTTTACAAAGCCTGATTGCCATTGATCTCTGTGGCCAGTTGATTCACTCCATGTTGTTAAGGCTTTTAGTAATATTGAGGCCCGCCACAGCTAATAAGGCTGCTGGCCTGTAATTTTCTGGATTAGTTCTCAGACCTTTCTTGAAGATAGGTACCACTACACTCTCTTTCCAAGATTTGACACTTCCCGAGAGTAGAATTTATTTATATAGTTCATGTAAAAATGTCGTCAATTGTTCTGGGTCACTTTTTAGGGCTTTGTTCGTCAGCCCGTCTGGGCCCGGGGCTCTGGAGTTTGAGTTTTCTGATAAGATTCTCAATTGCGTCACTATTGATCTCCAAGGATCCCTGACTTCCACTTCTCTTCTGTGGGCAGTTCACAATGTTCGGTGCTTTGTCTTGCAACTGGGTGTAATAGGTTTGCCACTGAGCTCCTGATACTGGATTAGTTATTAAAGCATCTTGTGGTGCGTCCATTTAATTAATCAGCCTCCATGTACCAGCAGTGTTTCTGTTTCCCATCGTGTCATGAACTACAGAACACGCCCCTTTTGGACTTCCTGGTCCTTGTCTCAACGGGTTACACTCCCTTGTACTTCCAACATGGCCATCCACTGTGAAACACCTTCCTCGCTCTACACCTTGGACATAGCGTGTTCTATTTATAGACAGCGTCTCAATGCTATTGCAAAGTAGCGACCAGACGTGTGCTCCGTAGCTCGCGGTATTGATTCCCTTGCTTCTTCCAGCCTTCCCCATTCCTAGTCCCTTTCCTTCCTTGATTCCTGGACTCGTGTGCTAGTAGCGCACTCTGTTAATTTCCCAGATTCCTGGATCTTTGCATCTCGGAATTTTGAACGCACGCTGGAGTCGGAAGAGACTCGTGCAGCCTTATTCAAGACTCGATCAGTCCGCAAGAAGGCATCGATCAAGAAATCCAGCAAAGATCGAACTCGGGTAAGAAGGGGGGAAACTCCTTGACAGTTTGAGACGCCAACCGACCGAACTCGATATGGACATGGAAGCGGCCGTCCAGGACCTGATGCGTGGCATGCAAGTGCTATCAACCGGGGTGCAGAATCTAAAGGCGGAAAACACTGCTCTCAAACAATTAGTTCTATCCCGTGATTCTGCCACAAAAGAAAGTGTATTGCTGGGCGGCATAGTGGACAAATACGATGGGTCGGCAAAAACCCTTCGCGGATTCCTGGATTCATGTTTGGTCCACTCTACGTTTAAGCCCTACTACTTTTCAACTCCCAGGGCTAGGTGGGGTTCATAATTTCCCACCTTTCAGGAAACGCCTTAACCTGGGCTACGCCCCTCGTTAATTTCGGCGATGCTCTCCTAGATGACTATGATGGCTTCATACAAGCCCTTAAGACCATGTTTGACCGTCCAGAGCAGGTCTATAGTGCCCAGGAACGCCTGTTAGACTTTCAGCAAGGATCCCAGGATATGCTCACCTATGTTACCCGATTCAAGCAATTAGTCAAGGAAGCTGATTGGTCTCCCGAGGCGAGTTTGACCCTTTTCAGGAGAGGACTGAATGAGGAGATTAAGGATGTGTTGGCTAGAGTGGCTTGCCCAAACTCATTCCAAGCACTAATGGACCTTGCCATGCAAATAGATTTCCGTATCCAGGAAAGGAAGGCAGAGAAGAAGAAATCCAGAGGTAATCCTCCGAAGCTGTCCTTTGAGAGTACCACCAAGACGGACACAAACCCAGGCTCGGTCTCTGAACCAGAACCCATGCAGATGGGAGCCTTCCGTGGACCTATATCCCTGCAAGAAAGAATGAGAAGGATTCATACGGGGTTGTGCATGTATTGTGCCTCAGACAAACACTTGGTTAGGGAGTGTCCTCTAGCCCCTCCTCGGCATTCGGGAAACGCCAGCTCCCGATCCTAGATGGAGCAGAGCTTCGGGAGAGAGATGTTTGCTCCACATCAATTCCATCCTTGAACTTTCCTGGACAAAACAATTTGGTGATACTACAGGCCTTCCTGTCGCCCTCCAAGAATAAGACCTATCCCATTCTGGCCTTGGTAGACTGCAGAGCTATGGGAATTTTCATTGATCAAGACTCGGTTGTTAGTCATCATATTCCGTACGAGACACGAAGCACCATGCAGCCGGTGGAAGCAATTGACAGAGACCCCTCACTTCAGGACCCATAAGCCTGCAGACAAAAGAGATCCAGCTTTCTATAAACCATCACCAAGAGCGGATTACATTTGACATCATTAAGTCAGCTCATGGGTCATTACCCCATGGTATTGGGTATGCCCTGGTTACAGAAGCACAATCCGTATATCAATTGGACAGCAGGATCACTATTCCTAGGCTCAGAGTTTTGTATGTCCCACTGTCTATTCCTGGATCCCTCCTCGACACTCCCTAAAGAACCACTAAGAGACCAGCAAACACCACTCATGGTTTCCAATATCATACAAGTCCCAGAGGCCTATCAGGGATATGCTGATGTATTTTCAACTGCCATAGTCCAGGCCTTACCCCCTCACAGACCTGAAGACTGTGCCATAGATACAGATCCCTCAGCAGTGATTCTCTTCGGCAGAATGTTCATCCTTTCCGAACCAGAGAAAAAGGCCCTCCGAGAATAAGTGGATACCAACCTTGAAAACAGCACCTTAAGACCCTCCAAATCTCCAGCGGGTGGTTCGTTGTTCTTTGTTCCCAAGAAGGACACCAAGGAACTCAGGCCCTGCCTCGACTATCGTGGCTTAAATCAATGCACCCTCAAAGATCTGTAACCACTGCCCCTGATCTCGGATATCCTGGAAGCTGTGAGAGGCGCCGTAATATTCACAAAGTTGGATCTCCGGGGTGCCTATCATTTCATCCGTGTCCGGGAAGGAGACGAATGGAAAACAGCCTTTAGAACACCCTTTGGTCACTATGAATATCTAGTCATGCCCTTTGGACTAGCTAATGCCCCCACAGTTTTTCAACGTTTTATGGATAGGGTGTTTTCTGACATGTTATTCCTCTTCGTCATTGTCTATCTGGATGACATATTGATCTTTTCCAAGGATCCTCTAAAGCATGAAGAACATGTAAAGGCAGTATTACAACGACTCCGTGAATACAAACTTTTAGCCAAACCCAAAAAATGCTTGTTTCACGTTACTTCTGTTCACTACCTAGGATTCATCCTTAGCCCAGAAGGAATTGGTATGGACCCTTCAAAAGGTAAAGGCCATACTGGCATGGCCCGCTTCCACGTTCGTGAAACAAGTTCAATCCTTCCTGGGGCTTGCCAATTTCTACTGGAAGTTCATTTCTACCTTTTCCGAGATCGTTCAGCTGATCGTTGCCCTCTTGAAGAAAGGCACCACCTTTATCTGGTCTACACCGCAAGATAAGGCATTCCAACGTTTAAAGACAGAGTTCACGCAAGCCCCCATCTTGGCCCAACCCGACATAAATCGGCCATTCCTAGTGGAAACGGATGCCTCTAACTACGCCATAGGGGTGGTCTTGAAGCAGGAACTTGAGGATAAACTGGAACACCCCATTGCTTACCTCTCACGAACCCTGACTCCCAGTGAGACACACTATTCCGTCCTTGAAAAGGAACTGTTAGCCATCTGCCAAGCCTTCACTGAATGGCGACATCTACTTCTGGGTGGTAGATATCCAGTTCAGGTCCGCATCGGAATCTACAAATTCTACAGTCGTTGAAGTGCAGGAACAGTCGTCAGGCGCGTTGGGCCTACTTCTTTGCCCAGTACCAAATTCCAAATCACTCATGTTCCCGGATCACAAAACATGATTGCTGATGCCTTATCTCGACGTCCTGACTATTTAACTACTGAAGACAAGGCCTATCCTAAGATGTTTACCCACACGATCTTTGTAGCTCAAGCAGTCAACCTCCTGGAAGAAATTCGAGTGCAAACCCAATCCTCTGACCTCTGGAAGGAAGGATATTTCAAGGAAGAATCCATGGAACTTAAGAGTTAAGGAAGGATATTTATTCAAGGACAATGCACTGGTCATTCCTACACAGAAATTACAACAAAGAATAATAAACCTCTGCCATGATATCCTTCACTCCGGACATCGTGGCATAACCAACACCCTCTGTCTCATACAAAGACAGTTTTGGTGGCCAGGAATGAAGACCAACGTACAGCAGTACATCAAAGCTTGTACTGTCTGCAGTCAAAATAAACATGATAACAAGAGACCGGCGGGTCTTCTACTACAACCTACACTGCCAACAAGGCCATGAGAATTCATTAGTACAGACTTCATTGTGGAATTACCACCTTCCCGAGGATACACGACTATCATGGTTACCATAGACGTGTTCACTCATATGGCTCATTTTACACCCCTGTGTAAGCTGCCATCCTTGTCCGAGCTTGCTGGAATCTTCCTGGAACACATTCCGTTTACATGGACTTCCTTCCAAGATCATATCTGATCGAGGACCTCAATACGTCTCTCAATTCTAGAAACATCTCTGTCGCATTTTGGGAATCCAATGCGCTCTCTCGTCTGTTTATCATCCCCAAACCAACGGGGCCACAGAACGTGCTAATCAGACCCTGGAGCAGTATCTTCGGTGTTTCGCCACCAAGGTTCAGGATGACTGGTCGCTCCCGATACCCGTGGCTGAATTCGCCTACAACAATTCCGATCATTCCGCACTTAAGACCAGTCCCTTTTATTGTAGCCAAGGTTTCCATCCATCGGTTCTACCCTCTGTTCTCCCTCATCCTACACCAGTACCTACTGTCGACTCCTGGATAGAAACCCTCATCAACATACACCAGGAGGCCAAAGAAAGCTTAGAGAGGGCCAGAACGCAGACTAAGAGGTATGCGGTTTCCAAAAGAAGACCAGGTCCTTCTTATGCAATCAGTGATCAAGTCTGGTTGTCCTCGAAATTACTACCCCGACATCTACGGCCAAACAAGTTGGCCCCTCGCTACTATGGTCCATTTCCCATCAAGGAAATGATCAATCCAGTTTCATACCTGATCAGACTACCAGACTCCTGGAAGAAAATTCACCCAGTATTTCACACATCCTTATTAAAACCCTACACCCAATCCTCCAGGAAATCCTGCCGACCTCCTCCTCTGCTGGTCGACAATTGGAATATGAAGTATCCCGAATATGTGACTCCAGGTATAAACGGGGTAAGCTTCAATACCTGGTTGAATGGAAAGGATATCCTCCTAGTGAAAGAACCTGGGAACCACTTTCTAATCTCAAGGCCCCTCGACTACTCAGAAGATTTCACCTTATACACCCGGGCAAACCCGGAGGAACGGGTCTTCGGAGGAGGCATGCTGTCATGAACTACAGAACACGCCCCTTTTGGACTTCCTGGTCCTTGTCTCAACGGGGCTTATACTCCCTTATACTTCCAACATGGCCGTCCACTGGGAAACACCTTCCTCGCTCTACACCTTGGACGTAGCGTGTTCTATTTATAGACCTTGCCTCCCGTGGCTCCATGCGTCTCAATGCTATTGTGAAGTAGCGATCAGACGTGTGCTCCGTAGCTTGCGGTATTGTTTCCCTTGCTTCTTCCAGCCTACCCCATTCCTAGTCCCTTTCCTTCCTTTCTTGATTCCTGGACTCGTGTGCTAGTAGCGCACTCTGTTAATTTCCCGGATTCCTGGATCCTTGCATCCCGGAACTTTGAACGCACGCTGGAGTCGGAAGAGACTCGTGCAGCCTTATTCAAGACTCAATCAGTCCGCAAGAAGGCATTGATCAAGAAATCCAGCAAAGATCGAACTCAGGTGAGAAGGGGGGGGAACTCCTTGACACATCATCGCAAGTATTTGTTGGGAGTCTTGGTTTATAATAGTTTTTTTATGCATTGACAACCATTTGTGGTATTTTTGTTTAATTTTGCAGCATTCTGGTGTTGCCACTGATGGATTTTTTTTTGTAGAGTTGTCTAAGATTTTTCCTTAGCTCTCTTTTTTTTATCACTATTGCTTTGTCATATGCATGCTTATGTGACATTGACGGCCTATTACATCCTACTTTCTGAGAAATTTCAAAAATCTTGAGTAGTGGTACGTAGTCAATGGTTTGAAAAGGTATTTGCTGCTGTAATTCAGAGATTGTATTCAGGAGATTGTCATTTAAATCCATAATTTTAGAGCTTTGAATTTTTAGCCTGTTTCTTCCCAGATTGATTGCTATTTCATGCGGATAATAAACTTGGTGAATTGGACTTTTAAGTGCAAGGTTCAAGCATGTTAACCTGACCGGGTTATGGTCGCTGGCCTCAGTTGATTTTACTTCCAAGTTTTTGATGTAATCTGATATATTGGTTGAGACCGTGATATAATCTAAGATGTCTGTCGATTTTGTTCCTTGCCAGGTAGGCTTCACCGATATGACTCCGGCTACAATTCCATCAAGAATTATACAGTCTTGTGATTCCATGCGACTCCCAGTTTCTGTTTGGGTGTCAGTTTGCTTGTTTTGTCCTTTAGAATGTAATTTTTTTTTTTTTTTTATCTATGCATGTGCAGTTTAGATCTCCCACAATTATTAGAAAGGGGTCCGACCAATGTTCTCTCTGCTCCTCGATTATGTAATTAATGGTTGCTGGGAGGATGTTGTTCTTTTCTTTCCCCAGCGGCCAATAGATGTTAATTAGGATTAGGACTAGGAATCTTTTTGCCTCTAGCGCTTTTGGCATTTGTATCACCACCATCAGGATATAAGGAGAAGGTTTCACACAGGTCAATATAGTCCAATTGAGGTTGTTTTTAATTGCTATGATTAACCCAGCCATAGGTCTTCGTTTGGTACCTTTTACTGCAGGGTTGATAAAGACTTGGTAGTCTTCTATCAAGGGTGTTTGTCTTAACCATGTTTCTTGCAGACATATGACTTCGGGCCTGTCAATTCCAAATTCCTTTTTGGTTAACAGGTGACTAAACCCTCTTGTATTCCATGTTATCAAGAACCATTCTTTTTTGTAGACAATTTCTGGGCGTTATTTCTCTTGCATTGTTTCGGCCGCTAGGTTAGCCAGCCATTTCCATTTTGCATGGTCTCCATCTGCTACTGCCTTGTAGTTGTTCTGAAACACTGATTTCTTATGAGTGTCGTAAGCCTCTTGGAAGTGAGATTTTCTTTTGCGTTTTACGTGATCTTTTTCTAGTTCCATGATTGCTGGCTGCATTTTTTTCACTTAAGTCAAAGCCCATAGCTCGCAAAGTTGTTACTTCCGCCAAGAGCAGCTGATGGACAATGTCGAAGCCAATATGGACATAGACTCTGTCCATAGGTTTCTCATCGGAAAATTCAATTAAAGCCAGATCATTTGAGTTAATTAAACTAAGTGTCGGAATGCGGTGCAATGATCGCATCACGTTGGCACAATTTAGTATCAAGCCTTCATTTAAGTCTAGAGTTCTTTCTAAAGATAGGCCTCTTTCCCTCTGCAAGTGCCTTTCTGGGAACTGAAGGTGCCTTGCTGTTTGGAGGGTCGTTCTTCATTGTCTTTGCTGGATTGCGTTTTTAAGTTTATCTCACTCTCCTTGCTGGGTGCCGTTACGATGTGTCTAGTTGGAAACGCCCCTAAATTTGATCATGGAGTGCTTCCTCTGTTACTGGGGTCCTTTATCATGATGCCATTTGCCTCATCAATGTAGGGGGTTAAGGCTTGCTTGTCAACTAACTTTGGTTCACTTGAATGGTTTTTTGTCTGCTTGCGCCCTGATTTTTGTTTGGGTTTCAATTTGTGGTGTTTTTAATTTTGAGATGTGTGTCTTTGTTTTCCTTGACGATTGGTCAAGTAGAATGTCTTCTTCAGTGAATAACTCGTCTGTATCCTCTTGGTCGTTCTTATTGTCAGACAGCTCTTCTGAGGCAGTTTCAGCGTCTGATGTTGATGTGTCTTCTTCCGGGATTGAGTATGTCGACAAGTCCATTAGGTCTATGTCCGATTGGTCCTCCGCTGCCAATCTTTCTGGGTGACAAATTTTTCCCTGGACGGATGGTTTTTTTTTGTTCTCTTTGTCAACTGGTTTAATCGTTTTCGTTACCGCAACTTCTTTTGGTGCGGTTAGATTTTTAATAGAAGATTTACTTTTGTTTGATTTGATCGTTCTCTGAGATATCTGTTTTTTTAAAAAAATGTCCCCCAGGCTGCATCACGTTGCAGCGCCTTCTTTCTGGTTGCGTGGTCCATGCAGTCAGTTTCTTGGAGCCGCTTGTTGTTTGTTCTCAATCACCTTTCGTTTCTTAAGGAATATTTCACACACTTTAGGCTTCGTTAGTTTGTTGCTGTCAAATTCCCCAGTCCGTTGAGAGCCCTTTGTGTGTTCCTCATTAGCTATTTGAGCCAGTCCGTTTGTTAACTTGTTGCCACTAGATGGTTGGCAGACGTTTGATGGTGGCTTTGACTGTCTGTTGCTTGCTACCGGGCCAGGCACATTCCCATTGGTTGTGGGTTCATTTGAAGATTTTTTTGTTTTCTGAGGTATTCCTCTGTCCTCTCTTGGGTTCTCGTTTCCAGATTTCCGTCTCAGTTTTCGTTTTGTGGTGTACAGTTGCAGCTGCTCAGAGGGTTCTTCTTCAGTTGGTGTCTCTCGCGTGTAGTCCACTAGATTAAGATTACTTGTGGTCTCTGACGTTGCCCTTGGTGATCCTGGGTCCGAGTTGGATTCTTTTAATGGAGCATTAGGAATAGGGGTTTTTGCTGTCGTATTGTCGAGTCCTTCTGTTAGATTTCCCAGACCTGCAGTTGCTGTCGTCTTGTCTTTCGGTGGTTGGGCTATTGTGTTGTCGTTACCATACAGCTCTTCCACTGTTCCCAAGTTTGTATCGGGGGTATTGCCAAAGCTTCCCAGTGCGTCTTCTTTTCTTGTGGATTTCCACCTATTTCTCTTTTCCTTCATTATTGGGTCTAGTATGGCCTGCAGTATTTGGGAAATACGGAACTTGATGTTGTTCATATTGTTTTGTAGGGCCATGATGAAACTTTCAATGAAGATCATCTTTGAGTGGACCATGGCCAGTATCGTGGTATGGTCTTTTAAGGTGTCAGTTGCGTCCTTGTGTAACTTCATAAAAGGCGCTAGGATTGCAGTCAACGTTGATATCATGAGGAAGTTGTCTTTTTGTGGCGATGTTTGATCCTTACCAGCTTTGGTACGCCCTTTGGTATCTCTTAAGAGTTGCTCCGTCGTTCTTAAAAGGCGAGGTTAGCACAGAATCATTAGTTTCCGTTCCGGCATTTTGCTATGTTTACGTTGATTGGTTTATTTGCTTCCCGGTGTTTCCCTGGTCTCTCGCCGGCGTCCCACATTCGACTGGTTGTGTTGATGCTTCTCCCTTCCCGGTAGATTTTTCCATCAAAGATTTTTCCAGTAGTAGTGCATCTGAAATGTCCATGTTCTGCATCCGTTCTCTTTGTTTATCATGGAATTCGATGCAACTCATAGCTTCCTTGTGGTTTGGGATTGCTTTTTGTCCAAAAAAGGCACTTGGAGCGCCCCAGCCCTGTGAGAATGATAGTTTTTGTGGTTTCCATATATTTTTCTCTCGACCAATGTAAGTGATGGGTCTCAATTTGTCCCTTCCATCACTAGTAGAATGTTGTTGTTGCATGGATTCTCTGCCAGTTTTTATATGCTCAAGTGATTGGGGCGGCCTTTCCCTATATATCTTTTTGTCGGGCTCGTGGCCACGTCTGCCATTCTTGGTTTGGTTTCGCTAAAATGTGTTTTTGGGACCTCCACCACATCTTTGTCACTGTCGAAATTTTCACAGAGCACGCTTTGCCATTTCTATCTGCCATCTTAAGCGTGTCATTAGATGAGTCAGTTAGGGTCTCTTCTCCGATATCGGGGTTTGGCAAGTTAGGAGTTGGGCTTTTTCGGTGCTCTTGTTCTCCTGTATCCAGGGGGGTTGCCATCCCTGTGAGTTTCCCCTTTTCATGTTGAGCTGCATCAGCTGGCTCCAGTGTTTGAGGGCTGCAGACGGCAGTAGTTGGATTCAATGGAAAGACTCGGCTATTTTGCACCTCAATTGGGTGTAGGGCCAGGAAAATGTACGTAACATTCATTGGTATGCTCATTGTTTACACCCATGGTGAGCGGACCTGTTGGATCACTGGGTGTGCTTTGAAACTGTGCATTTGTTTCAGTCAAGCCTGCTTCCTTGTCAATTGAAAGCAAGCGATCAGCCCGTGGTGTCCCTGCATGATCTATGTCAGCCACAGAGTCAGTGTAATACGTTTGTGGGAGAGACAGGGGCATATTTTGAGCAATATTTACATGAAATTCTTCCGTCATGATTAATATTTAGTCTTATGATACAGGTCTTATAGTGTAGGCTAATCTTCCTCCTGACTCCACCAGCCACTCCACTTATGCTCTGCGGAGCAGGCGAGGTTGGGTCCTTGCACGTTTCAGAGAAGAAAAAAAAGAATTGCGGAGGAGGAAAAGCATTCCGGTCCTAGGAACAAAGTGATTCCATTTTCCTCTCCTCTTACACAGCTGGGTTTGGTCCCCCTTGTTACTTAGTGCACGGTAATCACTGCCAATGTTGCTGTCAAGCCGTGCGGGTCAAAGGAAACTCCTGCAGTCCCCACACAGCGAGTAGTGTAAATTGTAGTCAATATGTTGAACGTGATCCACGTTCACAGTTTTAGGATTTCTCACCTGTTTTCTGGCAGTTGATGATTTTAATGTATGCAAGCGCCGAGCGCCCAGCTCCAGCAAACAGCCAAACAGCAGAGATTACGGCACCCTCTACTCGCGCAGGCTCAAGTGCAGTATTCCACAAATCAATCTCCCACAAATATTTTCTAACTGTAACTTTTTGTCCATATTATTGATCCATTATGCTTTGATTTCTCAATGGGGTCTAATGTTCCCTTATACACATTCCCGAACACAATATATGTAACAAAGATGTTTGTGTCTTAGTACCATGATGTATGCCTCCTCTAACTAAGTCATTTCCGTGTAACAGTGCTTCGATGCCCCTGAGCTGTTTGCGTGCTCTATATATTTAAAAAAATAAAATAAATGAAATAAATCATTTGGTCCAGGGAGTGAAAGGCAGCACCAGATCTTTACTATCATCAGTTTAAAAAAATCAGTAACATAGGATTCATTGTGAGGAACCCCAAGTTACTTTGGGTCAGAATACAATGGAGCTAATTTTTGCTTTGGCATCACGTGATTGAATGGCACAAGCCTTATTTACGCCTTTCAATCATGCCACGGGATATTTTCATGCATTTGTATGGCGGCATACAAATGCTCCAACATTTGCGCCGGCATGGATTTTCAAGCCAGCGCAAATGCTGGAGATTCCTATGGGGGCATTTGTAAGCGCTGCTTGCCGTGCGAGCATGGCAAGGAGTGCTTTTAATTAAAAGTAAATGCTGCCAGGAATGCTAGCATGCCAGGCAGCGTTTACTCACTTTCCAATCATTTGAGAAAGGGCACGGATGGGCAAAGAGTCCTTGAAGAAGTATTGCATGATTTATTACAATAATTTTGACTTGTAGGAATGCAACAGATTACTGGATTAACATGAAATTGTTTAGAACATCTTGCACTGAGAGATTACCCTACATATGCAAGCAATGAAGCAATAAAAGAACATTTCTGTGTTTGCACCTGGAAAAACACTTGTACGCGATTTTTTGAAAGGGGCAAACGGGATAACACTGATAAAACACAGATTCTGAAATTCTTTGAAAACACAGTAAAAACACCCCTGAAGTAAAAGAAAAAAAAAACCACTAAAACAGGAAACCCTAGCTATATAATACAGAGGAACATGTCTCCGACATATGCTTTCGGAAATGGAGCACCGGGAGAACATACACTCACTGCTAGGGCGGGACACCCAGCGCAATCTTCTAGGTGTAGCTACGGTAGAACCCAAAGTTACTCTCCCAATTGCTAAAGACTGTCTGCAAACTTTTGTTTCAGGGCATGCAAGTGTCCTTGATCCCGATCCCTATAGCCAAAGTGCCAATATTAATATTAAAAACTACAGCTACAAAAATAACTGCCTACTTTACCAAAACAGCGATTGGACCAGGGCCAAACGCAACAAATGGTACAATTTTTGACGAGACTCTGACGTCCTGTGAAATACCATCTTTTCCTCCAAGAGGGTTTGACGCCCCTTTGAATTGTGAAGCAAATATGCAGGAAATTTTAAGTGTACCTATGGCGGCCATGAAAATTGGTGGCCTGGCAGAGAGGACGTACATACCCCTGACAGGGAGTGAGTCGAGAAATCTGAACATACTAGGAAACAGTCTATTGTCTGAAGAGCAAGATAGGCAGAAGGGCCTGCTATGGAATAGGGTCACATTATTTGCTTCACCAGTCTTATACCCAGAGTCAATTGCGGATGAAACTATAGCGGCATCGACAGTCTCGGCCTCCCATATAAAGACGCTCAACTGTGACTATGCAACCTAAAGAGGGCAGGTTTTCTGACTCTTCGACTTATAACTTAGCTATAACAGTGCTTATTAAGCTATAAGACTCCTTAAATGAGAAAATTGGTAATCAAGTCACGCTGTTGTCAGCATTAAACACAAAAATCACATTTATGAAAGGATATATTACGGGTCTGCAGGCCCCAAACGCCCTGCGAGTAAGTCACTACTTGGATTATCCCCAGGTAACAGCACCATCTTTAGAAGGATCATCCAATGTCGGCCTAGCTGAGAAACCTGCTGTTAAGGAGGGGGTTTTCTTCAAGAGATTAACCCACCACCAACACCTATAAATGAAGGTGAAGAACTCATTACAAAGTCCAATCTGAAACCTAGAAGGAGAGGGAGAGTCACTCTTGGTGGAAGAGCTATGGGAAACAACCCCTCGATACCTAGTGAAGTTTTAGGTTTGTTTTTAGTGTCCATCTGACGGTACAGTGCTATACCCACTTTTTTTTTTTTAATCGTGGGAAAGCGAGAAGAGAAATTAAATATAGGAAAAAAGACTAAAAATGAAAAAGACCCTTCCCAGAGCCAGGACTAAAATCTTGCATACATTTTTAAGGGCCCTAAGAAACCCTATCCATGACAAAGAGAACCTCCCCCGGTTATAAGGAAAAAGAGGAATGAAAAGGAAAATGGTGGAGGAACCCTTAGAAATGGAGGCTCCTATAATAAGAGGATCTGAGGTGGGACAGGAATTAAAATCAACGTATTCAACTCAGGAATGCACAGTAGCGTGGCAGCTGCGAATTGACTCTGTAGAAGTAAAAGGGTGTGGAAGACCTAATGTCGACAGCCGAGCCTTGGAATTAAATCTGAGAATTCGGGGGGCTTGGCCGGCAGCCGATGAAGCGGTGAAACTTCAGAGCTCCTGCTCCAGACCGCAAACTATCCTACATTTATCTGGAAAAAAAGACACTCTGAACAGCGAGAAATGGCGCATTGTAGGTTGGAACACCCAGAGAACCCAAGGCACGGAATGTAGAAGGGAAACGCGAACCGGTCCAACCCCTAGACTGAAAGGAGGCAGAGCGGGCCAAAAGTTTTAGTGGAAGCAAGATGGCGGCGAGCGCGAAGGCTGCATGCAGAGATGTTTGCGCATCATACCCCCACCCGGCCCTGCAGTGCTGCCACCCGCGACACTGAGCACCTCCGAGATAACAGCAGGGGAGCAAAATCAGACTGTGGAAGGAGGCGGCACAAAATCTAAAATAAATAAATAAAAACCAAAAAAATAAAAAACACACTCTGTCCCTCCTGTGGAGTGTGGATCGACCCCGGAAAGGGCAAGGACAACGAGAAGCACCGGAATGGAGCTAGGCCAGCGCAAGCCCAGTGGCTGGCAACCACAGCAACAATATCAGATAGTCTGAGAAGGTGAGGAGCAGGCTGCGAAGGAGAACCCTCCCGCAAAAGGTACGGGTGCGCGGCAGAGTCCCTCCCCCCCAACAACCTATCACTGGGACAGGGTAGAAGGTGTGTCCCTGGGGAGTAGTGATATTGGAGGCCACCCGAGAACGGGAGACATAAGAGGGAAAGGCAGAAGTACAAGACGAGCATGGGACCATGGGGCACAACACAACAACTGGGCACCACGTGGGGAGTGTACCTGAGAACTCAGAGGGAGCACCAGACCAAATCGGGGCACTGGAGTAGAGCAATATTGGAGTGATCTGCTTGGACCAGATCCGAAAGATTCTGGGCACCCCCAGCCCCTACCTGAATAGCAACAGCGTGACCCAGCAGTTGGACTAGGAGGGGCACAGAGTGATCACATCACAGGTTAGAGGGCCACTAACGGGGGAAGTTGGAATTGTGCAGAAGTGACAGCCCAGCGGAGGGAGCCGGGGCAGGCGCTGAGGGTCCGACCCAGACAGCTTTTCACGGAAAGCACAGAATTAACTATCAATCCAGACCAAACAAGACAAAACATACTGAGGAACAACCACTGGGAGAACCCGAGAACGCAAGATTGTGGGGTGATCATAAGCCAGGAACCCCAGAGAGCAGTCATGGTGAAGGGGCAACAAATACATTGACAACTACACCACCACCAAGTAGAAGCTAAGTAAAGCACTGGGTGCAGAGGCCGCAGCATCAGAAGCGGAAGGATGAGAGGCAAGGGTGGTTACCATGGAAGGATTTATGGCGGCCATACAGGAGGCTAGGACATCTCTGGAGGGTAAAATACAGGAGGATGGGGCAGATGTGTACCTGGTGCGGGCAGATCTACGCAAAGTCAGCCAAAGAGTGACAGAGGTGGAGCAGAGGGTGAGCACTGTGGAGGATGACCTAGCCACACTCAAGAACCAAGTGTGTGCCCCAGTGGGGGGGTGACTTGGAAGGCTGGAGGCTAAAACGGAGGACTTTGAAGGTCGAATCGGCACAGTAACATCCGCCTGGTGGGGGTTCCAGAAGGGCAGAGCACTGAATATTTGTGGAGAAACTGATCCTAGAATATCTGCGACCCAAAGGATTGTTGAAACAATTCACGGTGGAGCAGGCGCACAGAGTACCGGCTAGACCCCCACCCCCAGGAGGTCAGTCTAGAGCAATAGTGAACAAATTGTTGAATTACAGAGACAAAGTTCTGCAAGAGGAGCGCAAAGCTGGATACATCGAGGTGGAGAACGCCAAAATCCTGATTGTTCCGGACTTCACACAGGAAGTCCAAAGACAAAAAAGGTCCTTTGACTTAGCCCGTAGAAGGCTTTGGGAACTCAACCTGCAATACATGAATATCTTTACAGCGAAACTGCGAGTGATGGGAGTCAAATCCTTATTTACCTCCCCGGAGGAGGCATGGGACTGGCTAGAGAGGAGAGCACCAACGAGAGCATCCAGGGATCTCGGGGGCCAGCAGCCAGGGGAAAGAGACAACGAGACAGTGGTGGGCTAAACTGGAGGATGGCGAGAAGAGTGGTTTGGCAAAGGAGTTTAGTGCTAATGTTTTACGCATTGCGGCTGGAGTGGGCATGATCCAGCCCAAGTGGGTATGATTCATGATCCCCTGGGGGGAGTTGGGTAAGGGGCAGGGGAACCGGTGCTGCAACAAGTCCCAAAAGAGAGAGAGCGACCTCAGGCGAACATATTCTGGTCAAAGGCACAGGCGTGAACCCCCTTACGATAGGTACGTGGAATGAGAGGGGACTAGGCAATAAGGGGAAGTGAGTGAAGGTTGGACAATATCTAAAGAGACACTCCATACAGTTGGCCCTGTTGCAGGATACTCGCATGCAGGGGGCAGATCTAAGAGCATTGGAACTAAGTGGGGAAGACGGTTATTTGGCTCCTCATACTTGACATACGCCAGAGGAATGCTGATATGGGTAGCTCTGGGGATACCCATCAAGGTGGAACGAACAGTGGGAGACACGGAAGGGAGAACGATTTCCATTATCAGTTGGTGGGAAGGCCAGGAAATCTGCGCAACAAACCCATACGCCCCGAATATAGATGACGGGAATGACTTCCAATCAGTGGTGAAACTGACAGGAGGTCAACGAACAGGACTTTATTATCTGGGGGTGGGGGGAAGACTTGAATTGCGCCCTAGACTCTGAGAGAACAGGGTAGGGGGGGCACTACGAAACCACAGGCACTAGCAGCGCTGCACCGAATTATGAGGGCGTTGGATTTGGTGTAGTTGTGGAGAGAAACACATGGGAAAGGGGGTACTCGTATCACTCGCTGATGCACAGCTCGTATTCCAGACTGAATTACTTATTCACGGGGAGGGGGCATTTTCACTGGTTTGCCACGCCACAATATATGGACAGAATCCGGTCTGATCACTCACCACTAGTAACAAGACTGGGGACGGGGGGGGGACTCCCCGGGCAGCCACAATATAGAGAATGAGGAATGTGTTACTGGAGGATGTAGCTAATGCACAAACCGTGAGGGAGGCCATATCCTCCTTTTTTAACTGAATCACTGAGCAATGTAGGAACGCAGTGGGAAGCATTCAAAGTGACCCTGAGGGGAGTATGCATGTCCCAAATCGTGGGCGTTAGACGGACCCTAAACAATTCTATGAAACACTTAATCCAGAAACTGGAGAGGGATTTAGAAAAGGGATAACAAATGGGAGACTTGCTGGCCTAAAGAATGTCAGCACACAGGGAGGCCCATAACTCCAAAGCGAGGAGACAGGAGAAGTTACACTGAGCATTTACTTGGGGAAGGAGACAAGGCAGGCAGACTTTTGGCATGGCTGATACGGCAGGGACACCCAGAACGCACAATCACACAACTACGAGACCCGAAGGGACACCTGGTGGTTACACAGCAGGAAATAAATGAGGCATTCCTGGGATACTATAAGCAATTGTATGAGATGGAAGGCACCTATTCAGATCCAGAAGCTGTGGACTTGCTGATCTAGCAAAGCTCTCCAGATTAGAGGGCGAGGTAAAGGAAACATTACAGATGCCAATAGAAGAATGGGAGATACACAGTGCAATAAAGTTGATGCAGGCGATTAATACCACGGGGAGTGATGGAATCCCAGCGGAACTTTATAGAAAGTTTGCAGACATCCTAGTCCCTCAACTGAAACAGGTTTATGACAACGCACCCCAAAAGGCGGAACTACCGGAATCCATGAGAGAAGCAGTGATTATAGTACTGCTGAAGAAGGATAAGGACCCAAACCAATGTACATCATACAGGCCCATCTCCCTACTAAATGTGGATGCTAAGATCCTGGGGAAAGTGGTGGCATCCAGGTTGGCGAGGGTAGTTCCGACTCTGATGCACCGGGACCAGTGTGTATTCATAGGGGGCGGGATACAGGCATGAATCTAAGTAGGTTACACCACGTGATGGATCTAGTTAAGGATTCACAGAGAAATGGTGGCAGCTGCTCTAGATGCATTCGACTCCTTGGAATGGCCATGGTTTTTCAGGGTATTGGAAGCTTACGGTTTTGGGGAGGGGTTCCTGAAGTGGCTACGCCCGTTATATCATAGGCCTACAGCCAAGGTGAAGACAGGGAACTGGGTATGACAAGGATGGACATTGGGCTGCCCAGTCTCGCCTATCCTGTTTGCCTTAGTGCTAGAACCATTGCCAAGATATTTCAGATCATACATTCCAGAGGTGGGAATATAGGTTGGAGGGAGACGTCACAGCATATCCCTTTACACAGATGATATTCTATTATATGTGGATGATCCTCTTCGCAATATGCCTATAATACTGGAGGTGCTAGACAATTTCCGCAAACTGTCGGGTTACCAGATCAATCAAGACAAATCGCTACTATTCCCGCTGGCGGCACTGAGGACACGGAAGCGAGACACGTTACCAGACTGGAGCCTCCGGAGGGAAGGAGAATTCTTTAGATACTTGGCGATCCAGGTTTTCCATGAGATGGAGGAGACATTCCTGTACAACAAGGGACGGGCTCTCACACGTATCAGTGAGGCAGTACAATTCTGGAAAAAGCTTCCCCTATCGCTGATGCGGAGAATAGCCATTTGCAAAATGGTGGTCCTTCCAAGGCTCCTATACTACTTTGCAAACATCCCTTATGTCATCAAGAAAGTGTTCTTTCCGATGCTAGGGGAACTACTGTAGAACACGGGGCAGAGTCGGGTGGCCATGCGAATGCTGCAACGGAAAAAGGGAAGGAGGGTTAAATATGCCTGACTTCGAACTTTATTACATAGCGGCACAGTTAAAAGGGATTGCACAATGACAAATGGATCGGGAGGGTGGGCTACTCATAACGGAGGGACAGGGAGTGGAACTACTAGATGGACCGATAGGGGGCAAAGGGGTTACTATAGCTTTCAGGGTGGTAAGGGTAATCTGGAAGAAACTGCTATGGAGACTACGAATGAAAGGACTCTGTAGTAGGGAATCTACCAGCGGGCTACAATGCCACCATTAGGACAGGTCTTCGAAATATAGGGTTGGAACCTTGAGAGAACGACACTGCACCTCACTAGGGGACTTATTTGTAGGGGGTAAATTACTAGCATTTGAGGAAATTATGCGGTGGCAAGCGGTCACTTCCTCACATATGCAAGGGTGGTGAAGTAAATGGTAGAAATATGGGAGAACATTCCAGATGAACCCGAGGGAAGCCCACTTATGCAAACACTACTGGACCTAGGAGAGGGGGGCAAAAAGATACCCGAGTGTACAGGGAACTGCAAGCAACAGGAAGAGACACTGGCCTAGCTGTCAAGGAAAAGTGGGAAAGAGATTCAGGAGTCCCCCTTGCAGAGGAGAAATCGGCAGAAATGTGGGAACAGGTCAAGAAAACATCCAGGAATGCACAATTCCAACTAACCCAGTATTCTTACTTACATAGGACATACCCGACAGCCGAAAGACTACACTCCATAAATCGATCTTCATCCCACGTTGCCCAAGATGCAGAAGGGATCACTCAGGTCTTTGGCACATGGTTTGGGAATGCCCGATCATCGCAACGTATTGGGGGTAGAGGGGCGCTGGAACGACTGAAGACATTATTGGGGAGCAGGTACGAATGTTCGTATTAGGTGTGTGTGGGGTTTGTTACCGGGGGCGAGGGGAAAAGACCCGAGGGACCATCAATGGGACAATGACCCCAGGGCGTATGTGGGGCTTCGCAGAGGCAGCTTACCTGAACAGATATAGAGATCCAGATGGGGAGAACGCTCTGGCGTTAGTCTGGGGGCAATTGCTGAACTAACTGGCATCCACGCAAGATTTAAAAACCCTGTGAGCGAGTTCACAAGCAAATTGGAAATTTGGGAGAAGGAGGAAGGCAAAGGTTGTGAATGTATGATTCACAGCAACACGTGGACATTTAGAGATGAGAAATCAGGGACTGGTGGCACTGGTGGAGTGAGGGTGGGGGAGGAAGGTGGTGGGAGGGATAAGACTTTTGGGATTTGCATTGTTAGGATTCTTCCATAACCCCGTTAAATCAAAAAAGAAATGTTTTTAAAAAGAAAAGTTTCCATTTTTTTTTAAATTAGAGAAATTACCCCAACCTATGCCAGGCTGAAAAGCGAAGTGATCCAATGGAGGTCATTCGACCCTTCTATAGACTGGACCAAAAAAGGAAACAGCTGAACCAAAGTAAAGAACATTAGACCTTGTATAAGTGGCTTAAAGAGTCACCACAATCTAAGGATCCATTGCAGGAAACATGTCTTCTTTTGGAACAGTGACCCCTGTGTAAGAATGGTTTAAGCTTGAAAAGGCAATGCGTTATGATTATTTTACTCCATACCGGCACAGCACTTGATCCATTTAACAGATAACTCACAGACTGAGTTTTGTAGGGACAGCTATTTAGATAAAGTCCTCTTGCACATTTCGTCCAAATTTAATAAGTCCATAATTATGGAAAATGCATCCTTGTTTTTGTCTGTGGGTTTCGATGTCGCAGAAGTAATCTTACGTGAAGGGTTTAACTCAGCCCAAGCCCCTGGAGACAAACATTGCACATCGTATGCCATTTGGTCAACTTAGAATTACATGCTCCAAAAAGAAGCTAAAAGTTATACAACTAAGCGCCTAGAATATTAGGGGG
The DNA here is from genome assembly GCF_040938575.1 of Ambystoma mexicanum. Taxonomy (NCBI): domain Eukaryota; kingdom Metazoa; phylum Chordata; class Amphibia; order Caudata; family Ambystomatidae; genus Ambystoma; species Ambystoma mexicanum. The sequence goes on along the minus strand of NC_090939.1, from coordinate 475,794,835 downwards.
AATCTACCATTTGAGTGAATCCTGCTGTAATGGGATCAAACGGGAGACCACCGTCCTGTCTTTTGATAGAGGTTAAAATGGTGAGCGGCTTGTGGCTACTAGATTGGAAAATGCACAATGAATTTATACAGGTTATTTGGGATAAAATATATAAAATTTAAAAAAGAATTCCCAGGTTGGGTCTGTTTTTATTGATAAACTTATATTGGAACCCATTGGGGATAGAAGAGGAGACATGTGTTGGAGGGGGAAATGCTGGTGCAAACTGATGGATTATGTCATGCACTGGTGAAACCTCCCGAGCTTCCTCCTCACCTGTGCCTTCGATGGAACTGTCGTGAGTCTCCAACCTCTTCTTGCGGCGGGTCTGCTTTGGTTCCTTCGTCTTCTTCCCCTTCTTTTCATGGAGATGGGGGTGAGCTCCCTCCGAGGCCAACTTGGCACAATGGGTTACCCAAGTCAAGGGGAACCCTAAGGAGCAAGTCCCAAACAACAGGGAAAAAGCCATTTGGCACAACAAAAACCTGGTTCTAATGTTGCACTGTAGATCACGTAGGATATATGGTCTGAGAGTATCTGTGCTTCTGGGACAGCCTCTTCCACGTAAGTGGACATCGAGTGGGTTGGTAGCAGGTTGAGCCGGAGACCAGATTGTACCACTTGGCACGATACAGAGGAAGTATGGAATATCCGTTCCTTCCGATTCTGTACTCCCGAAGGAGGAAGGAGGGTAAGTGTAAAGACTGGAGGGGGTATCTGCACTCCTGCTCTCTATATGGCAGAGTCGAAGCACAGAGTACCCCAGCCAAGATTCTCTATTCGGTAGCTATGGTCGAGCAGTCAAGGCTTAAGCTCTCAGGAGGTGATGCAGGCTGGTTCTTAAATTATAGTGTAGTCCCCAAGCACCCACAAAGCAATGTCCACACACTAGGTTAGTGAAAACAGTCTTTATATAAATAAGGTTCAAAGTTATATACACAATAACACACGTTGTACTCTGGTAATACTATAATGGCAAATATATACAGGTCTACGTGGTACCATTCATTGATTCCTTTGAAATACATCCATAACCCCAAATAGCATACGAATCAGATTATAAGATGAATCAACGATAGACCACAGAAAGAAAGCAAGTTAAATCAAGCAATGGCACAACAGCCTCCCGTCTACCTAGAACCGTTCTGTATGAGGACCCCCCACCTGGGCAACCTGTAAATAAAGCGTATTGACAATCCCAGCCCAGATATGATTAATATAGTCTTGATTCCTTCTAAAGGTTCTATGACCCCAATGTATTTGGTTTTGTAGAGTTCTTCATGAGTCATCGGCGGGCCATTCTTGAGTGCACTCCCGATAAGGCAGGAGCCACGGGTCGCTGAGATTCGGTGAACACAGTCATCGGAGGCAGCAGCTTCGGTTCTTGCAGTGTTCGTTGACGATCGGTCAAAAACATCCTGCTGGCTGTGGCATGTGCTGCACCTCGACGACGATAGTTCTTTGACGCAAAGAGTTACTGAAGAACTTTGGAACAGCAAGGGTGTCGGCGTCTCTGTGGTCTTTGGGTTGCGTGGAGGTCCCCTTCTCCGGTCGGCAGCCTTTCCAGGACTGACTTCCAGGGAGCCTTGGCGAAGGTTAGCTGGTGCACGATGGTCCCTCATAGCTCGGGAAGAGGTCTCCTTGCCAGGTCGTCTCTTGGGTCAGTTCCTTGACAGTCACGCAGCTTTCAGATTAGTGAAGGACAGGAGCAGCAATTCTTCTTCCAGCGGGCTTCAAGGTTAAGCATCAAGCATCAACTTGAGCTTCTGAACAATTTCCATCAGTGAGAGGTCTCCGCTATTTACGTCGATTTACGGCGGTGCCTGAGAAGCAGAGCTCCAGCTCCAGTTCACACAGGCGGAGACGCCAGTGAGTTCGGGTCTTTCGCGTAAGCCCCTGGACTCCACACTCAGTCTGAGGGGCTACACATGTGACAAAGTAATCCCAATCAATTAAGTGTGAGTTTCTAATTAGTTCTCCTCTCTCTCCCATGTCCCCTCCAATTGTCTCTGTATAATTTGCCTGCTTTACCTGGATCGCAGGCATCTCAACGCAATGAAAGCGCTATATATATATATATATATATATATATATATATATATATATATATATATATATATATATATATATGTGTATGCATGCTTCCTATAGTTATTACTTTGTACGCTTTTTTCTTCTTAGTGCTCAATTGCATAGATCTATTAGATGGCTACTCTGAGTGGGAATTGTTTGTTTGTCTTTCTCCCACAGTGGAGCTCACAACAATTATTGGTTCTGAATTTGAATTATCATTTTTTTTAAGCATTAATTTCAATTACAATTCTCTAATACTAGATTTTTCTTTTATATATACCTTATCCAATAACACCATAATTTTCATACTGTATTCTCTTAGTCAGGTTGACTTACCCTACAAGGAATACAAGGTAATTTATTACTTCTGGAATGGCTGTTTTGGTATGACCACCGAGTTGGAGAGACAACACTTTTTATGCTATTAGTTAAAGATCTTCTTGGCTTATTAACTGATCCTATTGGTTATTTTTGTTTTCTTTCCTAATTCATATAATCTGCTACGATTTTGGCAATTGTGGATGCACCACTCTATATCCTTTTCAAAAATATGAACTTTAATTATCTGATTATATTCACTTCTTGCATGTATATGCTTGTTTGTTATTTCTGTTTTATCTTTTTGTGGGTCTTGCCACACATGTGCTCTTCGTTTGGTATTGCGGTTGTTTGTTAAATCAATGTCAATCCTTTGTGTTCAATTATGTTCATTTCTGTTTGATTTGATTTTTTGAATTCTAATTTAATCATGTACTGAATTATCAGCCTCTGATGACAAGCGTCTTAGCTCGAAACACGTGTCAAGCTGTCCAAGACTTCTTCAATTACAATTTACACTAACTGCAGTTCTAATTGTGTTTTGTGCGCGGTTAACAGGCAAACCACCCCTCGTTCCACTTGGATCTTAAATTGGGCCAGTCTGAGCCTGGACAATATGGTTACTTCCCGGGGATACATTAGGGTTTCTGCCCAATCCTCTGGCTGTCATGTCCCCACGTCCCGCTCCCACTTGGCTTTTAGGCTGGTCAGTTCCGGTGTGGCAAAGGATGTAATTGCGTTGTACATGGTTGAGGTGATTTTGACCTTAATTTGTTCCTGGACTATGTTGCATTCCATCGGCGTGCAGTCTGGCATTTCCTGCTTGTTCTGTAAGTTAGATTGCAGTGCATGCTTCATTCGGGTATAGTGATATTCTTCCGTGTGAGGGAGGGAGAAATCAGACCGTAGTGTTTCGAACGGGATTACCCTGCCCTCCCGCACTATGTCTCCAATCCTCACTATCCCTTGCTGGTTCCAGGCAGGCCATTTGGGAAGCTTGTTTATCTCTGGAGGAGTCTGTTGTTCCATAACGGTTGTATGGGTGTCAATTTCGAGTTCCATCCCATGTATTGGTGCGTTTCTGCCCAGATACAGGTGATTTGTGCCGACATCGAGAAGGGCATTGCAGCCCCCAAGCCGCGGCACAAGAGTTCCAGTGGTGGTGCTGTGTCATCAGCGTTGATCCCTCTAATGTGAGGCAAGTTCGTGTCTCCATGGAGCATGTGGTTCTCAATCGTCATCTGACCAGCCCAGTAGTATGTTTGCAGTCTAGGCAGTCCAATTCCCCCCTCCCAGATGGACCTTTGCAGCGTGGGGAGAGCTATCCGTGGGTGACCCCCACACCATAATAGTTTGCAAAGGACCCAGTCAATTTTGAGAAATTCATGTTTTGGAATATGGAGTAGTGCGTTTTGCAGGATGTACAGAAACCGGATGAGACCAATCATCTTGAACCGGGCCGCTCTACCTAACAGCATCAGTGGCAGGGAGATCTAGTGGCAAGTGTCCTCTGCAAATCTTGCCACAATTTGGTGTAGGTTCCTGGGTATGGAGTCCGTGAGGTGTTGTGTGATTACTATGCCGAGGTATTTAAATTGTCCCGTTACAATGCAGTAAGGGCAGTTTGTTAGAACTGTGACAGTTGTGCTTCCTATGGGGACCAATGTGGATTTGGACCAATTTACGCTTAGTCCACTGAAGGCCTTGCATCTCTGTAGCATGTGCGTGACTCTGTGGCAGGAGTTAATCAGGTCTTTTAAATGAATTAGCAAATCGTCTGCATAGAATGAGACTTTGTCCTCCCATGTATCTGAACATCGGAAGCCCTCCCAGAGTGTGTTAGTTTGTATGAGTATAGCCAGGGGTTCTATGGCAATCGCAAATATCATGGATGACAGAGGGCAGCCCTGTCTTGTGCCTCTGCCCAGGTGAAAAGAGTCTGACCGCCAGCCATTGACTTTCGTTCTGGCGCTTGGGCTGTTGTATAGCAAGTGCACCCAGCTCATGAAGTACCGACCGAAGCCCATGTGACCCATTATTTCCCAGATGGCCTCCCATCGCACTGAATCGAAGGCTTTCTCAAAGTTGATTGCTAGTAGAGCTAATGGACTCCGAAGACGGTCTGCCCTTTCCAGGGGGCTGAGTGTAACCTGTAAAGGTTCATGCGGGTAGACCTTTGGGGCAAGAAACCACATTGGTCTGGGTGAATCAATGAAGGGATAACTTGCTGCAATCGGTCCTCTAGTATTTTGGCTAATATTTTTGTTTCACTATTTATAAGTCAAATGGGTCTGTATGAGCTACAGAGTTCAGGGGGTTTGTCCGCCTTGGGCAATACTATTATTGAGGCTTCTCTTAGGTCCGGGGATAGGGAGGCCCCGGTCCCTTGCGTGCTGGAACATGCGCAGTAGGTGCGGAGCAATTACATTAGTTCCCACCTTCTGCCATAGCTCAACCGGGAAGCCGTTTGGACCCGGGGACTTACCGGATTGGAGACCAGACATGGCACTCAATACCTCGTCCTCTGTGATTTCCTTCTCTAGCAGGTCCTGTTGTGCCGTGCTTAGGGAGGGGAGAGTAATGTCATCCATAATTGAAATGTCCATAGGGATGGTGGGTGTCCTGTACAGATCGGCATAGTAGGCCGCAAAACCCTCTGCTATATCTTGGTCCGACACTAGTGGGTTAGGCCCTTCTGTCACAAGTAGTCGGACCTGGCTGTGGTCCTGCTCCCTGCGTTCTAACCACACCAACATCTTGCTGGCTTTATCCCAGGTTTCGTATACCCTTGCCCCCATCGCCATGTGTGCTTGCCTTGCATTGTCTAAAGCTGCGTTCTGGAGGTGTTTTTGTGCTAGGAGTAGGGCCGGTTTGTGTCGGGAGTGTCTTGGGCTAAGTGTATCTTCTCTGCGCGTTTGACTTGCTGTTCCGCCTCATGTATCTTCTGGAGGTGTTTCTTTTTGTGTGCGGTAGTCCATGAGATGATTACACCTCTCAGTAACGCCTTGTACGCTTCCCATAGCACTTCGGGGTCCGTTGCAGACTCTGTGTTTAGCTCAAAGTATGTATTGGTTGTTTCTTGGATCTTGTCTACAAATTCTTGGCTGCCCAGGTAGTAGTTATTAAGACGCCAGCTGGGGGGCAGGGGGTTGGCCTGGATGTGTTGAGCGCCAAAACCAGCAGGGAATGGTCAGATATTGCCCTGGGGAGTAGATATGCCTTGTGAATGTCAGTTGATGGGAGAAAAAAGTAATCCAATCTAGAAAGTGAAGCATGCGCCCCGGATTGATAGGAATATTCCCTATTGTCAGGGTGGAGGTCTCTCCATGTGTCCCGATGCCCACAGCATTAGCAAATGTGGCGAGTTTGGTAGGTGCGCTGGGGCTTCTGCTGCGTAGATGTGAGCGATCTAAGCTGACGTCTATGACTTTGTTGAAGTCTCCACCTATCACCATGATGTTAGACGGGTCTTCAGCGATCAGGGGGGAGAGGTCGGTGAGTAGTGTGGATAGTAGAGTGGGAGGCGCGTAAACCGCCAGCATCGCGATGGACTGTTCCCAGAGTATCCCTGTCGCGTATACGTATCTGCCGCCTGTGTCCTGGGCAACGGTGTTTAGGTGAAAGGGAATCCTCTTATGTACTAGTATCATTACCCCTCGGGAGGGGGCTATCCATGAAGGGTTGTGCTTGGGGCTCGTGGGTCTGCGTTGGGGGTATTGTGTATTGGTCTATTCTGTTTTGTGTGGGGTGTTTCTTCAGCTTATCCTTCCCCATGTTGACCAGTGTGGTCCTGTTGTCTTGCTTACTGTCTTTGGTGTTTGTGAAGAAGTGTGCTGTTTGGTCCGAGGTCCTGTGGTGTTTGGCGCTCTGCCTTATGGTCCTGAGGTCCGCAGGAGGAGTTCCGGTAGTGCTGAAGGGTTAGGGGCGGTTTGTCCCGCTGACTTCAGAGGCAGTGCTGCATGGGCGTACCTGTTGACTCGTGCCCCTAGTGAGCAGCAGCGCTGTTATGGAGCCCTGGCAGGGGCGGCCTTACTTGGGAATTGTGCGCCGCGTGGTGGGCATCTGCTGGATCCTGGCGTTATGCTAGCAGTCAGTGTGTGCCTTTTCTGACCTGCGCAGCAGTCCCCAACACCCTAGCCCGTTAAGGTGTGCTTCTCAGTCCAAGCCTCCCCGTTATAGGCTCTTGGTTCACCTCCTACACATTTCCTTGGCTGGCTGGAGGCGACTCCATGGCCTCAGGCGCCGCTTCCACCGGTGTTATGCAGCACTGCATGGCTGTCTTTTTGCTGCCCCAGGGTGTGTGCTACCGCTGCTGCTGGGTGCCTATGCGGATGTCTTTGGTCCCCTCGGGTAGGTCCCCGCGTGGCTGGAGAGGGTTACTCAAGATCCGGTGCAATATGCACCTGCACTGTGGTGCGTCGCAGGCCCCCGGGCCCTTCACACTGGATGGTGTTTGCACCAGTGTTGCTGGGAGTTTGGGCAGCTTCGTTGGACTCCCAGGGGTGAGCCTACACCCGGGTGCCTCTCTGCTTTGCAGTGTGTGGGTCGTTGGGCAGGCACTCACCGGTGTGGCCGTCTCAGTCACTGCGTTCCTCCCAGGAGACGTGGATGGCCGGAGGCGGCGCGGAGCACCGTGAAACAGGGATCTCCCTGTACGCTTTCCGGGTTCGGCTCGCCCCCAGACGGCATCCAACTCAGCCGCTGCGAGGGCTGGGGCCACCCGGCCAGCTGATGGTGGTCGAGGCAGTGGTCCGGCTTCACCAGCAGTGCAGCGCTGGGCTTCGTATGCGGCGCTCTCTGTGACTCCGTTCAGGCGGCCATTTTGAGTATACTGGTTCGGCACCCGCGCCTATCTTCACGCGCCTCCGAACTGTTTATCCCGGGCGCGATTATTTTTGTTCTTCGGTCTGGTTGTGCTCCAGGATGTCGCTTGCATGGCCGGGATGTGGAGACCCTACAAGAGTTGGAATCAGGATTTAGGCTGCGGCTGCGTGAGCCGGCGGGGCTCACGTCCGTCGCATCTCGTTGCTAGCCACGCCCCCCAAAAAGCTCCATTGTAGAAGATGGGCATGAAGGGGGACAGGAAGGTTGCGATACCCCAAGTTTTCGCTAAACATTCCAATTCTCCGCCATCAAACACGTTATGGTGCTTTCCTACATGTTTTGGCCTATGCTGTTTCTGCAACCAAAATACCTCCTCCAGATTATGCTTTGTCACTGCCCTGTCCATCCCGACCCACAGCTTTCCCTCATCTTCGTGCAGCCATTCCCTGATAACCCGTAGCTGGGTTGCTTCGTAGTGCTGCCTAAAGTTAGGGAGGGCCAACCCCCACTCCCTCCTGGGAGCCGCAAGCTGGTGCCTATTGATCCTTGCCCTCTTCCCTTCCCATATAAACTAATTTGTCAGAGAATGTAGCTCCCTGAAGAATCTCGTCAGGACTGCCTGCGGGATTGCATGAAATAGGTATAACATGCGTGGTAGCGTGACCATCTCAACTGTGCCTAGTCTCCCCAACCATGAAATTCGCAGGGCCCGCCATTTGTGGAAATCCTTTATTCCCTTTAGCAAGGAGGGCTAATTTGCTGCATACCACCCCTTAAGTGTCTGGGTAATCTGCACTCCCAGGTATCTATTTCCCCCTGGTCTCCATACAAACAGGGTCTCAGCTTTCAGTCTGTTGCAGTCTTCCTTCTCTAGAGTTAGGTTCATCAACTCTGACTTTCCAATGTTTATACGCAGGCCTGACACCTCCCAAAATGCCTCCAATATGTCCCTGCTTGCCCTGATGGATTTTAGTGGATTAGTCAAGGTGAGCAGCATGTCATCAGCGAATGCAGCAACTTTATGCTGTTTTATTCCAAAGGGGTTGCTGTAGGTCTCCTGTATTGCCTGCAGGAGAGGTAATAGATTGCGTAAAGTAACAGGGACAGAGGGCATCCTTGTTTCGTTCCCCTGCCCAATTTAAATGGGCGTGACATAGCCCCATTCATGGTCAACCATGTCAGTGATCCCTGGTAGTTGGCCTACACCATTTTTAAGAAGTTGCCTCCCAGACCCATCCACCCCATGACCCGAAACAGAAAAGACCACTCCATGCGGTCAAACAATTTTTCAGCGTCCAATGAGAGCAGGACCGCGGGAGTGTTCGTTCTCTGTGCCTTTTCCAACAGGTGGATATCTTTTCTTATATTCTCTGCCGTTTGCCTGCCTCCTATAAAGCCTGCCTGATCCTGGTGGATTAGACCTGGTAGTAGCCCCTCCAGTCTATTCGCTAGTACTTTTGTATAGATTTTCGCATCTACATTGATTAATGTGATTGGTCTGTAAAATGTACGTTCCGTAGGGTCCTTATGGGGTTTTAGGATGAGAGTCATTTTGGCCTCTTCCATGGAGGGGGCTATGCGACCTGTGTCTTTGAATGTGTTGTAGAGGTGGGTTAGGTACGGTACTAAGATTGTTTCAAAGGTTTTATAGAATGCTGCTGTGCAGCCATCTGGGCCCGGGGCCTTGCCCGTGTGAAGACCCATGATGACCCTTCTCACCTCCTTCTCTGTGAAATCTTGTTCTAGAGCCTCCTGGGATTCCCTACTGATTTTATATAGGCTAACCCTCTTCAGAAATTCGTCCTGCAAGTGGGGCTTGTGGGTTCTGCGATGTGTACAACGTCTCAGAATTTTGCTAAGCTTTCTTGAATATCTTTGTTACGTGTAATGCATTCCCCTATGTCTGCTTTTAATGCTGTGATCACTTTTTGGCCGCCACTCCCCTTAGAAGGCGCGCCAGAAGGGTGTCTGCCTTGTTTGCCTTTGTGTAAAAAAAGATTGTCTAACAAAGAGCAATGCCCATTCCGCCTTCTTCGTTCGTAGGACTCCAGTTGACCCATCGCCAGCCTATAGTCCCTCAGGGAGTAACTGTTGGGTGTCTCCTCCGCCTTCTACCTGGCTGCTTCTACCTTCGCCTCTAGTTGTTTCTCCAGCTCTCCCAGCTGCATCTCCCTCTGGGCCTTGGCTGCTATGAGCTCACCCCTCATTGTGGCTTTAAATGCATCCCATCTGGTGTCATCCCTTGTGTCCCCCTTTTGTTGATCTCAAAAGATTCCCTCATTTTCCCTTCCATTTCCTCTCTGATTACTGGGTCCCTGGATATTTCCATCTCCACACCCCCCCTTCTTTCAGTTGCATAGTGATAATTCTATGATCTGCTACTCCGATGAGGCCCACATCTACCTCCCTAACTCTTCCCAAGAGGGCTGCCGTCACCCATATATAATCAATCCTGGATTGTGTGCCATGCACACTCGAGAGGAATGTGATATGATATGGCATTTATAACGCGCCTATACACAAGTGTTTCCTTCTTTGTCCCCCTTCATTTCTTGCCACACAGCTGTTAGGCCCAACCGTGCCATTCTATCCCATAGGTCCGCTGTTGCAACCCCCCCCCCCACCTCCTGCCCTTTTTCTCCCCGAGCTATCTTGTTCCCTGTCCCAGGCAATATTGAAGTCTCCCATCAGAACCACTTGGCCCCTCACACTTTCTTCCAGTAGCCCCAGGAATATTTCCTGACCTGTGCCGGGAGTGTACGCCGCTGCTATTGTTTATGTGTGTTCCCTACAGGTTCCCCGTATTATTATGCATCTGCCTTCCTTATCTCGTATCATTCCGGCTTCCCTAAAGTTCACTGTGTTCCTGATGGCCAGTGCCACCCCCCTTATCTTGTACACCCCTGACGCTTGCAAGATTTGGCCAAATTCACGCAGCCTTAACCGTGCCTGGTCTTTGGGCAGGAGGTGCGTCTCTTGCAGCCCCAGAATGTCTGGTCCCTCCTTCCTCATGAACCTCTCCAACTTTTTCTTTTAGAGGGGAATTAAGTCCCCTAACAATATGAGTCACCCACTTCAAGAATGTGCCTTGGACTGCCGCTATTTTGGGGACCCTCCTCCCTTGCTCCCCTCCCTCTCCCCCCTTATCGTTTGAACGCTCCTAATCCCCTCTCCAGTTTCCCCTCTGATTTGTCTGGTTACCCCCTCCGCACTTGTTAGCTCCCTTCCTGGTCCCGATACCCTCCCTCACCGCCTCCTTCCGTCCCCCCCTGTTGGGAGTCTTCACCAGGGTGCTTTTGGCTAGGTCCTGATACAGCTCGATTATTTGCCCTTTGTATTCTACTGGCTCTGGCTGTCTGGCAGCCTTTAGTACTGCTTCCTTCTGCCCATATCTCGTAATAGCAGCGAGTACGTCCCTTGGTCTAGCATTCGGGCCCTTGTTGATACGTCCCACTCTGTGGACCCTGTCCAGTTCCACCGTGTCTGAGGTCTCTTCTCCTAGTAATTTGGCAAAAATTACCTGCAAGGTCCCCTTCAGCTCTCAGTCTACCACCGTTTCCGATAGTAGCTTCAGCCTAATGTTGACTCTCCTGGATCCGTTTTCCATATCCTCCATCCCAAGTTCCAAGTTTCTTGTTGCCATATCTAGTCTTTCAATCGCCTCACTATTTGCTATTGTTTCACTGTCCATTTCCTGCAGACCCTTTCCAGGAGGTCCGTTCTCTCTCCCAGCTGCCCCACCTCCTGCTTCATCTCAGCCATGGCCAGGTTGATATCTGATCTAATCAGCTGAATTTGGTCCTGGAGCGTCTTTGCCAGGTTAGTCTGTAGTGCGAGCATTTCTCCATCGAGGTCCTGGCGCGACATTGGGGGTGGTTGGATCCGCCTCTGGGGAGTTGCGGCCTGCCATCCCTTCTTGGGAGTACATTTGGGCTTTGTTTGCTTCTCTGGGCTGCCACATTGTTGGGAGTGTTCTGGGGTGGCCCCCTGTGCCTGCCCACCTTTATTCTGCCAGCTTTTGTTTTTGGTTGCCATGGCTGGGGTTTTGCTGCCCTACCCTGCTTCAGGTATCTGGGCCCCGTCCTCTTGTGTTCCGGTGGGACACCCTTGTGTGGGCTGGGGGGGGACTTCCCTTCGTCCGGCTCCTTTCTAGCTGGACTTGTAGCAGTTGTATCTTTTGTGTTTCCCCGTTCTTGAATGGGGGTCACCCCTTTCCTTCTCTCCCTTGGGTTGTCTCGCTTCTTGTCCTGTATATAGGCCACGTTTTCCTGTCCTTCCAGCACTCCCTCTTCTTCTCAGCCCAAGCAGCCTTCCCCTCTGGGCTCTCTGCCCTGTACCTATCTCCTGGTGGTCGTTCTGAGGGCCCATTTCTTCCCAGGGGGATCCACAACCCCTTAATGGCCTCTTGTGCTTGCTGGGGGCGGCATGGGCTTGTGCTCCCCCCTTTGCGTCTTCTCTTGCCTCTACAGCCTGGTGCCCCCTCTCTGCTCCTCTGTATTATACCCCTTACTCTCGGGTTCCGGGTGAGTCGGACCCGTGCTTTTACTGTGTATATGAGGCCTGATAGATCTCAAGATGGAGTGCCGCTCCTCCGGTATGTCCTCCACCAGCAGCGCTCGAAGTTGCGCTTGTGCGGGGAGTCCCGCCTGGTGCTTTCCCCTCCAGTGGCACCTGTCTCCATCATCCTGCTTGGGCCCCGGCTTTGTCTTCAGGTGTGTCCTCCCCCCGGTGGTCTCTCTCACCTCTTTGCCGCGTCTCTGCTCCTTCCTGGTTCCCGGAGCCGTCCACCACCTCCTGTGGGCCTAGTCTCCTCTCCGATGGCACCGTCTTTGTATAGCTGCTGAAGCCGCTCTTCCTCTCTTCTGTTACGAGATGTGGTTCCCTTCACTCCCGGCCGGGGCTCGCAGTCTCTGCTCCCGTCTTGTGGGACCTCCAGCGGATGTTCGGGTTGCCCTCGGCTCCGTGTGGGACACTCTTCTTCACTGCTGCCGGCCTCGTCTTGTGAGCCGGGGGGGGGGGGTCGCAGCATTTCTTGACGGGTCGCTCCTCTCAGTGGGATGGGTTGCTGTTGATCTGCCACACTCTCCTGAACTCCTCAGTGTGGGGTCCGTATTACGGCTCTTCCGCTTCACCCTCGGTTGGGCCATCTCCTTTCCCTCCCACGACCCTTGCGATTCGTATTCCGGTACCTGCGTGGTCCGGGTCCCAGGCTGGCCTCTCTCCTTCCCCCGCCGTCTCCAGTGGGTGCTCGCCACCCCCCCCTCGGGGGGGCAGTTCTCCTGTTGTGTGGGGTGGCTAGCCAGTGGGGTGCCTCCCGTCTCTGCTTCTGTCTTCCGATCTCTGCAGTTCTGGTGGGGTGTTATTGCTTTCCTGTCCTCGTCTCTTACTTCCCCCTAGGTTCTGCCTTTCTTTTTGGCCGAGTCCACAGCTTGCCACGCTGTATCTCGCGTTCCCAGGTCTTCGGCCGATCCCGCTCCTTCTCCAGTCTTAACCAGGGTGTGCCCCCTGTAGCTTTCGTGACTCACTTTCTCCGCCTGGGGTGTCTACACACCTTCTCTCTCCTCTGCAGCTATCTCGGGGTGGTGGGACTGCTTACAACTGCTTAAGGGCTCAGGAGCGCTGTCGACACGCCTATCTCGTGTCTGCGGTCATCTTGAAATCCTTCTTGGTGTATTTAAACATCAGCATTGCAATGAAGATCTGGAAACTCAAGAGAGTGATACAACATGGCCCATCCAATTTGAAAAACATCACATCACTAGAATGATTCTTCGAAGTAGCTGATTCAGGGCGCCAGGAATAGACGGCCTCTCCAACTCAATCTTAAAGATGTACCCTGAAACATGGGCAGAAATTCGTTTTGATGTGTTTAAGATCATTATTAAAACAAGACAAATCCCAGTCTCATAAAAAGCGGCAGTAATTAATATTAGTATTTATTATTATTATTTTTTAAAAGAGGGTCTATGAAATCTTACCTCCAATTACAGACCTTTTGCATTTTTAGGCGCGCCGGGTACATTATTTGCTTCATTGGTTTTAGGGAATGGATCACAGAAGGCCAATGTTTTGACAGAAACCAATCAGTATTTGTCAGGGGGGGGGGGGGGGGGGGGTCTCGGTACGCCCTTTAATGGATTTATGCTAAATTATTTTTTTTAAAGGGGGCTGATAAAAGGGACCACCGTTGTATTTGGTGTTTATAGAGTTTACTGTTGCCTTCAACAAGGTCAACAAATAACTATTATAGTAAAGACTCAAAAGATGGGGATGCCCACCAAGTCTCCTGGATATGATTAAATACCTGTATACCAACACGTCGTTGTATGTTCGATTGAATCAACAGGGCAAGGTATCAAAACAAATCCCCCCTTACAGAGGCATTAAGTAGGGGTGTATCCTCGCCCCTGCTTTATTTAACCTCGTCCCAGACTTAAATGAAACATTGGGGGTGGCCAATATATACCCACCTAGGATAAAGTGGGAGAGTATACATTGGTTATTCGAGCAATACAAGATCTTGTATTGCTCGACAAAACCCCAATCGGTCAACAAAGGAGGTTAAGGGCTCTGGAGAGATATGCCTTAGACAATAAAGGTTTCTAAATCTAATGTGATGGTGTTTTACTTCACAGTGTCTTAATGCCCATCATACAGGTGGCATCTTTCTTATGTCCCATTGCTAGAGGTCAATCTTTTTTCAGTATTTAGGCTTTAATTTCAGGAACAACGCGAGAGAGGCAAAAAGTGTTTATTACCTTTATAAGTGAAATCATTGCCTCTGCACGTATTGATCATACAGCGTACGTATGGTAAATTTACTCTGCTACCTGTACTGCAATACTATAAATTAAAGGCAGTCCCAATAATAACCTAGGGGGCGGAAGTAGTCTTAAAGCTCAACATTAATATTCTGGGTGTTGGGGGCTATCCTGGAAGAAAGTTCTGGGCTACCCTAAAGGTACGCCCACCCAGTTAATGCGACTGGAGCTGTGCCTGCTTTCATTGCAAGCAATGGCATTTCCATTTCTTGTTTATAGAGGATCATATTGAACCTATGCGAATGAGCGCATTGAGGAAAACTGGTTACCAGGGTGGACACAGTGAGGCAAATAAGATGCGCTATTGGCTCAGGGTTTTTTGGGCAACACAGACTCTGACCCACGTTGCATCCGGGGAGACCGCAGGACTGCGGGAGACAATGGAGTCAAGCCGGCCATAGCTCTACACCAGAAAATCTTCAGGTTACTGTCAAGGGATAAGAGGGGGTTAGCAGATTATCATTTCACACAAACAATGATCACTCCCTTTTGCAGCTGTTCCTTCTTCCTCTACAACAAAAGCCATTCCCACCACCCAGGTCTCATCCCACATGGAGCTACTGGAGCGTTGGGGTCTGTGGGGGCAAACCCTTGCTCGAGCCAGGGGTTTTCAATAGCATCCATACCCACTTGGACATACATTTGCAACAGGAGGCCTTCCAGGAAAAAAAGCCATTGGTGCCTACTCTCAGGCATTGGATCCGATAAGCCATTGAACTGGCTTATGGGGTCTCAGGCATTTCTCTGCACCATAAATCCAACGGAGGTACACTAGTGAAATGTTGACCTTGTGGGATGAAGATCAAGGGTGTCCACACAGGACATTTGTAGAGCAGAAATGTGGGTGGTGCTTGACACCCAAGACATAATATCACCTGACTAGACATACTCAAAGCGCAGGGTCTTTCGACACAAGTGCTGCAGAAGACAGAATTGCAGCAAGGTGGATTCCACTTGATAAAAATAAACAGATGACAGGGTGTGCACATAGCATACTTACTGGTCTGATTACTTAAACCCACTTTGGTATTCATTATATGTAGTTACTAGGAGAGGGAAGAGAGATGTGGAGGTAATTAGCTAAAGACGCTTAACAACTATCACCGTTACTTCTAGCCCTGCTCTTCCTCATCACCTGGGTAAGAAATGGGCCCGAACAAGAGAGGGCAGCTCTGGCAAAGTTTGCCTTGCCAAAGCTTTCTGAAGGGCCTGGGCTAGGCCAGGAAACACCCAGATCTGTTCCTGAGCAGAGTTCTCACCCACAAACAGTCAGCAATTTGGAAGACTCAGCACGTGAGATGGAATGAAGAAACCAACAAAACATAACATCCTGTTCAAAAAGAACGAAGCTGTTACATATGTCTTGCAATGTACATTTGTTAGGGTGAGTTGTGCGACCACTGGACAAGAGCAGAGTCCAACTTGTATTACACGCTCAAACGAGTTCTTGCTAAATCACTATCACAGACATCTTTCGAATTGTAGGCATTCTTACATTCAGAAAATGCTATTGAAGAGATACTGTGCTGCAAGAGGGTAAGGGAATGTTACACATTTGTAAAAAAAAAAAGGCTTTGAGGTTTGGTACCTGTAACATGTGTGTAGTAAGGGGGGGGACTAGGAATGAAGATTATCCGTAGATAATTAGATAATTACTCAAAACCTCTCGAATCTCAGGCATATTAGTAACGACTGGCTCTTAACCTTTGAAATACGAAGTCATATCAGCTGTCTCTTTCGGTAAGAAAGAAAGTGGTGAAGGTTGACAAGCGAACAACGACGATCGTTCAGCAGGACCAGACATTATCTCTTTCAAAAGGAAGCGTATACTAGCACCAACACAAAACCCGGCAGCAAACGATAGTTAGCCGTTCAACTCCATACCGGCGTTAGCCCATCAACCAGTCTGTTTTCTGTAATACGCTTCGCCGGACCCAAGCGCTTGAACATTTAAAGGTGCAACTCCAAGCCTATTTGCTCCATGATAAAAAAAAAAGACAACTCTACCAACCTATGGCCAGTAAGAAATGGTGTTAATTCTACTCCGATCTACCCAATCGGAACTGACAATCGGAGGCGGGACTAGAGCCGGGCTGTCAGCAATTTAGGTTTCACTATCCAGAAAGCAGAGAGAAAAGAGGGGGAGGCGATTTGACGTAAGTCAACAAAGTTCACGTGGTCCTTGTGATAGCCGGTCATTGGCTGCGCATAGTGGAGGGCGGGGGAAGCGGGTCACGGCGGCGGCGTGGGTTCGCCTTGCGAGTGTCACACAATTACAACAACTTTGTGGTGGTTGCGGAAGTTTGTTGTTCTATACGTCAAAAACAAAAAAATAACATCTAGTGGTGTCAGCTCCAACGGACCCCCCCCAAACTCTCCCACCGGACCCCTTCCCCGCCCGTGAGTTGATCATGTCGGCTACAGACGCAGGGAGTCCGGAAAGTAGATTCTGGTTTAGTCCGCTGCGGCCGCTCCCGCCCCTGGAGGCCGTCGCGCAGTAGTCCCCTACAGCTGCTCCGCGCGCGGCTGCGCTCCCATGAAGTCCTGTGGGGTGTCGCTCTCGGCCGCGTTTGCTGCCTCTGTTGCTCTCTGTGATGAGGAAAAGAAAATGGCGGCGGGAAAAGCCAGCGAGCCTGAGGAGGAGGAGGACTGCCCGGGCTTGACAGCCGCCGAGCGCGAGTCCCTGGCAGGCATTGACAGGTGGGTTTGGGATGCCTTCCGCTGGGATGTGCTGCCAATGCCGCTCTTCATCCCCCTACCCTCTGCGCGACCATTGTTCTCACTCCCAGGAGGTTCGCCAGGGGCTCTTAGCGCTGAGCTGAAGCTTGCGCCCCTTAACGCTGTCTCTCTCATCTCCCCACAGCCGCCTCTACGGGTTCCTGAGGTTTCATGAAGATGGCGCCAGAACCAAGGCCTTACTGGCGAAGGTAAGGGGAGTGGGACCAGCGATGTAGGCGTACGGGGCCTCAGACAGTATCGAGGGGAGGCAGGCGTAAGTGGGGGTCCTCTGCCCGTTTTGGAAGGGAAATGTTTGTGTTTCTATCAATCATTCTGTAATCATTGAGTTTCTCTTTTGAAAATGTGCTAGGTCCACTGAGTTTTGCTGAGTATCTCCTTAGCTGTGATGTTTCACTGCACCTCCTCCCCATAGTTACCTTTTCTTTGCTCCGTGTACAGGTGATGTCTCCTTCCTCTGTCAAGATGCACTTTCCTTTTGCAGCTTTGTTCGTACTCGCCGTAGTTTATGCCCCTTTTCCTGAGACGATCTTCTGCCCCCTGCCTTCCCTGACCAACGTGTCACCTTTTTTTTGGTCTGGCTGTGTTGACTTTTCTTTTAGGAGTTTGGCTTTTTAAGTTGGGTTTCTTTTTTGCTTTAATGCATTACGCAGACTAACTTAATCTCGTAGCTGCATGTTATGTTTTATCTTCATTGTAGGAATGCCACCTGACTCAGTTACTCAACTTGAAGTTTTGGCTTTTAAGTTCTGAGGTACGGCATCAGCAATGGTTTGGAAGCACGTGTTGTATTCAACGTTGCAGATGACAGATGTTGTGATCTAGCATGCATTGGTCTACGTGCTCTTCCTCCACTTCTTGGCCGTGGTGATACTCCTACTTGAGGGTAGTTGCTAATCTCCGTTTGTATGTGGATTTGTGAATCTGTCATTTAAATGGTTTCAATTCTTGGTCGCCAAGGTGCTCGGTGTGCGATATTCAACCGAAGGCCGGTGAGCACCAATCTGCCCTGAGATTTCTTGCAACAATTTTCAGTGAAATCTTATAATGTGGCCGTTTAACGCGTAAGGAGACACAACTGCATGATAACACACGTTTGCTTGCTGCATTTATTCACTCTATATACTTAGAGCATATGTCCCCATTTGGCATTAAGGGCCCCACAAAGTGGTTTTCAGTGATTCGTGTTATGTAGTATTTGTTTTGTTCCTGAGATGGGGAAATTATTTGTGTCTTGCACGCTTGTTGTAAATGCACACATGACTTGTTGCCCTTATATTTTTTGAAAATGTAATGTGTTTTGGATTTGAAGTGTGGCCAGTCCCGTTTATCAGGTACATGGGTGCTTAATGTCACGAGCACGTGATTGGTTTGAAACCTCTGCACGGTGTCTGCATTTTCGTGTATAGTCCTGGTTTTCTGCTTGCTTGCACCCTATGAGGTAGCCATCAGACGTACACTAAACAGCTGCTTCTTACTCAAATCAGCATTGTGGTTAACTTTCTCGTCTCCGAAAAAGGATTAGTAGATTCACCAACATAGGATCTCTGATGCTTGATGTGTTATTGTACAATGTTGGTCTATTTGGCAGTTTTGCTCCCCACGGGTGAATGCGTGGTGTGACAGAGAATCGGTTGTCCATAATGAGGACGTGGTTCAAAATCGAGAACATATCATTTTGTACTGTCCAGCTCTTCGGTTAGTAAGAATCCAGTTGTTGAGGCAGTTTGCATATGATCTATTGTTGGTGGATTCGGAACCATTCTTTTTAAGACAGTGCAGCAACAATTGGTGTAATCAACACGTTGAGAGTCCGGTCTAAAGAAGTTAAACTGTTAATACGGGTACTTAAGGATATTTAAGTAAAGTACTGTAAGTTTGTCTGTGCTTTATGAAAATATGTATTGTATTTTATCAATGCCCTTTTAAATGTTCTAAGTCCACGTTGTTTTGAGTTTTGTAAAAATGAGTACCGTTTTTTCATGCATTTTTTAAAGGATGATTTACTGATATAATTATTTGTATAGATGTATTGATTTGTGTAAGGTTGAGTAATGGCAACCAATGTCACAATAAAGTAAATCAACATATCCACACTGGGGGGCGGAGAGGTTATTTTGTGAAAGTGCAGATGTTTGGCTGACAGTAACACCAAACCTTTTGGTCAGTGAATACGACAGTAGGAAGCAGTATTTGCAGGCATACATTTTAACAGACCTTTATGGTTTTGCTTGGTCGCATGAAGACATGGGTTTGAATTAACGCATTTTCCTAAAGGTTATTTTTTTGGATGGGGGGCTCGTTAAATAAAAATAGAAATGCACTACTCCCCCGTTCAACGTGTTGTATGAATACATTGTTTTGCATTTCACTGTACCATTTTTCTTTGAATCATACATCCAGTTGCTGGCTGGCTGCTTGTTTACAGGAACTACACGTGTCCCAACATTCACCGTGATTTTGTGTTAATGCGTGATGGAGTGGAATTCCATTGTGTGGAGGAAGCTGGCAGCTTGTATATGAAATTTGTTAGAAGAGCTGATTCAAATTAAAAAACGGGTTATTTTTAAATATAATAATTATATAATGGGAACGTAAGAGGACCCCGAGACACAAAATTCGTGGTTTGAAATATTTGAGCTGAATGAAGAAAGTTTTATAAGAATAGGAAAGATAATCTGGTTCGGGATCCAAAGAATTGGCTGAAAGCTCACTGATTTTTTTTTTTTTTTTTTTTTTTTAAATGGCTCAAGGATGGTGAGCTAATGCTGAATATATTGCTTCTGGACAGTGGTCAATAATGAATCTCAATCAGAATTTCAAAGTAATTCGGTGAAGACAAATGGGTAAATCCTTTTTGGGTTATTTATAAGTAGGGTGTTTGAGAAGGATTGATCTATGGAAAGCCGGGTTTGGGACCTGCATTTCACGCTAAATGATGTCACATAAGGGATAAATAAGGCTTTGACTTCTAGGGCAGATGGCCCGAATGGTCTGACGAATCAAGTCCTTAAGCTGATAAGCCTGTTTGGTCCCAACTATTCTTTTTACAAAAATCATTGCTACAAGACAAATGCCCCTTAATTATATATAAGAAGGGCGATCATGCCATCCCTCCCAACTATAGGCCGATCGCCTTCTAGATGCAGACAGTAAGATCTTTGTTGCCATATTATTAGGAAAATTGGAACTATGGATTTCCGAGAAAAATATATTGTCCAAAGAGCAGGTTGGTTTCATGAAGGGACTTGTATTGTCAATGTTGAGAGATCGTGCTTGGTCTAGTCAGAGTAGATGTTTATACACAGCGCTAATAGCCTTTGACACTGTAAATGGAGTACGTTTGTGGCATAAGTTAAAGGCCTGGGTTTTGCCACCTACTTTGTGTTCCATTATACATATTCATGACAATACAAACATTCTGATTAAGCTGGATGAGCAGGGTCATTTGACAATGTAAAGATGCAGATGGGTTTAAGGCAGGGTTGCATTTTGGCACCCCACCCCGCCAGTTCAATTTGTATTTGGCAGATATGCGAGAGGCCCACTGAAAACATGCGTTTGTAAGTCCAAGTGTGGGGGATCTGAGGATCAGCTTGATGGCATACGCAGACGATTTCCTGATTGATGACACTCCAATAGGTCTTCAGCGCATATTATCCACCTTAGCACTGTGCACTGAAGAGAATGACCTGAAAATTCCAAAAAAATCAAATATTTTTTGAAAAAAGGAAAGGGGGAAAAAAAACAGATGGCTTATAGGTGATAATGAGATATAAGTTTCTAATGTTCAAAAAGTTTTAGAGTGGAAAATAGACAACTTGTCTGCCAAATGCGTAAAATATATTGTAAATATTGTAGATTTTCCGTGTCTCCAATTATCAGGTTTTATAAAGCTAAGGTGATCGCGGCCATCTTATATGGTGCTGAAATAGAATCTCAATCTTATGATTAACCATGGGAAATGTTGGAAGTTAGGATCTGGAAGTCGTTTCTTAATCTTCCATTGGTTGGATTGGCATATTCGGTCGATGTATGGGTACATAATGTCACCTGGTTATAAAATCTTTGCATGAGGATTTGAAGATCTCTATGGAGAGGGTTTCGGAGTCCTTATTACTGAAGTTAAAAACAAAGGCAGAGGTTAATTTGGAGAATAGAGGGAGGCAGTTATCAGAGTTGTGTGAAAACCCAAGTGCGGTTAAGAAATCTGTTTTCTGCTGTTGGTTCTTTACCATTGATAGTGCATAGCTATTGCTTACTCTCTACATTCTCAACTTTGGATACGCCATTGAGGACGCATTGTGAATATTTCCTTCGATTGTACCTAAATCTTTTGCATGCAGGGGAGATCCTGGAAAAACATTTAGCGACCCAGATAAATGATGCTTTAAACTCTGCATAGTTGGTGATATGGAACCAACATTAAAACATCTCGTGACAACTCATCCTGCAGTACAGGAACTCTGTTAGAAATGTCTGGGCCGTTTTGTTCACCGTTCAGATTAATACGGATGAGTGCGGGTGAAGAATCCTTTTTAACAATTGTAGTTGTGAGAGTATTAAATGATAGGCCTTTGAATTGAATATGGATTTGAATACTGTTTTATTAACTGTGCCTGCACAACACTGTCACTTTATCGTGTATATATATTGATTGTGTAATAACTTATGAAAGCTTTTATGTGAACTATATTTTTTCATGTATTTTAGAATAATGATTAGCCTGCTCTTATTTTGGAATATTTTCAGATATGTAATATGTGAAAGGTCAATATTATTTTGACCAAATACATATAGTTAAAACTTTTTAATTCACTTACATTGAAAACATGTACAATAATTAGTACTTAGTGAAAATTGTATGCAACTGATATTTTGTTGCAGCTTTGTCCTGTGGTCCGTTGGAATAAATGAGGAAAGGTTTGTGCTACATTATGTGTGGGTAGGGAAACATGTTTCAATAGAACGGGCTGTGGGGTTCTGATTATGTGCTTGCATATAGTTGTAGGGTTGATGTTGCCACCCAGCTGCTAGTATTTGTTTTAGAATCGGAAATGTAGCTTGCACCTCCAACCATAGTGTCAAAACAGTCCTTTGTTCATCTTTTGACCTGAAAGGGTGTAAATGTGTTTACGTTAAAACATTATTCCACAGCAAATAACAGTAGCCATCAATACATTATTGTATAGTTTTACAAATTGTTTAATAGAACTGTTGGGATTCAAGCCCTAAGGTGAATTACTCAATTGGCAGCAGAGATTATTCATGAAAATGTCAATTTACGTAACGATTTTGCACACCTAGATTATTTAAATGATGGAATACTACATTTTAAGACCAGAAAGTCTATGGTATAAACAACTCAGGATTTGTCCTGATACTTAAGATGTCAGTTGCTTTTTTGACTAAAGTTGGATTTGTGCAGGAAAGCCTTTAGCAGCAGAGTATATGAGATTGGAAATGTTAACCTGCTTCTTGCATGAAAAGTCAATTTTCCAAGATTTAAACAACCATTTTTCAGAATGGACATAACAGGCTCTTCAAAATGGGCATTTGAGGTCCAGTGCAAATCTATACTTGGTTGGAAGGCCATGACGCTGGTTGTGGCACCCTGTCGAGAGCTAATATGGATTTTCTGTTGTTGGTTTCACTGTCACCTGGTGGTGTACTCTTATCTGTCCCTGTTCGGGGAACACCTTAGACTTACCAGTTTCCAGCCAATCCCGTACAATAAACAATTGGGCTCAGAGAGGCAAAAAATAACTCATAACAACCAATAAGGATGATTATAAAAAGGATCGTTATAGGCCGTTTATTATAGCATATACACGTTTAGAGGTCTCTATATGTATTTTGCACACTCATGAATAAAAATATAAGACACCAGATCAACAAAAGGTTGGTTATACATGGATATAATATAGACGGCACCTCACCGTCAGTGCTGTTATTGGAGACCCCTTCATTTTAGCTTGTGCAACACTGCTTAGTCCCCCAGCAGGTAGGCACAAGAGATCACGCGCAATAACGGGGTCTGGAGCGAAGCGTCCTCCCTTCCAGCGAGACTACTTCATCCGGGGATTCAAGTTCTGACTGCTCTCCTGCTTATAAGCCTCTTTATTCTTGTGGGGTCTTTCCCCCGCCTCTGTTTGTTATGGCTGCCCTCGGCCGAAGAGCAGATCATAAGTGAAGGTGGCAAAGAGTGGAAAAACCCAGCTCTCTAATCCTCGCATTCATTCCCAGTACCCCTTATCACTGCACCTGCAATGTGCTCCGACTCCCTTTCCAGTTCGTCCTTCAGTGGACAATACCATAACTATTCCCTGCAGTGAGCTCCTTCGATAATATTTGTGTGACATTGCTTTGCCTTCGCTACCAAGTTGTCAGCGGATTCTGCTGAGCTTGCAAGGCCTACCAACGGACTGTTATTCGTCAGATGAAAAGTGAGTGTCCAAAAAATGGCCGCGGACTGGCACCATGTTTTAGCGCACAAGCATTACACTTGGCTAGACATTGGGTATCTGCAGAATATTAAGCCAGAAAAGTTTTTTTTTTTTCTTCACTTCTACAACTCTACATGCAAGAACATCACATTTTAAACCTGTGAAATCTCTCCTCGTCAATCGTAACTCTTTTCACTATTGTATAGCCCGTTCAAAGCAATGTATCAATCTTTGTCTTGCCTATGCATGTGTTACAGGCCAGCTTTGTCTCCAATTCTTATTAAGTGAAAATAAATTGGGCAATGTTGGACAATTCATTCAGTTGGCAAAAACGTTTAAATTTGAGTGCCTTGTAATTGTTATCAATGCTTAATTGCATGCACTATCTGAGGCCTAGAAACTTTCAGTGAGGTACTGACCCGTGGCGTTGCTCAAAGCAAAACCCATTAACCCAAAATGTTGTATGGTCGCATCTCGTTTCCAGTAAATTATGCTGTGTGTTTATTAGCCTTAGCTTGGTTAGGTTGCAATACTGCTGCTTCGGTGTTTACAGCCTATTCAGAATCAACATTCAGCAAAGGGCTTTTGCAGGTAACTTTGTAGCTCACAATATGGTTTTTAGTTTTCATTAGTGCTGGTTAAACCTTACTTGCACTTCAAACTTCTTCTTGTTCGTTTAAAGTAATTTATCGATTTGTTTGTTTATGGCAAAGTCTTCACTACAACGCTCTATTCTACCTCCCTTTTAAGGTGTAGATTGTTCATGGCATGCCTCAAATCCCCTTTTTCATTTCTTTTCTACATGCGGGAGTGCTGTCAGAGACCTCAGTTTTAGTTTATGAAATCAAATAAAAACCAAACCTGTGTCAGTTTTTACTTTCCCCTTACGTCCCCCCAAAATTGCTGCTTTTGAAGGCTGAGCGGATAGTCTCCTTTGAGGGATCCTCCAACTTTGAGGTATAAAATTACTCTTTCCAGCCTTTTAAACATCATGTACATTAATATACCCTCACAATCTAGAAAATGAAACCTATTTAGTGTACCAACACAATTTTTAGCCTGTTATATTCAAATTCATTTTTTTTGTAATGTTTTATTGTTTTATTAATACAGAACTGAGTACAGTGCATTGTGTTATAGCATATACTGATCCATTTAAGTACCCTTACCCACCCCTCCCTCAATACCTCCCTAACCCCAACATTAACAGAACTTGGTCACAGGGTCTCTGCCTCTGGGTCTTCACTGTTCTGGGTCGATACCTTGGAGATGGTCCATTCTCAGAGGCCACCTCAGTCTACCTGATCACATAGTATATTCACATTCATTGTTAAGGTTGCTAAGGGGCTGGTTCTTTTCATTCAACCTTAAATTTGTTCCACCAGCAGGCACTTTATACGTTGTTTCTACCAGGAATATTTTATGTTGAAAGTCCAAGTCTGAATAAGGTGGTAAAATGTAAGTAAAAGCTGACTTGATTTATTTTTAAAATTCAACTAGTCACCTCTTTAAAACTGAAAGAGGCTAACATTTAGCAAAGTTGACAATGTTTTATTGGTTAGGCACCATGGTGTACCTCAAGCAGCTTACAAGTACAGTTTCAGCATCACACATATTTTGAGCCAATATAATTAGACCCTGGCCATCAGCACCTTCGAGGTCGATTGCTTTTTATTTTATTTTGTATACATATTGCAGCGTTTGGCTTGGAAAATCAAACATTTTGCCAAAATTCAAACCCCAAAAATACATTTCCAATGCAATCAACCAAAACACACTTCATGTAAAACAATTACTTACATTAAAATATAACCAACCTAATCTCAATCGCATGAAACACTTATTTACATTTGAAATAAAGCTCATAATTGATGGACTGACGTCCTCGCCAATCAAAACATGGAATGGACTGAAACAGGGTTGTCCACTTGCAGCAACCTTGTATAGTCTATTTACAGCGGACTTCGAAGAATATATCAAAGACCTTGCTTTAAATCCACCAAAAATTAACTCTGTCCCTATACCGGTGTTAATTTACGCAGATGACCTCATACTCGTGGACAAAACGAGATCTGGTCTAAAAGTGAGTCTGTGGAAAATGGGAGACTATTTGGAACTTAATGGCTTAAAAATTAACGCAAAAAACCCCCAAAATATATGCCCCTGACAAAGCAACACCCAAACAAAAAAAAAAAGGCAACATAAGTTCTCAATCGACAGTAAAATAGTGGAAGAAGTGGCCTCGCCACTTTTAAATACCTAGGAGTTTTAATTAACCAATCTAAGAACGAGAAAAAATGGGCAACTAACGTAGAAGGAAAAATGCAGTCTATGGCAAGGCAGGGATGCCTGCTTCATAGAAAATACGGAAAGTTCTCTATGAAACCAATAATAATTTACTATTGACAAAGCGATTCCCATTATCACTTATGGGAGTGAAGCTATGCTGGGTGCAGGCAATATCAATTGGCAAAAACTAGAAACCACGTTTTGGTGGAAAATCTTGTGACTGCCAAAGAACTTTCGAAAGGCACGAAATCGCAACACAGTCCTTGGCCTCTATAGTCCTTTGTAAGCAATTGGATTTTCTGTGAAAGGTGCTCGCTGATGAAAAAACACCAGATATCCAAATATTATAGAGTATGGATGACGCAATGAATAGCACTACATTGAAATTGTGGATCAAACATTTGAAAGAGAAACTG
This sequence comes from Ambystoma mexicanum, assembly GCF_040938575.1. Lineage (NCBI taxonomy): Eukaryota > Metazoa > Chordata > Amphibia > Caudata > Ambystomatidae > Ambystoma > Ambystoma mexicanum. The sequence continues at coordinate 475,768,873 of NC_090939.1, read as the reverse complement.
GTAAATGAAGACATTTGACTTGACATGTTAATACAACGCCCCCAACATGCTAAAGTAAAGTTGCAAAGGAACGACTGGCTGAAGACAATCGAAGATAAATCAGTGTTCCATGAATATTCATTGTAATGCTCATTTACGAGCCAACAATGACCCTCCTATATATCTGAGGCTATTTCCAGACCCAAAAGTATGAGATATATTTTTGAAAATTCGATTGAACATTCTTCTGACACGAGAAAGACTAACTGAAATCAGACAATTACCTTTATCAGAAAGACACTCTCGCTTCTGTATGGATCTGAATGTCCCGGAATCATTGCATCATTTTAATTATGGTTTGTCCTGCGCTTGCCCACAAGAGATCCCTATTTGGTACCTTTTTTTGGCATTTAGACATATCAACTAGAGGCTGCTTCCAGATTGGACCAGATGCTGAGCGGTCAAGATAAAAAATCAATTTTTACGCGCACGCAATTAATTTCTAATATACTAGGTCTGGAAAATAATAAGTCTAAAGATTTTAACTGATTATGCTGTTTCATTTATATCTGGGATCATGATGCTAAGTTTTTTCTTTTTTCTTTCTCCCCTTTTCTTTTGCTGTATTGATTCTGAAAAAAGCCATTATTGTATTAACTGTATAAATAGTTTATGTATAAACTATATCATTTAAATAAAAAAGCTAGCTTTGCTAGACCAGTGTCAATTTAAGTAGCAAACCTACATAATTGCATAGCAAATTGCTATGCAACACTGCTTATTTTATGCCTTGCACTCTACTATAAGATGGAAAGAATTGCAAGATATTATCACAATATCTGTGATCAGTCTTCCCCTCCCTTTTAGCCATTATTCCCACCACTTCTTTAGTGAGTAATAGGTTCAGTTGAAATCTTAGAAAATAAGATCTTCTTGTAGCATCTGGGAATGTATTCACGTATCATGGGAACTGATTGATTGGCATCACTTCACCATTAAAATTCTTAACTTATATTTATTTATCACACTCTTGCCATGTTTTTATCCAGTCTGCTTCCCTTAACTTTTCTTGTTTGTTGCTTTCTGGGGATTTTCTCAATCAGCAGAGTACTATCAACTATTGCACCATCAGCAATCCTAAGACACTCCTTCATCCAACTTGACACTGATATCTATTTTAACCTTTTGCACATTGAATATTGTTAGGGAGAATTCTCTGTTTAGGCTGAATTTCTTAACCTAGTGAGTCCCCCAGCGGCTTTGCTCGATTTTTGGGGTTTATTTTTTTCTCCTGCCAAGAGTGAGACTCTTTTACCCTCACTCTTGGACATGACTTGAGTGTTTCTGTGACTTGCTATGTGCTTATGGGCTATGGGGTATTTTTTCCCCATAGGCTATCATTGGTTTTTGAATGTGTGTTACACAGCACCCTCAGTGCAGTAACACAGGGGTGTCATAGTGACCCCCAAACATAGACTCCACACCCTGGGACTGACTACTGTCTCCCTGGGTCTGTAAAGTCACCATTGACTTTACTAGTCACAAATCCCGAACAGAACCAGTACCAACCACCATATTGTGGACGTACTGGCCGGGGCAATTCGATTGCCCCGGGGTCTGTTAGTCGAGGGGGCACGTCTCCGTCCCCCCTGATCGAGTTTTGGCTGGTGGCAGTGGATACTACTTGAAATATTCCACCGCGAATATTTCCCTATGGGATTTCCCATTGTTTTAGGCTAATACCTTTATTTAATTATTTACGGTAGCCTCAAACATACCGCCGGTTTATTTATTATTAATTCTCCGGTTGGTATTTTTTGCCAAGACTTGATTCTAAAATGGCGTAGGTGGTTTCTTCTGTGACTCTAACCCAACGTTGAGCCCTTTGTTCCACTTTTGGCTGGCTTCTACACAGAAGCCCTCCAAAGTGGTGCCATTCTGTCTAGGTACCACAGGGGGTGTGGGAGGGGGTTTATGCACCCTGGACTGAGTTGCCTTGCCAACTCATGTCGCACTCTGGTGTGATTGGCCCGCTCACCACTTAGCATGTTTGAGTGACAGCTAGGCTGTATGAATGGGGGTTTGCTGCATAAAAGCAGGGTTTTTGGGACTGGTTCTTCAGAAGTCGCCACAGGACCTAAGAAGCCGAAGAGGGAGAAGCCGAGCCGACCTGCCAAGACGACACCACCGGTGGAGCCCTGCGGAACCGTCTCACCACTTTTCCCAACGACAGAGGAGATCTCCAGCCTGGAGAGTCTTCTTCCCTTGACTGGTGGGGACAACCAGTTTCTGCCTTCTTTTCGCCTCCCTGAAGCATCTCGTGGCCACCTTGCCTGTGCCAAGCACCCCTGCAACCGGGATACCACTTTTTACCTCAACCGCGAAAGAGGTAACATCCTTTTAACCGGAAAACTCCACGGCTGGTTTCTTCCCTGGTAGTGCAACGACCTTCAGCTTTCCTCCACGTCGAGATCTTCTCTTCCTCTGGACGACGCCGCGACTTGCACCCACTACCAGGAACAACTGCCACCACTGGAGGATCCTTTCCATTTTAAAGGTACCGTGTTCCGCCCGGCTTCCCTTGCCACCGATTGTACGAAGTAGATTTAGCCCTCGGCTCTCGAACCTGGGCAAGCCTGGGACACCCTAACTAAACTTTTCTAAACTTAGTAAAACCTTTTCTACTCACCTGTAAAGACTTGTGACATTGTGTGATCTTGGACATATTTTCGCCTGGCTCTCCCTAAAGTGGGCCTAGCAACCGAACTTCCTTGCTCCTCAATAGACTGCCTTCCTACACTTACTGTGAACCTATGAAAAGTGTTTTGCCTTGCTGTTTTCATTACTTCTGCCTTTTCCCTCCCTTTTTAACTAACTTGTTGGAGTGCCATCTAACGTTAAGCGCTCACCTCTGTCTGGAAATAAGTGGTGTTAACTTAGACTTGTCCAACAAATAACTAGGGATGTACATATAAGTAATAGTGACTGTGTTTTGACTTGCTTACCTTTTCTGTGCTAGTGTAATTTATGAGTGTCTTTTAAATAAATAATTATATACTTTTACACCTAGCTCTGGTCAGTGTTTGCTTGTACTACTGTGCCTCTGTACCTATTATGTATGCTCTATATACTGCCTAACTCTTCTTGAGGGAAGTCTGACTGCTCAGCCACAGCTACCAGGTAAATCTGGGTGGTACAGACTGCTACCAAGTGGGTTTACTGCCAAACACCTGTAGTCTTAAATCTTTTGCAGTGGTCCCAGAGGGAACTGCACAGGTTTCTGCCTAACAAATATATAAAAAAAGGTGTTATGATCAGCTATTTCGTTTTCCTATCTATTGATGGGAATTTCCAATTTACAACCGCCTCTAAGGATCAAAAAACCTCCCAGCGAATAATCTGTATTGGGAAACCTCTGGGGAGGGCAAATACTTTTTCCAAAATATCACTAATTCTATTCATATCGTTTTAGGAATATTTAAAGCCACGTATCATAAGTAAGCTATAGAAGCTACCAAACTTCATGAATTACTCGCCCTGGAGTGGCCAATGCTTCCTCTCGCGATCTTAATGCTGATATAATATATTTATCCCAGGCATTGTTGTATTTGAAACCGAAGTATCTATAGGAATCAATCTTCTAAAGTTCTGCTTCATGAAATCTCCATTATATTGCCTCACTTTTTTTGACCTCATTGTAGTTGGCATCAAAATGTTTACTGCAGTTGATTTAAAAAAAAAAAAAAAATTCTCATTGTCGTAGGTCGGCAAATCTATAAAACAGTCTTTGCAGTCCTATGGGAGTTTGGTCCAGATTGTCCACATAGAGCAATCTAGGTATGGGGTAGCCATTGACACAGGGAGGTAAACTTTGAACCGAGTCCAAAGTATAGTCGAGATCCGAGATATAGAGGTTAAATAACGCAGGGGGCAAAGTTCACCCCTGCTTCAATTCTTTACATGTTGTAATCCAATCTGTCAAATATCCCTTCTGATTTAAGCTTCGAAATTCCTAAATATCTTCCATCGGGTCTAGCAAAAAGGAGGGGCAGTTACACTCTGTTTCCTCTCACACGCCTCCGATCTGCGCCATCCCGTCTGCTGCTTATCAAAACGGCCACTACCTTTTACCCACAGATTTAACTGTTGTAGGATGAGAGAGGTGAAAATCTTCCCGGGTGCACCCAAAAGGGCGACTGGTCTATAATTTCAAGGGTCTGTTCTATCGCCCTTATGACTATAGCGCCTCTCCATGTGTTCGGGATACATCTCATCTCAATAACACAAGGGAAGATTGCACCCAAGACATCCGCCCACCGTTCTGGATGGGCTTTCAAGATGACATTCATGAGCCCATCAGCACCTAGAGCCCTAGATTTAATGTACTTATTTAATCAAATTTGATTCCTCTTGATCATAGGCCAAAGGCCAATTTGCAGCTTTCAAAGGGATAATACAGAAGTCTTCTGTTATTCGTTCGGCAAATATATTATTATTAAAGTGTTCCATCCATCCACTTCCCCTCTGAAATTGGGTTACGCATTAACGCCATCTGTGGAGTGTATGCAGATTTAGTTATCTTCCACATCTCTGACGGGCTATGAGCGGATATCGCTGCCAGGATGGCCACTGCATCTAATCGGGGCCAATCCAGCTTTATGTTCCTATAACAAATTCTTAAATTTCAATTTTTTTTTTTTTTTTATTGTGCATATTCTTTGTGATATTTCATATCTTTGAATGCACAGAACTTTTTTTTCCCCTTGCACTTGTAAATCAAATGCATGTTTGTGCTTCTATGATGGAACCACCACCATTTTTTCCTATTAGAAAACGGTTTCAATACTGGGACATAAGGTTCAGAAATCAGGTCATCATTTTGACTCTCTTTATGCAAAAAGTCTGCTAATGGACTATGAGTCAGCTTATTTCTTTATCATTCCAACTCGCCCGATTTCTATCTTCAAAATTATTGTAACTTGGTAGTTGGCCTTATCATGGGTGAAAGAGGGGATACTCCATTTTATCTCCAAGATCTTATTGTTGCTTAAGATTGTGGGCTGCATTTCTAAATGCGTTACTCTGAAAAAGATATTTACAGACATATATTTCCAAATGCTTAATTTAATCTCTGCTGAGAAAGTGGAGATATTCCACGAAAGCTCGGAAAAAAGTCATCATTGTGGTCATAGTCTGCGCAACAGGGGGCGTGAAGTTAAGGTGGCTTTAGCTGAATTTCCAGGGTTTTGTTGCATTAAGTTCTCACCTTAATGTCCCTGCAACTAAAGGTCTTTCCTTGAATTTCAAGGGTTTTGTTATTCCATACATTATTAATAATAGACAATTCAACTAATCAAAACACTGTATTATGTCTAGAAAGTAAAATAAATAGCAATTGGACATCCACATTCCCCCCCAGATAAACCTGTTACAATTTTATTTTGCATATGTGCTTAACTTTTAAAAGTATTTACATGTATATGTACTGTTCATGAATAGTTGTTAAAGTAACTGTCAATATATTTTAAAATAAATATTTACAAGACTACTGTGTGTATGTGTGTGTATATATATATATATATAATATATATATGCGTGTGTATATGTATATTATATGTCCTGCGGTAGCGGCCATGTAGTTATGGTTAAGTTGCTAAACCCGTAGGAAGAGCACCTTTTGGGCAGCTTATAACTTCGCTCCCCCTGGACGAATCCTCACCATACTTTGCAAAAAAAGTATATGGCCCACTCTGAATTTTGCAAAGTTTGGTGAGGTTTGGTCAAGTGGGAGCAAAGGGTTCCCAAAATTTCTTTTTTTCCCATAGACATAATGGGGGAAAAAACTTTGCTCATGCCTACAGCCCAAACTGCTGGACCGATTTTCACCAAATGTGCGGCAGGAGCGGCGGCTTGGTCCCGAAAGCGTGCTTCTGTTAATTTGGTGTAAATCTGTCGAGTATTTTTTATTTTTTTTTAAACAACCAAAACGTAAGGCAAACAATTGGTGATATCTGTGTCCGCTCTGCGGACACACTTCCCTGTGTGCTCCACGGACAGGACACCGATTGGCTAATAGACTTGCGTCATGTCCACATACACACGTGTTCGCTGATTGGTTGGCGTGAAGCAAGAGGTGCATCAGATTTTTGGAAACACCCACCATCTTGGATTCGCAGACATCGCGGTAAAACAGATTAAAAAACACAACATTGCTCTTGTCAAATTTATCAAATAATCTCTGGGGAGGTGAGGGGTAATGAGGATGGGATGGAATATGGCTGCAAGAAGCAAAACAACTGGTGGTTTTTGCCGCGAATGTTCGCGAACAGTCCTGAGAAGTTCGGGGACACTTCAGATGTTTGGGGGCAGTTTTTGGTGACATATAACTTTGGCACCACTCATTGAAACTGCATGAAATTCTGCAATTATATTCCCGTCCTGATTCCGAATGTGTGAAGTTTGGTGGATTCTGTCAAGATGGGGCAAAATTAGAGGGGGGGTCTCAAAATAATGTAAAGGCTTATAAATGGGTTGCCATTTGACAAATCTACACAAAGGTTTGCAAAAAGATTCTAGATCTAAATACAAATGTTTTCGTAAAGTCTGAATGGATTTTGTTTTTTGACAAGTGTCATAATGTAGGTACAAAAATTTTGATTTACCTTTGGTGACCGAGGTGTAGCCTGTGGCCAGATTGTCTGGGTCATGGAATAAGGTCATGATCTGGACAATCGGGCTACTGGCCATGACCATGAGGGACAACACATGGGGTTAAAGTGGGCAAAGTTATTTGAAATTGGGATAGGTTTGAAAGGGAAGAAAAATGTGCTTGTGTTAATATGGTCATAGGGTTCTCTTTTCGCCTTCATCTTTGATGTCATGGGTGTTATTCTTAGCAGTGCACTGTGGTGGCGCGAGTTATGGTTGGTAAGCTTACCATAACTGGCGAATTTCAGGGTTTTTTCGCTTTTACTTACAACTATAACGTCCCTTTTAACAATGTTTTTTAATTGAATATATATGTATTAAAAAAACAAAGTTGTATAGGTGTCTACCAAGGATACATGCACGGCTACATACAGCAACGACTGGGATAAGGGGGTAACCAGCGTGTGCAAAATGAGCCAATAGAACGTCCACATCCTTCCAATGCGGCTACGCATCTTTGCGTGTAATACGCCAGCCAATGGAATCACGAGCTGCCGTTCCATGCCTCGCCTACACGTTAAACGCGTCAACAAACGATCCAATCCCACATTGCAAACTATTGACGCGAGTACGCCCATGCCGCTTTATGTAACCCACGCGTGTGAAATACGGCAATAGGATGGCAAACTCCTGTAACACTGCTATGCCTCTTTGCGCATAATTCATCTTCAAACCATAACACGTGCTGAAGCTCTGTGCCTACAAGTGACTTTAATACACGCCAACTAACTATCCAATCTCATGTTGCTCTGTATCGACGCGGCTACGCCCAAGCCGTTTGACGACATCCGCACATACAAGACTGTCCAATCAGACGGCGCAGCAGTCTAGCCGTGAATAATCACACTCTCAAAAAATAACTACATTAATCATTGCTTTCTGTACTTGCCAGGGAAAGGGTTTCTGAGTAACTGCAAGCACTTTTGGCACTTTACCGCTCTTCATCCTTTTTATCCAGTTTTCCCAAAATCCAATTTACCTTTGTCTTGTCATTTGTTTAGTTTGTCTTTTTTTGTTACTTTTTTTTAAATGTTTACATTTTTTGCAGCTTTGTCTTTTTCGTGTTGTCATTTTTATTCTTATATGTTCCTCCCCGGTTCGACATTCCAACCTGTCCAACCACGACAGTAGGAGTAGTTAGGATGACGTCTGCATTTGGGTCGACAATCCTTCACCAGCAAGGATGTAGCACACAGGAATGAAAAAAATTGCAGACAGTTGGTGCTTCTTTACAGTGAAGGAACACTGCTCCAGAAATGAGGCGGTACTCTACACCTTCTGCAATAAGACTCTACGCAGTGGGCTTTCTGGCATCCCAATTCAAAGTCTAGGAACGTTGATGGTGATCAACAATCTGGTGTGAGTCCACTGGGATGATGATGATGATGATGATGATGAATATCGTAAAGGCCATGAACCTCACAAAAGAATAATGCATGAGGCCTGTTCCTTGCATAGACGAAGATCGGCACCACTGCAGAACCTCCATCCACCAGCGCATCAACAACACCAACTGGAAATGAATCCTCTACATCAGAAGTGGTATCCACTATACTGACTCTTCTGTTACCGACACCCAACCTTTACAGGATGCAAATTGCGTGTAAAGGATGCTGCGAATGGGTTGTCGAGGGAGATGCCACAATTGAGCAATGGCTGAAGTTTATGGCTGAACATCAGATTACCTGTCATCCTTAGTATTTTTTTTTAAAGTGGCTATTTCCCCCCTTAATAAAAAAAAAGTAAAATGTTGGATTTCTTTTTTTTTTTTCATGTTCCCTTTTGTTTCATGTATTTTCCTCCCCTATTCCACCCTCTTTTTTTCTGTCCCCCAAAACAGCCCTTTAAGGGCCACCTTTTACGTTACAAAATAGATCAAATTGAACACACAGTAAACATATATTACAATATCTATTGTAATTTATTTTATGCAGTTTCAGTACTCAAAATTCCCAATTGTTGCCTGTAGCCGCGGTTAACACCCAGACGTCATAATAAGTCATTGTGAAGGCAATGATTTGGGGAATGTGCAATGGGTGTCCTTACTTTAATGATGAAACAAGACATGGGAAAACTAATGGCACTATTTTCTCACACCATCTTTATCTTTTCCAATCTCACTTGGAAGCAAAAATGGAGAAGGACCACCGGATTTAAAGGTAAAATTGAGAAATCCCAGGGAAATTTTAATGAAGCAGTTTCCGCATTCATGACAGACCACAACCAATTATGGATTGCGAACAACAACATATAGTTCTACATGGCGAATATCTATAGACATCAGTACACCTAACCGATGAAGGAAATGGTGTTCCTTCATAACATCAAAACAGCACTCCTCCTAATGTGCTAAAGTTCTACACTCGCTGTACGCCAAAACAGTCCTTAAGGACTACTTATCATATAAAAATACACAAATGCAATAAATACCCCAACATTTTTTTTCATTACAACCGCGGCTACGGTTCATTGACCTTTATCATAACCGCGGTTACAAAAAGTCAGTTGACAAGGGACTTTAAGTTTTATACTACAATCCAACTTAAATAATCAATACAGAACATAGCAACTCATACGTATGTAAAGTAACTGAAAAATAAACCATTGAAAAATACATAACAGTAAACTAGATAGGCAAACATTGCACACCCACACAACATAATACCATAAGTGAAAATACACATCCTAAAATGCATTGTATGGCACATCTAAAACTAGACTACAATTGCTCCTTTTGATATTAATTTTGTTAAACTATATTTTCTTCTATATTTCTCCAAGTCTCACATGTTCAAAAGTCTGAAATCACACATCCCAAATAAAGACTCTTATACCCATCGGGTCACTGAACACGGCTTTCGGCCATGGCCAGTGATTTTTCACCCCTGACGTCACTATACCTAAACAAAGTACTTTAAAAATAAATACATTTTGAAATACTGACACCCCAAACTATATAGCCGTGGATACTGAACCTACAAATACCCTCGCCTGTGTATCCACGGATATAGCCATGAATATCGACAAAAGGGCCAGAAAAAAAATGCTTTCCTCCTCTCTAAAGCACCTCCTCACCACCCCTGCCCTCTCCCTCCACCCCCCACACCACACGCTGCTTCTGTGACGCAGTTTGAGATGTCGGCTATTCATGGATCTAGCAGAGGCTACAGAAAGCTTTGTGTTGCAAACTCTGTCTCTGTACCACCTCCAACTCGCAGATGTCACTCGGTGCCCTCTAGCCACCCCCCCACTTCTACCCTGATGGCATTTGTATATTTTTTGACCTGCAAATAGTGTTTTACTGCATTTCAATTCCCCATAACCTCGGCTATATGATATAGTTTATTTATATAGCGCCTATACACAATGTGTTTCAAAGCGCTTCAAGGCAAGGGAGGGAACAAGGGAAAATACAACCACATTCTTACAGGCCATGAACAGTAAGGATGTGAAATTAACTATCGTACTCGGCCTGATGACATTTCAGATAGTGCAAGAGCTAAGACATGGATAAGGAAGGAAGGGAGGGGTAGAGTGGGAAGGAAATGAAAACAGACAGGCGACTACCGTACTAGGCCTGACGACATTTCTGGTAGAGACGGAGAAAAACAAAAGGTGAGGGAGAGGGGTGCAGGAAGCAAGGGGAGGAACAAAACAAGCACCTATCATACTAGGCCTGACGACATTTCAGATAGTGCTGGAGGGGACATGAATATCTCTTGCATCGAGGGAAAAACAAGATGGCGGCAGTTCATTTCTGAAAACCATGATCCTACAATGCACCATGAGATATAACTGTATATTATGGGGATGGTGGCACCCCCTTCTCCGTCAAATTTTTAAATAACGAATATACGGAATAACCCCAAACCATGCATAGATCGCGAGTCAGCGCTTCTTTCAGCTGTTTCGGACCTGGTCCAAATCCATCCAGCGGTTTGGGCTGTGCACAAAAATTGACCTTTTTTGCCTATGGCAAAATGAATAGGAAGTAGGCTGCACTTTTGGAAAAAAGTATTGCTGGACGCTTAATAACTTTATTTTCTTTTTTAACTATTCTTTACGATACTTTGCAGTCTGGGGGGCCCACAGACTTTAAATCACCGGCCAAATCAGTTACTCGAATCAAAGGTTATTACAAATAAAATGTTGTGGGGTTCTATAACATATATAATTTGAGGGTTGACCTGCTCTTCCCCATGTAGTATTAGGTGGGTTTACCCCTTTGACGTTGCCGTTTAGTCTAATTAGGCCTTTGGCATACATCAATGCTAACCATCGCTTTCCTCGCAGTCGCTGAATAACCCACACACTGAGCCGGTTATATGCATCAAAATCCTCAATTATAATATTCAAATCCCCATAAAGAATTATACCTGAAATCTCTGGTTCGCTCAATCATCCAACACCTCATCCAAAGTCTGGGGTAGCGATGGCAAATGGGTTCCAATACACATTGAGGATTACAAAGGTGCCCATATTTTGGTAGATCTCTTTATCCCAATGTAACTTAGCCACCTGTACACGTTTTTTGCGATAATTCCAAGGAATTGCATCCCACCCTTATTCATTCGGTATGGCTAACATAAGGCCTGCCATAGGTTTTCCTTTTGGGTCCTTTAGAGGCTGGGTTACACACAGCCCTACAGATAAGGTGTGTGTCGGCCACTTTTACTCCCTCTAAATTGGCAAATACTCCATAAAAATAGGGAGTAAAAATATTCCCAACAAAAAATAGGAAAATACATATAGAAACGTGCACCCCTGCTTTCACCCTCACAGCTCCGTGGATATGTTTGGACCAGTAGTGCACATAGTGCCACATGAAGAAATTACTATTTTAACTGCCTGATTGGAATAAGTAAATGTATCTTTTAGTGTGCATGAATAACTAGGTGCAAAGAAATAAATATTACAAAAACATTTACGTTTTTCAGTTGAAACACATATTTACTCGCTTATAAAATGCTCTCACTGGGAATTGAGCTTACATTTTTACTCCCGGAAACATAATTTTACACCCACCTTTTAATAAATGGGGAGTTAAATACACCTTCCAAATCGTATCTGAAGCACTGGTTACACAGTACTATAAACCCATCTACTATGGGTATCATCGTAAGTTAAGTTTCTTGCAACATTTAAAAATAGAGTTAATTCCCAGAATGAATAAGGTGGGCAAATCCTTTGGTGTTCCATGAGCACATTACCATCGCTACCTCGGCTTCTGCTTGACCCGGCTCATTTTGTGGTTTGTTCACCACCAATGCACTAGCTAACCAGGCCAAGCTCATTTCGTTGCAACTGGCTCCATCAAAACTATTTTTAGGGGCTGGTAGAAATTCTTTAACCCTTCTTGAGGTTGTTGCATCCTTGTAACAAGTAATTCTTAAGGTCGGTAAATCCATCCCATTGTTATGATGCATAGATTCCCTATCTTCTCTGAAGGCTCTCTCCACTCTTCCCTACACACATCCAAGAGATCAAATCGCATAGGTCCAAGTCATGGGGCAGAGACCATAATTATTTCTTTGACTAGTTTTGACGACGCATTCACAAAGACCCTATTCAATTGACTCTCATTACAAAATTCTATTTGGGCACTGTCTCCCGAATGTATTGCTCTCAGTTGGTGAACAGTGTCAAAAAGTCTCAGACCGTTCCTACTATTTAGAAGTTATTTTTTTCTGATGACATGGGTAGTTCCTTTACCAAGCATCTGTAGAGATCACAACGTAATGGAATCATTTGGAGCTCTTTCGGTATCGTGACTCTTGCTTAGGATTCCAACCGCTGTGGTTCCTTAACCCTTAATCTCCTTTGTGCCATAGCACAAATGTTCTTATCCTGTAAATTTTGTTCTATCCCCACACGTCGTACCTCTTGGGTGAAACAAGTTCTTAATGTAACACTTTGTGCAGGGCTTTAGAGTGAGCACACTTGTTGATCATTTTCTGTATTAGCGTCCAAATACACTGATGCATTCATAAGATCCTCCTCATTTTCTTCACCTTCAGGTGCATGGCCTTTCCAGACTACTCCTTTACTGTGAATCTATTATGGTTTCCTTTATTTTCTTTAGAGATTTTTTAGTCCAATCAACAGCGGGTCTGGTTGTAATTTGTCATTACTGGTGTTAAATGTCTCGGGAGCTTTCGAGATTTCTGATTTTCTTGCTGTTATTAATGCTCTTTTGATTCTTAGATTTCCTAGTTTATATATGTTTTTATCCCCATTTATTATCTTTTTTTTCTGAGCAAAAATCAGATAGTTATTGGGGAGCTCTGAAGTTAGTTCTTCACACGTTTCTCCATCCGACATGCTGATCTCATGACCATCTTCTAACAGGTCCCCTTGATAGAAATCTGTAGGAGCCCCTGCCACTTCATACCGATCTGCTTGTCATCCTGGATCTCTATTACTGGTACAATCAATACAGATAGTTCTATCGTAATGTTGTCTTGTTAGTCACAGGGATGACTCTGCCTCCCACATTCTTTTTCAGGTGCCCTTCATGCCTCCATATTCTCATAGCATTTTGATCTTGTAGTAAGTATTGGTCATCCACAAGTTTTATATGGTTTTTGTCTAGCAGACATTGTGGAGGCTTTCAGGAGCCCTTCAATACACACAACTTTAGAATGTATTGTAGTAAGCAGCGCTCCATGATCTTGTCTTGGCGTTTATCAATGGTATAATACCTTCACCAATGTAATGAGGAATAAATTCAGCGTTGAAATAGATGTTTCAATCATTTTTGCATTTGTACCCCCAACAAATGCCGATATTGGTCTTATAGAAGTGGCCGGAGAGCCGGATGTGGTGTCTGGATAAATCGCTGGTGAGGATAAGGGAGGCCTCCACTGTATTCATTTTGGGAGCAGTTTCAGGGTTTTGCATCTCTTCCTTATTCACGTCCCTAATTATGACCTTCCTCAAAACTGGCAGTCATTTTGGCCTGGAGTAGGTCTACTCTTTTCGACAGTTTGAAGTCGTGATTTAACCAAAGTCCCCTCCACACCCCCGCCCCCTATTGAGTGGGGGGACTGCAGTGAAAAAAGGGACTTGAGACAGACTTACTCCAATTCCCTTTCTACACTTGTTGCTTAGTACGTTAGTACACTTGTTCCTTAGTACGCTAGTAAAGAAGTACAGCCTTGCTGTGCTCCTCGCCCCTAAAGTGAGCCAAAGACTGCTGCAGACTGCCACTTACAGGCACACTCATTTCTAAGCCAAGAGTATATGCTCTGTTCACCGCTCACATGAATCACAGTGCCGCAGACTGCCACTTGGCACCGCCTCTGCCAATCCTTCATCAGCCATTCTGTGAGCCTCAGACATTGCAAAATATGCAAAGCTGTCCTTTGCTGTACATTGAAAGACGTCCATTATGTGGTACAAAACATCAGTTTAATAGTGGACATACTCTTCTGTGTGCAATATTCAATCTTAATTTGTTTTGCTTTTTATTGGAATATGATGAATAGTGTTTTGTTACCTTAACAAGGTTTGGCTCCCAGTCTGCTTGTTCCATTGGTGTAATAGTTCATTTTACAATGTAGATTTGTTTTTGGAGGCTTTGTTTATAATGGTTTCGTTTGAGGAATGTCATTTTCTCATAAGAATCTTCTGTTAGCAAATTTCCTTTAATCATTGTTTATTAACAGATTATAAACAGATTAATTTCTCATTAAGTTTAGTTCCACTTTGAATATGTTAATCACAGATTGAGAAGATCGATTTTTTTAACAGACAAGTGGCCCAATTTGAGACTTTTGTGGGCTGTTTTTGATGGGCAATCTGGGGACCTAGCCAGGGTTTTGTCTGTTAAATCTTGAAATTATTTTAAAGCTAAATATACCAATTTACTCATTATATTCATTTTTTGTATTGCTTTGTACGTCTAGATAAGACAAGCTGTGCATGGCTTGCGTAAGGTGCTAGATACAGATGATGGTCATTTGTGGTAAGATTATTGGTTGCTTGAGATGAGTATGAAAGTTCTGAACAATTGTTACCCAATGTCCGTATAGACCTATTTGCACAGTATTTGTGTTCGAGCAGAATGAGATACAATATTGTGAATCTTGGTTTAAAACGATTTTTATTGTTTAAGCATTTTTGAAGGTAGTTGACAAATTAAATAGTTCATAGGAATATGTTCATTTGTTTTATTGAGCAACTCGATATTCAATATAAAACCACAAACATCCTACTTTCCAGACTGATGAGCACAATTGAATGTTTTAAACCTCTAATCCTTGTTAAGTAGTTCTCTTAGTGAAAATGTTATAATTGCTTAAGAGTCAAATTGGGTGAAATGTTTTTAATCCATCGAGGTTAGTAAGGATGCAAGTTCGGTCTACATATGTCTTGCACTGTAGTGTAGGGGTACACATTTTATGTTGCAGGATACTATACATACTCTTTCCCAGTCCTCCATAAGCGCACCATTTTTTACTCCACTTGAGGGAATTATCATCAGTCAGTGGCTAGTGGTGAGTGCAAATGTTGAGGCCTGCTGTAATGGATAACAAACTTCAGCGCGAACAGAATTAATCAGATTAGAACTATAATCTGTGGTGTTCATTTGAAAGGAGAAATTATTTTGTTAAAGAATCCCTCCGGGGTAGAAAAGGCTGATTACCTTAATTGGTAAAGCTGTGCAATTATTTATTATTATAAACTGTGCACTCCTGCTTCCAGATTGGGGGACAGGAACATTGGAGGACCCTCAGATAGTAGAAACCCATAGGGCAGTTCCAAAACTAGGTTAAAAGGAGAAAGGAAAGGGTCACTAATATGTAAATGTGAGGCTTTGGGCATACTCAGTGAATCCACTCTAGTCCTTAATGCAGGGCTGAATGGACAGAGAATTGGACTGTTGCAACAAAAAGAAATGTAAATAGTTACAAGTCTGCCCCTGATGCTGTACCTCGCTTATCTGCCGACTGCAACATCAAGCTTTTCAATCGTATAGATAAGTATGATGGGGCCTAAGCCTTGATGGGCATGTACACTTCAGTATCCCTCACCCCTCAGATCCAAGGAGCTCCTGACGTGTTGCTTTCTGCTCACACTGCAACTTTCTACATCTAAAGGTCACCACAGAGTAAAAAAGCCTTACCAAATCGCTAGTGTCATCCCATTCTATCAACCTCTTCCTATGGGACCTCATTCTGCCATGAAAGCGAGCAATCGAGTAAAGCAAAAAAGCTCTCCTCAATCTCCTAGACACCCTCCACAGCTCCTCACTGATCCCAGCCACACCCAAAGCAGCATTCTCTACCTGTTCTTAAACTTATTAAAAGGCATCAACTATCTCCTCTATGCAATGTGACTGATCGCGCGACCAGCCATATTGATTAAACGCCAGCACCGAACGCTCTCCCATCATGTGCAACTGCGACGAGCAAATAGACGATCTTTCAAAAACGTGCCCCTGGAAGCCTTAAAGAAGAAAAAAAAACTCAACAACTTGGCTTCCACACTATTGTTCCATCAGGCGTCCACATCCTCTCATGCACTGTTGAAACTACAAACCAGCCGAGCCAACCACACCCTGGCACACACAAGAACTTGCCAACAGGAAGCATGACATCCAGGAGAAAGACGTGGGGTAAAACACAATTGCAAGATCACACTTTCATAAGGTTCTGCTCAGATTGCAGGACACTAATCGCCTCAGCCAAGGCATCTTACTACACAGCCTTTCTAGCTGAAACCTCGAACAAGATCAGAGCCCTCTTCAAAGACATTAAACACTAGATCAGCCACCGTAGCACCATCGTCCACAGAGAGATACAAGACGATCATGAACTTCACAGATAAAATTGACAAAATGTGTTGCACCATCCGCACCCCAACCACCAGAGACACCACTCTCATACGACCATGCCATGTCTATATTAGTCATAATTCAAGACCCTAACACTGGAAGAAAACATCATTGCATCGCTCCATTTTAGGGCGTCATCCTCTGAGCCTCCTCTCAAACAATTTGAAGGAAAGGCTCTTGCTCCTCTTCTTCACACTGTGAGCGCCTCTTAAATGTAAGGCATCTTCCCAGACAATTGGACAGCTGCCTGGATACTAGCCCTTACTAAAGAAGCCCACACTCGACCTAGAAAACTACCTTCCCATCGCCCATCTACCTATCCTTGAGAAGACGCTCCCACTACAACTACGTGTAAAAAATCGTCCAACACAACCTAGTTCAAGAATACGAGTCCAGCTTCTGACCAAGATGCAGCACCAAGACTGCTACCATCCAGGTCATCGCCTTAGGTACTCCTCGTGGACAAGGACACCCATGCCTTTTAGTCCCGCCTGACCTCTTGCAGCATTTGACACAATCGACCACAAAGCGCTGTTGAACACACAGTCCTCTGGCATGGGATTCAATGCCACAATTCTTTGATAGTTTGACTGCCACCTAACCAACAGATACCAACTCGTCCAGGTGGACACATACAGATCCCAATAATGTCTAGATGTTTAGATAGCGTTGTATTTTGCCACTGTATCTGACCTTGGCATGGAAGTTACTCATGCACTCCTTGTTGTCACGTTTTGTTGGTGGTGCTTTATGTGCGCGCTTATGCCTTCAGGCCACTGGTGCTCGTTGTAAATAAAAAATAAATTAAAAAAACTAGTGACCTATGGCCACCCACAAGGCTCCATCCTTGCCCCTGTCATCTTCAACCTCTACACATGGAGCCACTGGAGACACTCTTGACCAAATTCAACATCAAGTCACCAGTATGCAGAGGACAAACTGCCTCAACAACATTCATCACAAGGTATAAAAGAAGCATCATCACAATGCAATGTGCTATGTATTTCAGAAGGTTTTCTCATTACTTTGACACTTGTGCAGCTTAGCTGGTGATATAAATTACCCTGTTCAAAGGAAACACAGCTCACCCTGCTTTCTTCTCTTGCCCTTGGGGCTCTGTCCAATGAGGGGAGGGCAGCAGTAAATTATCTCTCCTCTTAAGGGTGAAATGGGCCTGTGTCGTTGTGTTATCAAAGTTTTATGTTTTTTAAACCATCAGTAATCGGAGGATACTTTTATTAAGCCAACTCTTTCTATTTTGCAAGGCCAGTCCCTTGTTTTTCTTAAAACAGTCCTGCAATTCCCTTCCTCAAAAAAATGGAAGTTGTTACATAATGCACAATTATTTCTACTGTAAAACGCTGCATTGTTACCATGTTTTTTTAGTTCTGTATGAACACTAATGTATATATTTCTGAGGCTTGTGGAATCTGTTTAGATCACATGCTGTGCATAGGCCGACATCTAGTGGAAGCTGTGGAATCAAAGTTTGTTTCTCGAAACTCGAAAACGGGCGTCGACACAGGGCGTGCCAGTAATACTATCCCTAGTGTGACGTACACTGTACCCATGAGCCCTCACGCATGTAGGACCCTCAGATTGTTTTTTTCTGCCATACTTGTCGGAAGCATTGCATGGAGTTCCCTGGCTTTCAGCCATTTTGCAAAAAATAAATATTAATTTCCCCGTTCTTTCACTCCCACGTCGAGACATCGAAGATCGACGCCGGTACGAAGAACAAACAACTGTCGAGAGGTGCACAACGGACTTGGGCTTTGGAAGGCCTCTGGCCTTGGCCCTGCAAGTAGGGAGAGTGGGGGGTGGAAACATACTCTACACATTATTATTTCCTACATACACTAACCCGCTGCCTTAAGGTGACCTATGGAGAGTACACCATTTAAACTTTGCCCCAAGTGCAACCGCAAGTACCCTTAGGTTGACAGACACGCCACTTGTAATCTTTGCTTGCTGAGAGACCACCCCGAGGCCAACTGCAAAGCGTGTAAGCTTTTTAAAGCAAAAACGCTCAAGGACCGCTCCACTAAGCGTTGGGCCCACCACGCCAGGCAGCTCGAGGCCATGGAAGCGGTGGGTGCGTTCAGTGACGGCAGCGACGCCGCCTGTGAGGGCGGTGAGGGCACAGGGGTGGCGAAAGATGCCCACGCGCTAGTCCCCGACCCCGGACGATTGTCCGGCAGGGCAGTTATGGGGACCACACCCGGCGACACGAGCGCTACAATCACTACTACACCTAAACACATTAATCCCAACCGGGACTCGACATGGTTGTCGAGTTCTTGGCAAAAGAAGGCACGCAGAGAACGGTCCACGGAATCGGTGTCCTCTGGGCGTTCCAGGTCGAGATCGCCTCATGACACAAGGCAACCGTCCACAGTTGCTAAGAGTGCCTCGCTCCCCAAGGTCACGGAGATATGCTTGTCAGATGACTAATCCGACCTCCATCCCCAAGCTGCATGCTCAAAGTCGGCTCCGGCAGCCCTTTCGGCGTCTGCCTCCGAAAGTCGACGTGCACGCTCGAAAGACTCAGACAGTACCTTAGACACCCCTGAACCTTGATGCTAGGGTCGAAAGGTTCAGATGTAGTCAAAACATCAGGAAAACTCTCTTCTTCTCAAGGGGAAGGGGATAAACAGCAGAAAAAGTCATCACACTCTACTTCTGCACCCCAGGTACACAAAGACAAACACAAGTCTTCAGATAGGGACACATCCAGAACCCCTGCCCCTGTCACTAAGCCTAAGGCAATCCCTCCCACTCCAAAAGACATGGGAATAGCAGAAAGACCTCAGCAAGAGGTAGTCGTCCCAAGCTCCAGAGAATGGAGCTCTGTAGACATCGACAAGGTGATGAGGAGGATGTCCTTCAAGGCTGACTTCTACGAGAAAGACCCTGATTACATTTCTAGTTATCAAAGTGTCCCAGACTACGCCACTCCCTCGGGATCCAGGGACCCTCAGACTCCTAATAAAAGACCTCGGATTCAGACTCCAACCCAGGGCCTAGTTTTGGACCCTTACTATGTCCAACCTTACCAACAGTCTGGTGAGGACCCAGACATAGAATGTTTGGACGACCAAACGGGGTAGATTATTATGGAGATGACGACGGCCAGATTGGGGAGGAGGAAGACGTTGCAGAGGTCTACAATATAGACTCTCCTGTTCACAAAGAACCTCAGGTTACCGACTCTCCAGTAGATAACCAGCCCCTGCTAAATGAGGTCTTGGCTAGAGTGGCAGAGCACTTCAGCATTGACACTCAGGGGGCACAAGAGAGGGACTTGGCAGAGGAGCTAGTGGGAGACCAGAAACCCATTGCTCAAGCTATTCCTATTCTCAAATCAATCCAACGTAGAATTGATCCTTCTCTTCTTAATCCTAAGGTTACCAGGGCTGTAAACCCCAGAATTGAGAAGATGTTCAGGGCCGCACAGTCAGACCCTGTTTACATAAGGGGTCAACTGAAGCCCGACTCCTTAGTAGTTACTTACACCAGAAATAGAGCGGGGACACCGCTATCCTCATCTGAGGCTCCCCCAGACAAGGAGAGCAAAAGAATGTATGGGTTAGGAAGGAAGGTAGCCTCCACTTCCGCTTACCAAGCGAGAATCGCCAACACCACCACTCTGCTGGCAAGCTATAATTGCCACCAGTGGGAGCAGGTAGCTGCTCTCAATGACTCCGCACCGGAACCACTAAAGGGTGAGTTGGCCCAGATCGCGTCAGAGGGTAGAGCCGTGTCAGGTTGCATCTTGAAGACAACCTTTGACGCCGCAGATAATGCAGGCCGGCTCATAGCAGAGAGCCCTGTCGTTAAAAGGCACGTCTGGCTAAGACAGTCGGGGTTTAAACCCGAAACACAGGCGACCCTTATTGACATGCCGGTCGAACCGTATGTCTTGTTTGGCAAAGCGGTAGAGGACGCGCTAAAATCTGCCAAAAACAGGTATGATGCTCTAAAGTCCCTGGGACAATTGACAAATAAGCCCACTAATCAAAGAGGGAATGGTAATTTTCGTCGCTCACGCGGCCAAAATTCACAACGGGGCTCCAATTATACACAGGGTCAGGGTACATCATGGGCAGGCAACCAGCGGACTACCCAGAGTTACGGCAGAGGTAACAAAAGAACCTGTGGTAGAGGCAGCCCCGGTAGAGGCAGTACGCCTCCCGCAAAGCAGTGACGTTCTGCTCAGTGTCCCTTCCCACGGATCCCCAGTAGGGGGGCGCATTTCCAACTTCACCCAAGCTTGGGAAAGGATAACATCGGACAGATGGGTGCTGTCCAGTGTCCGCAGGATACTGCATCGAACTGCTTGAGCGCCCCCGCAACCACCCTTCACAACAAAAAATACATTCCCTGGACCACCAGAAGATCCTCCTCGAGGAAATCGTCAATCTTCTCGCAAAGGACGTGATGGAACTCGTCCCGGGCAACCAGGTAAACAAGAGTATCTATTCAACTTACTTCCTTGTGCCAAAAAAAGATTTGACAATGCGCCCAGTATTGGACTTGCGTCCTGCAAACAAGTATGTCAAGCCCCAAACATTTCGCATGACTCTCTCCAAGAGGTAATCCCACGCACACCTCCTTCACCACACAGCTCAGGGTCTCTGGTCTCACACAGTGGCCAAAAATCATATCAATCTGCTAGAGCTTCTGGCAGTCTTCCGAGCGCTTCGGGCGTTCGAACCCCACCTGTTGAACCTGTCAGTACAGATCTTAACAGACAGTACAACAGCGATGTTTTACATAAACAAACAGGGAGGGACTTGTTCGCCAAATCTGTCCAGGCTTGCCCTGAAAATGTGGATATGGGCACTCAGAACACTTTCCTGTCATCCCAACATGTTCCAGGGGATCTCAATTCACTAGCAGATGCTTTGAGCAGAGATCCCCTACCAGAAGAACACGAATGGTGTCTGCACAGAGAAATCGTAGAAGATCTCTTCTCACAGTGGGGTTTCCCCACAATAGACCTATTCGCCACAAGCGAAAACAGACAATGCCCATGATTCGCATCCAAGTTCCCCCAGCCAGACTCCAAGGGGAACGCCCTGTGGATGAACTGGTCAGGGATGTTTGCCTACGCTTTTCCACCAACTCCACTCATGAGGAAAGTGGTCAACAAGATGCACAGGGAATCTACGCTCATCCTAGTTGCTCCCATGTGGGCGAGACAACTGTGGTTCCCACACCTGCGCAGACTAGCAGCGTGCAAACCCATCAGACTCCCGTGCTGGCACAACCTACTATCCCAGCACCAAGGTCCAACAGTGCATCCTCAACCCAGCTCAATGAACACCTGAAGCCATAGAGTTTGGACACCTCAATTTACCACAAAGGTGCATGGACATACTAAAGGAATCCAGGAAACCAAACACAAGGCATTTCAATGGAAAAAGTGTGTTATCTGGTGCCAGAATAAGCAAATCAACCCAGTTGATTGCACTCCTTCCAGTATTGTCACCTACATGCTCCACCTGCTGGATGCAGGGTTGGTATTTAATTCACTCAAGGTACACTTGGCGGCGCTGTCAGCCTACACCACCTCCCATAGCAAAGTTTTGTGGTGGAAAGTACCAGTGGTTAAAGCCTTCATGGAACGGGTAAAGAGACTCCACCCTCCAAATTTCTAACCCTCCACCAGGATGGGACCTTATTGTGGTGCTTGCTAAGCTCATAGGACCACCCTTTGAACCCATGCATAAGGCCATTCTCAAACACCTGATCTATAAAACTGCCTTCTTAGTAGCCATTACATCCATAAGAAGGGTCAGTGAAATTCAGGCTGTCAGTGCAGGATCCTTTCTTTACTGTTCACAAGGATAAACTGGTTCTACGAACACACCCTAGGTTCTCACTTCAGTTCATTTCTAAATTCCACGTTAACCAGTCCATTGAGCTTCCGGCCTTCTTCCAAGAACCCAAAAGCTCTGCTGAGGTGAAACTACACACTCTAGATGTGCGAAGAGCGATCCTCTACTATGTAGACAAGACCAGGCCGCTAAGAAAAACAGACCAACTGTTTGTCTCCGTAGCTACAGGCAGAGTGGGAGATCGCGTCTCTAAAGATGCCATCTCAAAGTGGATAGTCAATTGTATCCAGCTATGTTACTCCCTTTCTGAAAAATCTCTGCCTTTTACGCCAAGAGTCCACTGTACTAGAGGCACTGGGGCCACTCTGGCTTTCATTGCAAATGTACCCCTTGGCACCATTTGCAAAACAGCTACTTGGAGCTTTATTCACACTTTTACTCAGCACTACTGCATTGACACTAATTCCAAGACAGATACTTAAGTGGGGCAAGCGGTTCTAAGACACCAGTTTGCTCATGACCCTTCTCACATCCCACCTCCTCCTTCTAACACTGCTCGTTAATCTATGCACAGCATGTGATCTAAGCCGATTCCACAAGCCTCAGAAGGGATACATTACTCACCGTAATCGTATTTCTGATGCTTGTATCTGCTTAGATTCACATGCGCCCGCCCTTCCTCCCCTCTGAGAGAAGGCGCATGGATGCTTGTCTTATCTCTATTCATCTGCTTGGATAATCTGTACTCGCGCTACTCCTTATGCTACCTCATGTCAGAAAAATACAATCTGAGAGTCCTACACGCGTGAGGCATCATGGGTACAGTGGACGTCACACTAGGGATAGTATTACTGGCACGCCCTGTGCCAACGCCCATTTTCGAGTTTCGAAAAACAAACTGTAATGCTCCGCAGCTTCCACTAGATGTCGGCCTATGCACAGCATGTGAATCTAAGCAGTTGCAAGCATCAGAAATACGATTACGGTGAGTAATGTATCATATATATTTCTCTATCTCCCTCTCCCTCTCCCTGGTTAGTTCGAGGGCTCCTAGTTCGCTGACTCGCGACTCATGGGAGGCCTAACACCTTCCCCCAAAAAGGAAGGTAGGCTAAGTCAGACCGCAAGTTCAAGCTGCGGTTTATTACAGCCAAACCAACAGGGATCAGTACGAGGATCGAAGAAATCCAAGAACCACTCAATGCCTCCTGGCTCGCAGGCCAGTTGTGTCCTAAAGTTGCATCACATCACAACCTTAGCCCCTCTCCAGCAAATCTACCGGGCAACTGGATTACTGGATTGGGTACTGAGTGATAGTCCACCTATAGCAGACCCTATACATGTTAGCCCACTGGCTCTCGCATGTCAGGTGGCTGGCCGGGTTCATCCCCAATGATCTACTTTAAACAATGTTGCAGTGTGAGGGTCTTACCATTGGTACTTGCCTGTTGCTACGCACCCCTAGGATAATGAACTGTGGTTGGCTAGAGCTGATGTCCCAAGGCCTGGGACCCAAAATGATTCCCAGCGCTTGGTGTACCTTCTCAAGGTAATGAGAACAATTATGTGTCTGCATTGTAACTTGTGTATACCACCATAGTTTGAGAGTGCCCTTTCACATCGTGCAACACTTGTCTCGTGATGTAACTTCTTTGTTGCAAGCCTCTGTCTGGCAGTGTGAGATTGCTCCTCTTTCCCATCGTCTGCTTCGATTCATCATCTGGGTCGGCCGGATCACGTGTTCAGAGACCGTGATTTGAGCTTCTGTAGCTCTCAATTTCTCTGAATTATTAGGAAATCTTAGTCTTTATTGCAGCTGGAGTTACTGCCGTTTAGGGAATGGAATGTCACTCGTATCTGGTGGCCTTGGCAGCAGGCCCCGTCCCACACGTTTGTTCTTCTGTTCAGCCTGAATTCAACTCTGCTCTTGCAGAGGGTCTGTGGCCTGCTGTAATTTTCTCATAACAGGCCTCTACTTTTTCGTGCTATTGTGTAGTGTCTATATGTTTAGTCACATATGGCTCTGTCAGGTCCCACAGGTGCTGCTGAAGTTCCATAAGGTTAATTGCATGTAAGCATCTGCAAGCTTGCTCAGGATCTCTTGCTTCTTGCAGTTTTTGCGTCTAAGCTAATGACAAAATAATTGCAATGGCAGTATATATTTGTATTTGTCTATCTTAAAGAACTGCTACACGTGTGGCGTTCAAGTATTTGGGTGCGTTTGTGTCTCGATGTACGGATGGCACGTGTGCTACCTGTCTAACGCTGATATGTCGTGGTGTCTCTTACGACGTCTGCACATGGTTTCTTGGTGCTTTATTCAATATCAATTGAGGTCTCCTTAATCGCAGCTTGAAGCTCTTCGTCCACTCTAGGCAAGGTCTGTACTGCTCCTACTCTGTAGGGCTGGCTGAGTGGGTACCTCTCGACATACTGATCAATCGTTGGAGCTCTGGGAATCGATAGTATGGGCGATCAGAGTATCTTTGTTCTTCCGCATTATATACTTCATAGGAGGGGTGATTTTGCCCATCCCTCTTGATATGAACAACACAAAAATGCACACCAGCATGCACAGGTCGCACTCAATTTTACCATCCAAAAAATGCTTGTGTTGCCAATATTTTGAAAATGTAGAAACAATGGGCTCTGTTGAGTACAAAATATCAATGCCCTTGCCAACAAAGACACAGAACGTGATGCGTTTCACGGCCAACTGAGCGCTTTTTCACGCACTTACAGATCTCATCCTGAAAATGCATTTAAATGGGTTTTCAGTCTGACATTAGCAACTGTATGGTTCATCCAACATTAGGTTGATATCTTAAGCTAGTATATCATACCATGTCATTGCATTCAATTGAAAGAGTTTCCCAATTAGGAAATACTGCTGAATAGCTGCATTTTAGATTCATAGTCTGCAAGATTGCCTAGTTTACATGTGTGTAACAACTGAAATAAATATCAAGTGAATTGAGGGAACAAAATTATGACTGACCTCTCCAATGAGGCAACGTAAAAACCAAATCTGGCACATGACCTGCAATGTTGTACCCCAATGCCAAGTATCCAGAATGAAGTGCATAGTGTAACCCTTCTGAATGCAAGCACAAACGTGATGGACATAACATTTGGTTGTACGCAGTTGTATACCTGAATGCCATGTATATGACACATAAACATAATTAAAACACAAAATCTATTAACAAGATTGTATCACATGATTTCCAATGCACGAATGTGAACCCAGATGTCAAATATATAGAATAAAGTGCATAATGCAAATACTGACTAAAACCGCAGCTCTTATCACAAAAATGGTGTCCTAAACATAAACACAAGTTCCCATAAAGAAACTAAAACATCAATTGTCCATGAGCATACCTAATACATAGCTCAGGAATATAAATCGTGTGCAAATCTGCAATTGTGCAAAAATGCACATGATAAAGTGCATAGTGCCAGACCATGTAAGTCATGTGCCTCAATAACACAGTACTCCCAATGTGCAAAAATGCATAAACCTAAAATGCATCTGTAATTAAAATGTTAAATTATTGTTCCTTAACCAAACGACGAATAGCCTAACCGTAAGAACTCAATGTGTTAATAAATAATAGACAATGTTGAAGCTGAATAGTCAAAAATGCACAAATAAACAGACAAAAGGGTAAACTAATACAAAAATAAAAATGTTGCCAGATAATTGGATAGTCACAGAAGAAATCCTTATGGACACTCAAAAAGACAATGGCCCTCATTACGACCCAGGCGGTAAGGGGTTTACGCCAGCGTAAACATCGCCGACCCTTACCGCCTGAGTACGAGTTCCCTTAGCGCCATGGCGGATTTAACACCTGCTTTTAACAGGTGTTAAAATCCATGGCGCTAAGGGACCTTGTTGTTAATTACGCCACCGTAATTTACGGTGGCGTAATTAACGCCTTCCCCACTCCCATTATGCCCTATGGGGCAAAAATGGGAATGGGGAAGGGTAAATGAGGATTGGGGACTTACCGCCCCGCCAAGGTCGGAATGGGGCGGTAAGTCCGCCAACCACCATGGCGGAATTGCACCCTTAGCGCCATGGACCATGGTGCTAATAGCACCATGGTCCTCCGCCAAGGTCGTAATGAGGGCAAATGAAATTAAAGTTAAAATAAAAAAATTACAGTTGCATTCCTAAAATCCACTGTTAACCGCAGTTCAACTACAATAAAGGTAAAAAATTCCTCATCAAAATTCTGTACTTGCGGGGCCGTAGTTTCAAAATCAGTGATGCGTGTAATCTCCTGTTGACGTAATTTCAAGGTTCTATCCCCAACTCTTGGGTGTTTTGGTACATGTATTGCACCAAAGGAAAAACCATCCAACATGCCCCCATGATATTCATAGAAATGTTGGCAATGGGGTACAAGGTCATTGTTCTTGATGGCCCTCATATGCTGTAAAAGTCTGATTTACAAGTGGTGCTGCCCACGTGACACTTTTTACATGGGCAACTCAAAAGCTAAACCACAAATTCAGTTTCACATGTTATATTGGAGCAGATGGTATAAAACGTTCGTAAAACAGGATGCTAAAGCTCAGATCGCGATACTGCATATTGGCACACTTTACATTTTTGACACTTAAAAAAACCTCATATGATTTCTTGATAACCAATTCTTTTTGTACTTTCATAGGGGACAAATAACTCCACCAATTTATCTTTCAAGGATCGAGATCGCCTATAAGTGATACTCTGGCGTATTGGTAAAAGTTCAGATTAAGCTTGTTCTACATTAAGAACATGCCAATGTCTGATGATACCACAAATGTAGCGAGAATCTGGACAATAGATCTAAATTATGACTTATTAGCCCCCTAGAGTCCTCGAAAGTACATCTCCAAAAGAGCATAAAACCATGATGAGTTGGAATACTAGGGGGTTCGCACACTTACTAGGTAACCAAGGAGTGGACTTAACCAAATACGATCTGTTCTGCTTACAGGAAACTTGGTTATGTGACCTCCCACTTCTCGATGGGTTCGAACTTTTCTTAAATCCAGCCGTGAAGGGCCCCAAAGGGAGACTGAGTTCGGGCCTCTTACTGGGCATAAATCGTACAAGTGGATTAAAGGTGATCTCATCCACAAATCAAAATTTGTGGATACAACTGACCACGGTTCAAACATCTGCCAAGGGTTTGGATGAATTAATGGAACAGAAGCTGCTTATATGTAATGTATATTGGAGACCTTTGGAAAGACTGGAAGATAAAAGACGTGCGATTAAAGGCCATAGACGATGCCAGGATCAAGTGTCCCAAATTAGAGGTCCTACTCTGTGGTGATTTCAACATGGAATGCTTCAATAAAAAGGGGAACAAAATCGAGTCTCTCCTATTGACGCATACGAAGAACATGCTAAGAGGGGTGGACATCGAAAAAGAACTTATAAGCAGAAACATCCAGATGATCAATGGTAGTGTGCGGGGAGACCAACCAGCAGCACCAACTTGGAAACGTGCAAATCAACTGAGTACGTTAGACTACTTCTTCGCAACAGAGCAGCTGACGGCAAAGATTACATCGTTGACAGTGGTCCAAAACGAACAGTGACCACAACATTTTGGAGCTTCTATGCGAGGGACACCATGTCCCACCGGACACACACTCACCTGAACATCATTTGGAATTGGTTCCGGCTGGTAATCGACTCAGAATTTTAAAAAAAGATGTAAGTGTGTTATTAGACACTCTATTGAAGTTAAAATCGGACAACCAAGATCATTTGACAAATCTCATTGATTACAATGACGCACTAAATGTATTCCACACGAAGGAACTGGCAGAGGGTGGTTCTCTAACCACAAGACACATCTACGACCACCAAGTTGTCGCTAAAAAAAGGAGCGTCCACAGGGCTAGGAGGCGTTTTAAAAATTCACAATCAGCGGTCGACTTATCTCTGTATAAAAAAAATCAAAAATACCTACAGAAATTGGCTCCGTCAACACAAATATCAGTTGGCACATCAAGATAGTCAGACGATGATACGACTAGTCGCCAGTAAAAACATTGCGGGCATTTGGAAACTGATAAATGATTTATCCACGCCCGTTGAGTCAAAAACGGGAGACCCAATACCTGCAAAGGTCTGGGAGGAACACTTCCTGAAGCTCTACTCCACAGGGAAAATCTGCGAACCACAAAACCATCTATCCTCGGACAAACCCTGGGACCTCAAATTTGAAACACAGGATATCATAGACCTTATTAACAGCTCAAATTCCTCAAGGGCTGCTGGGCCAGACTGTCTAACAAATGATATCCTTAAGAGTGACCTGGAGAAATGGGCACTTTTTATGTCATCCTTGTTCAATAATATAAAATCTCTTAAAAAGATACCTCGGTCTTGGACCAAGTCCATAATCGTCCCGATATTCAAGAAGGGCGATCGGGCCGATCCTTCGAATTACAGACCGATCGTCCTCTTGGACGTCATGGGGAAAATATTTGCCGCTGTGGTCCTGAGACACCTGAATGATTGGAGTCGGCTTACTTTCCATCAAGACCCCCTGGCAGTCGGGTTTTCGCAAAGGTATCGGGACTTCCTTGAACATTCTACTCATAAACATCCTTAAATGTATGATCAAGGAAAAGAAATATAACACCATCTACATCGCATCAATAGACCTTGAACAAGCGTTTGACTCTGTTGACCGCAACCTCTTGTGGTCTAAGTTGAGGAAGTGGGGCTGCCCGAACAATTTGAGCGAACCCTTGGAGGCTCTTCATAATGGAACAACGCTTAGAATCAGATTGGATAGAAAAGGAACACTCTCGAATAATGTCATCTCTAACAACAGGTTGTAATAAGGTTTCCGTTTGGCTCCTGCTGTGTTCTGTTTATTTATATCAGACATGCAGGAGGCTTTTGGACCAGTAAGTTTCCACCTAAGACTCCAGTGGGCAGGCTGCTGTTCGCCGACTACCTTCTTCTACTGAACCAGACTGCGATAGGTCTACAAAGACAGTTGAAAACACTAGACCAGTATGTCCAGGAGAACAGCCTCAAAATAAATCCCAAACAATCGAAAATTCTGGGCCTAGGAACATCTAATAAAGCTAAAAAATGTAGATGGCATTTAACAGGAGAAATCGTTCCCGTGGTCTCTTCAACGGTCTACCTAGGAATCATCTTAATGATAGTATTCGAGACGAGCAAGGAGTTGCAAGGTTAAGAAGCAAAACTAAAAATCTGGCTTCCCAAGCACTCTTACTCAAGCGACGTTACTGCTCCTTTTCACTTCGTCCTCTCATGGACTTCTACAAATTAAAAGTATCTCCTACCTTGACTTATGCGCCTGAGGCTAATTTATTTATCGCTCCAGAGGGGTGGCGTCTGTTGGAAAGTCTCTTTTGGAAACGAGTTTTGAGACTACCGTCATCTATCCCGATCGAAAGTGTTAGAAAAGAACTGGGGCTAACCTCTCTCTACAGCGCAATGGTTTGGAAATCACTATCGCTCTACAGCAAGTGTCTGGACCCGCCGGAAAGAAGTGGATTTCTGGCTATAAATGAAACAATGTCTGAAGGATCAATTCCAGCCTTAAATCTATGCAGTCAACTTGTAAAGGTATCTTAGCCACGATTGCTCAAAGCTCAGACAACCTAATGCAAAACCCAACTAGAGCAAAGACAAAACTCTTAGATTGGCACTGGATTGCCACGATGGACAGGCTTTGTGCCTTCCCGTCTATTTCTGTGGGCAAGGAAGAACATTATAGTCGAGGCACAGTGCTTCCATACCTAGAGAAATTTCCTTCTGCCCAGGAAAGACAGCTTTTTCTAAGATTCTGCCTAAATCTTTTTCCGACGAGGGAGGTACTTGGAAGGAGAACTAAAAAGAGTGAAGATTGGTCTGTTCTCTGTCGCTGTTGTGGTCAGGAGGTTGAAACCTTGGAGCACCTGGTAATTAGTTGTGCTGCTCTTTCAGCCTACAGAGAAAAATGGCTGGGGAAACACTTTGAGAACTTGGAGCTCACACCTCCAGATGAGAGGTGGCGTATTTTAAGATGGGGAGGAAAGGTATCTCTAACCTTGGCTCTACTCATCTTTGTAAAAGAGATTTTCTTTAAGTTGGATGTGTAGAGTTCCAGAACTCTTTGCCATCCCTTTACCTCCCCATATATATTTGTTGTACTTTGTTTTTCAACTTAAATTGATTGCTGATTGTTTTGCATTTAAAGTTTTCTTGGAAACTGATTGATGCAATAAAAAATAAAAAAAAATAGACTTCAGTATTTTCAACATACGCTTTTCTACCTATTGAATTATCCAATGAAGTGTCATGATTTAGGCTCCTTGCTTTATAAAAAGCCATTAACCAATAAAGTGTCATGATATAGGCTCCTTGCTTTATAAAAAGCCTGGTCAATCAATTATTTGGAGTAACCTTTAGAAATAAAACTAGAGGTAGCAATAGAGCACTTATCAAATTTGCTTACATCTGAACAGTTAATCCTGAGGCGAATAAATTCTCCATAGGGGATACTATTGATATGTGGATGGATGATTACTAGAAGCCACCAAAGGGACATTTGCACTAGTTGGCTTGCGGTATACTGATGTACGGATACCATCTCTAGTTATATTGTCTTGAACATCCCAAGTATACAACTTCTGTTGTGTTTCTGCGAGGCTCAGGTTTAAGTTGTAAAGTTTAGAACCTTCACAAAATCAAGCCATTCACGTTCCGTCCCCTTCCAAATGATTGATAAATCATCAATGAAACGTAACCAACAAATCACCTTGCTAGTGAACTGCTCATTTCCAAGTGACCCCACAACATTCCTCTCCCACCATCCCATTGCGAGTTTCGCATATGTAGGGATAAAAGTTGCCCCAATAGCATTAGCCCTCTCCTGCTGGTAGTTATTAAATAAAAATTAATTGTGCGTCAAACAGAAAGAAACCATCTCCAAAAATCATGGATGTGTGACCAAGATAATTTAAAGAGCTTGTGTCAAAATAAAATGTACAAGCCTCCAATCCAAATTCATGGTCATTTGAGGTATGCACTGCATCTACGCCGAGAGGGCAGGAGTCCTCTCTATCGGGATCCTAGCCCCATCAACGGCAGAAGGAGGAAGCATCCAGTGGACCTCGCTACATCTGGTGAGATTCAAGGGCACTGAGGCCCGCCTCCCATCCGATCCCGACATCTTGTGTAATTTGTGCCACTGCTTTGTGCATATATCCTCATTGCCATATTAAGTCACAACATGGTTTGAAGCTGATTCATCTACTGTGTATTGCCTTTTCCCGATGCGCGCAAGTCCCCCTTCACCTTTCCAAAATGGAGGCCACATTGATCGCACCTCGCTGAGTTGCTTTGAGCTGCCCAACGTTCCATCTGATTGGCCAGCTTGCCCTACATCAGCCAATCGTGTTGGTCGGTAGGCGAAAGCCGGGCCACTATCAAAAGGCCCATAATTTAAGGCCCTGTCTGTGCCACCGGAAACCATGGTGCGCGTTACTATGCCCCGCCTCGCCGACACCCAATCCCAGGTGCTGTGCATTACATAGCCGCAATGAGCCACACGCTTCTAATGATCCACGTGTAGCTCTTTCTGCAACACTACTCATGCAGTGCAGAGTGACAGACCAGCACCTGCACTCACATCTCCTCCTATGGCCAATGATGCTTTCTGCTGATAACCCATGTTGCGCTCCAAATCTACAATTTCCTTTCGAGCCACGCTCCTTGTCTCCCACTTAGTTGTACACACCGGCTAAGCCACCTCATAGTCATAGTCCTAGTCCCTCTCCCACAGTGAAGTGCAAACCTGCTGACTTGAGGCTGCGCCCTGCCTCCGATCACGGAACATCTGTGCTACCTAAGGCGGACTCACCCGGACCAGGCCAATTTGCTAATCAGCCACCAGCTAGTCTGTTTCACACCGCCCTTGCCAGACCTTTCCGATTTGTTTCCTGCTGATTTGCTGCCTGAGACTGTTGACTCTTGTTCTGCCTAATGATAGCCATATTTATGTTCTGTCTGTACGTTTCTACCAATGGTTCCTGTCTGTCCATAGACTGTCAATGTACGCTCAATGTCTCGATTGTCTGCCCCTGTTAAAACTGTTAGTAAGTTTAATTGTAATACCAAACCTACGACTGCCAAGCCAGCGGATTCTGATTTTAGTAACCCTTTGCTGTACTGCACGCGTTAACCTGTATGAACCTCATCAACCTATTCCAGGAGATCACTAGGCCAAGCACTCAAACCTGTAGTCAATAAATTGTCCACCATGCAGTTGCCCATAGCCTCTCCAAGGACCATAATTCGGCTAACCTACTGCCCTGCTCGGCAGGCTCCTTTATTCATCAGGGTACAGGTCTGGCTCTCATTGGGTGTCTTGGGCATCACCCACTCCCCTGCCCAACTCCTTTCATACCCAAAGTAGCCCCCTTCCCACACCAAGCAGCCCGGCCTTTCCTCGCCACACAAATTACCTCAAGGCCTACAGGAGCAATAGGACCCTTGCATCCAACCAATCCTAGCAGAAGGGCTCCTCTCACTAGACCCTCCAAAGCTCCTAGACCTTCCTCCCTATGCCTAGGAGCGTCACAATGCAAACGCCTCAGCTCAGGAATACTAGCCCCTGCTCCTGCCACCACCCAAACTATTCTGGGGACCACCAGGCGATCAAGACTATTTGCACGAACCCACCGGCCTCTTCCGCCCCAGCTGACTCTGGGCGGACCACCCCTCTACCCCCCAACCACATCTAACCATAACACCTCCCAGATGCAAACGCCTCAGGCAAAGTGCGATCAACACACCTCCCCATCCAAGACGCAGCCACTCCACACCACTCACACCTCCACTCGCCCTGACTCCACCTCGCCCCACCACAACCCATTTTGCTCCTCAAAGGTGCTTTATTAAATGTGCGCTCTCTAGGAGCGCATACCATCGACACTCATGAGCTTCTCCTGGATCAACAGCTAGACTTCCTAGTAGTGACAGAAACCTGGCTACACCAAGCATCCATGACCCCTAATGACTCTTCCTCATCCTGAGGGCTGACCGATTAGATGCCACTGGAGGGAGGAGGAGGAGGAGGAGGAGTAGTTGTTGCAAAAATCTCACTGCATTTCAGATCCTGCAAAATACTCAATTGCCGGTTACAAACTCCTCTTACTCAAACTCACCACTGACCCCAAAACGACCATAAACGTCCTCATCGTTTATAGAGCACCTAATAATGCCAACCACCCAAAGCCGAAATCCCCTTACTTGACACCCCCCTTTTCAAACCAACACCAACTTTATCATCCTAGGTGACATTCATCTTGGCTTTCATGACCTCAGTTTAGCTTTACCACTGTCTCCCAAGACCAGGTCCTTAACACCATCTCTTCTTTGAGACCCTCCAACTGCAAAGAAGACTGCTTCCCTGCTAGATTAGTCAAACTCTGTGCCCCTACCTTAACCCCCATAATCACCAATTTCATAAATGCCTCCTTCACCACCAACTCAATCCCAGCTAATATCAAAAAAGCATGGGTCACTCCTCTTCTGAAAAAACCCTCCCTGGACCCTACTATACCCACCAACTACAAACCCATAACCACATTCCCCTTTCTACTACAAATAATTGACAAAATTGCATATTCCCAAGTCCAAGTATTTCTAGAAAACAGCCATCTGCTAGATGATGGAGTCCGGCCCAAACACAGTACAGAAATAGCCTTACTAGACCTTAAAAATCTGATGGACTCCATAAGAGACTCTGGGGAAACTATGCATCCTCCTCCTACTTGATCTGTCCGCTGCTTTTGATCTGGTGGCCCACAACACTCTTATGTATTGTCAAAAAACGTCAACTTTGCCACACATGCTACCGCATGGGTTAACTAATTGCCATCAGAACGCACCTCGAGTAGCCATTGCCGACGAGGAAGCCGGTCTGATACCAGTACCTTTGAGAGTGCCGCAAGGATCTTGCACCTCCCCCACATTATACAATGCCTACACTGAACTTGCAGCGCTACATGCCATGGGAGTTATCTATACTAATTTTGCGGATGATACTTGGATCCACATTTCACTGGTGACCATGAGCAAGACTCCGCCTTTATTAATAAAATCTACACCATTATCCAGAACTGGATGGCCACAAACAGTCTGCCTTAACGATGAAAAGACAGAGATCCTCATGATAGGCTCCCCCGCCTGATTGAAAATGTTGTGTCCGGACTACCACACTATTACCATTGATGGAACACTCATACCAATACTAAAACGGGTCAAAACACCAGGTCTGTACTTGGACTCCAATCTCACCATGAACAAACATATAAATGCCCTCTCCTCATCTACCGCCTACATGGCTAAACTCATTGCCCTCAGTTGCCAATTTCTCACTCCACAAAACTGCATCACACTAGCATGAGCCCTTATACTCTCAAAATTGGACTATTGCAACATACTCCTGCTAGGAACCACAAAGAATAATCTAGCCAAAATGCAACTGTTGCAAAACAAAGCCATAAGAGCAGCACTTGGATTAAAAAGAAGTTACCGCATCTCGCAGGCCAGGAGAGAAGTACACTGGCTACCCATTCAAGCGAGAAATATATACAAATCCATTTATTGTGCACAAATGCTTCGCCCAAGAGGCACCTACCTACCTCAATAACTGCGTCTCCCAAAAAACATCAACTAGACGACTAAGATCCGTTTCGAGCACACCATTATTCATCCCTCGATTCACAAATTCTAGGGCGGGGGGTGCCAGCTTCCCTGTAGCCGCACAGAGAATCTGGAACTTTCTCCCATTGAATATCAGTAATGAGCTTTCCCACACCTGTTTCAAGAAACTTATTAAAACATGGCTATTTAATAAATTCTAACCTGTTGATTCACACCAAGAATCGCCTGGGACCAAACTGTTAACCATCTTGTACCCGAGTTTTGTCTCTGTATGCAAACAAATGTTAGAACCCTTTCCATTGTACTTGAACGTCCACTGCAACCAGAAAAGTATGCTTATGTAACCATGTAACCTACGCCTTGATACCTCCGGGTTTGGGCGTATAACAAACGCAATAAGTAAATATAAAGACACCACATCAAGAGTTGTGAGAAGCATGCTTGCCTCCCCTGGTATTTCATTGTTTTATCTTTAAAAATCTGGGGTATCTGGTACAAACGATGGCAAAGTGGACACTAATGGATTAATGTTTTGTCAAATTTGCCCATATTCTCTAACATAGCGCCACATAGAGTAACAATAGGTCTTCCTTTTTTTGATAAAGTATTTTATTGGGTATTATCGCAAACATAAGCATAATTTACATTAACCCATAAAACATCACATCACACATTCCTGATCTCGTAGGTTGTCAACATGTACTTAAACCCAGTGAACAATTCGCATGGATGTCACTTAACATCGTCTTTGTGAGCACTTATTCTATTCCCCCCCCCCCTCCCATTTCCCCATATTGTCTCGGCTTTCGTTGGGCAGCCTCTTGCTGTATACACCCTGTGTTCCATGGCTGTAAACATGTCCATGTCAGCAATCCGTTGGTTTAAAGTCGGGTGTTCCGGGGCCCCCCCCATTTTTGGGTGATAATGCGCTTGATCAGGCCGACGGCCGTGGTTAGGAACAGCTTCTCCCACTTGTTAGTGGCATTTTCGTCTGGCATGCCCAACAGAAGTACATTGGGGTCCAACGGCACGTTGTGGGCTAAGACTTCAGACAGTTTCTTACAGCATTTGCTCCAAAAGATTTTAATTCGGGGGCATTCCCACAGTATATGTATAAAAGAGCCTTCCTCCTCCTCCTGACATCGCAAACAGTTAGGGTTTGAGGCAAGTCCCCAGCCGTATAATGCAGTTCTGGGGTAGTTCGCGGTGTAGGATTTTCAGTTCAATTAAACGGAGCCTGGAAGAAACTGCTATTTCATGCGGGTGCATCAACATTAGTATCCAGTCCTCTGGCACTATGGTTCCCACATCAGAATTCACTGGCAGCGAGAGTGAAGACTGGAGGGACGGTGTCCAAAGCCTGGGCGATACAGCGGGGCACGAGGCAAGGATGCCCGCTGTTCCCGATGTTATACATACTGGGCCTGGAGCCAGTAGCCGCCTATTTCAGGAAACAACACTTTGACGCGGGCATTGAACTGGGCAGTGACCATTCCATAATATCCATGTACGCGGACAACGTCATCCTGTATTTAAATAACCCTCAGCTCAATGCACAAGTCGCGTTGGACATCCTAGACAACTATGCCCGATACTCTGGGATAACATTTAGCAAGCTAAAGTCGTGTGCGTTTCCACTGGCCAGACTCGGGGGTCTGGATAAGTCCGATCTACCAGACGTCGGGATACAATGGCAATTAGAGAAGTTTAAGTACCTAGGAGTCGATGTGTGTCATACCCCTGCACTCACGCATGAACACAACACTGAAAAAGCAGTGGGTGCCCTCCGCAAATTCATGAACTTTTGGTCAAAGCTACCACTGGCAGTGATGGGCAGAGCGGCAATAGTCAAGATGATAGTTCTCCCCCGTTTTTTATATCACTTCACGAACGTCTGCTTCTACATCAGACCTCCCTTCTTCAGAAAACTGGACTCTCTAATCAAGGACTTCATATGGGGGTCATCCAGACACAAGCTCTCTTTACCTACACTTACGCTCCCGTACAAGGAAGGAGGGATACAACTACCCGATCTGCAAAGGTACTATCTAGCTGCACAGCTCAGCCACGTGACGAAATGGCTCTCTGATGACCCTTCAGCTGAAGTGGGGCTCCTGCGACATGCGACCTCCAAGCTATTCCCCAAAGAAATGCTTTGGAACGCGACAAAACAAACATTTGAAGTTTCCATGATTGTCACCCTGGACAGGCAGATATGGGCCAGAACTGGCTTCCTTCGACAATTAAAACATCCCTACAATCCCAACACCCCCATTCTGGCGGATGTATGCAAAACTCAGGCGGACCTAGCGACAGCCAGGAAATGGGAGAGAGCCGGAATCTACACATGGGGAGACCTGTTTGAAGACGACATGTTCAGAGAACTTGAATCGCTACAAGCTAATGAAGCCATCTCGAACACCCAATTCCTGTGGTACCACCGCCTCAAGAGGATAGCTAGGGCACAATGGCCTGTCTGGCCAGAGGAACCCCCACCGGACCCCCTCCTCCAGAAAATGTATGACCTAGCAGATGGTTGGAAGCCGGTCTCCCGCTTATACGTCAAACTGAATGATAGATCCAATCCAAAAAGTGCATCCCTGAGACAAAAATGGGAAACCGAATTGGGGATCACACTTTCTGACAGTGAATGGGAGCGAATATTACTATACCCCAAAGAGGTGTCGAGGAACATTAGATTCAAACAAGGTCAACTGAATGTGCTATACAGAACATACATGACCCCACTAAGAGTTGCTACCTTTAACAAACCAGCATCTCCGAACTGCCCCTGGTGCGGAAATGATAATGTGGATATGATCCACATGTTCTGGACCTGCACCAAAACGGCAAAATTCTGGTCCGTGGTAGAAAGCACCTGCACCAAAGCGGGACTCGCAAGATATGAATGGAACCCAGAAGAATGCTTACTGGGAGCCCATCGCAGACTGAGCAAATACAAACACCGTGTCAAACTAATGGACCTAGCCTGCATCCTCGCAAAAAGGTCCATAGCTATGGCATGGAAATCACCAGGGGGCCCGAGGCATGGACATTGGCTTAAGGACCTGGAAAAGTGGACAGAGGCAGAGACCAGAGCCTGGCAAGATGGAATCAACTCAAGCGATAACTCCAATGACACCCTAGAATCATGGAGGCCCCTGTTGCGCGACATCCAATACGCTTCGGATCACAAACCCCCCTGAGTTCTCACCCCTACCAGAGACTTGCCTGGGGTTTACCCCCAAGAATGGACAACCCGGAAACTCAACCCCCGTGACCTTGGGTACACCGACCACCAGCCCCCCTCCCCCTCACCACAACTAAGAACAATACGTTGAGCTATGAAGACTGTGGTAGTTAATTGGTTGTTGTTTGTTTGTTATGTTACCGTTTGATGGTTATTATGTACTTGTATAAATGCCAATAAAATACTTTAAAAAAAAATAAATAAAAAAAAAATGGTTCCCACATCAGTCTGCCATTTCATTTTGAGATTAGATGGCTCCGGGGTAGCAAAGGATGACATGGCATTATATAGAATCGAAATAAGCTTAGTGGGGATAGGTGTCGTGACTATGTTACGCTCTAAAGGTGTACATTTGGGGATAGTACGGCCTGCTGGGATAGGTTTCCTCAGGGAATTAGTGAGCAGTGTATAATGGTAATGCTCGGTAGCTGGGAGTTGATATCTCTGCTGCAAGGTTTCAAACGGGGTGATGTCACCGGTGGTGAGAATATCAACCATCTTAGTGATCCCAGCATCACTCCACCTAGGCCAAGCTCTGAGTTTGTCCAGTTCAGCGAGATTGGTGTTGTGCCATAAGGGTTGTGCCGTGGTGGTCTTTTGTCCCCATCCTATAAAAGTGTGTGCCGGCCTCCAAACAGCGGTAATATGTGCACTAATCGTCTGTGCACTAATCGTCTGGGGCAGTGATCTGGCAAGTGGTTGGTAGAGCAAGTGGATTGGTCGGCCTTAATATGTGGTAGTTCCCGGTCCCCATGAAGCATATCATTAGCCATAGCTAGTTGGCCTGACCAGTAATAGGTCTGGAGACGTGGTACTCCGATGCCTCCCTCCCAAACCTATCTCTGCAATGTGGTGAGTGCAATTCAGGGTATCCCCCCCTCCCCATATTAGTTCTCTGAGGAGGCGTTCCACTCGGTTGAATACCTGATCCGGGATACTAAGTGGGGCCTTCTGCAAGATGTATAGATAACGCGGCAGGGCCATCATTTTGAAGAGTGCGGCTTCTCCCCATCAGTGTTGGGGGGAGGAGTTTCCAATGTCGAACGTCAGTGGTGAATCGGTCTGTGATTGGGTGCAGATTGAGGCATGTATTTTGAAAAATCTCCCGAGACCCAGATCCCCAGGTAGTGGAACCCATTCTTCTCAATTTTATATGGGCAGTTTCGAGGAGTGGCTTGCATCCCACCCTTCACCGGAAAGAATACTGACTTCCCCCTGTTGACTTTTAGTCTGCTAAATTCAGTGAAGCGTGTCAGAATGTCTGTGATTATCAGGCAGGTCCGGGTAGAGGCACTTTGTCTTCTGTGCCTTCTGGCTATATAAAGCCAGACCAGTCTTTACATTAGCGGAGCCATAAGGCGAGCGATTCAATAGCCAGCGCAAATGGGAGGGGGGATAGGGGGCACCCTAGTCGCGTGACCCTCCCGAGTGGGAAGGAATCAGAGGGCCATCCATTGACCCTGACTTGTGCTCGGGGGCTGTATATTAACAACTGCACCCAGCCCAGGAAGGTTTCTCCGAAGCCCATGCGTCTCATGGTTTCCCAGAGGCTTTCCCACACTACCGAGTCAAACGCCTTCTTGAAGTCGATTGCTAGCAGCGCGAGTGGCTTATCTATGATGGGGGCACGCTCCAACAGTATGTGGAGTCGCCGAATATTCATTTGCATCGATTTTTGCAGCATGAAACCGCATTGGTCCGGATGAACCAATATGGATATCACTCATTGCAGTCTATTGGCAAGAAGTGTAGCGAGAATTTTGGCCTTCCCGTTGATCATGGAAATAGGCCTATATGAGGTGCATTGTTCAGGGGGTTTACCCGGTTTGGGGATAACTACTATCGTAGCACTCCGTAGATCGGGCGGGAGGGTACCCTCTTCCCTAGCTCCAAGGAACATCCTGTGGAGGGGAGTTGCTATTTTCTCACAACCCAGCCTCTTCCAAGTTTCCACTGGAAATCTGTTTGGACCTGGAGTCTTACTCGACTGTAATTGCGATGGCCTCAGCAATTTCGGATTCAGTAATGTCAGACTCCAAATCAATTTTCTGCTGCTGTGAGAGGCATGGGAGGATAACATCGTCTAGAAAGGAGAGATTGGGCGGGGCGATCGGGCCACGATAAAGGGTGGCGTAGACGTGAGCAAAGGCTTTTGCTATTTCTTTATCTGATTGGGTATGTGTATTACATTCATCTATAATTCCCCTAACATGTCTTTGAGTTTCATCCCTCCTTTCCAACCAGACAAGCATTTTGTTAGCTTTATCCCCATATTCCGGCCTGCGATTCACGATGTGCATGTTTAGCGTTGTCTAACGCAATATTGTGGAGGCGGTCCTTAGCCACCACGAGGGAGCGATGGGTTTCCAGGGGGTGGGGGGCAGGGGGTGTTGTGTCAAGGATGTATTTGGTCTCACTTTCCTCCTTTTTCAGCGTCTACCAGTTTATGCAAAAGCTCCTTTTATTTAATTGGAGGCCCAGGAGATTGCAATACTTCGAAGGACTGCCTTATTCGCCTCCCATACCATAACAGGACTATCCACTGTCTCATCGTTAATTTCAAAGTACTTATTAGACTTTTCAGTAAGGTGGTCGATAAAGTCAGGGAAGCCTAGGTAATAACTCTTTGGTCTCCATAATGGGGGGCAAAGGGGTTATCCCTTGAACGCGTGTATCCATCATTATCGGTGAATGATCCGAGATGCCATGCGGAAGTATTTCTGTGGTAAGCGCCCTATGGGTATCTGTGGCGGGGAGAAAAAAAGTCCAATCTGGAAAGGGAGCCGTGAGGTCCTGAGTGAAACGAGTAACCTTTGCTTTTGGGGTGGAGCTCTCTCCAAATATCCCAGAGGCCCAGTGCCGAAGTAAATGTTGCCAGTCTAGTGGAAATATGTGGATTACGACTTCTGATGTGGGTGCGATGTAGTGTGTTACACATTACATCATTAAGTCCCCCCCAAGAATCCAGATATCTGGCTGGTGTTGCTTTATGACGACGGTTACATCATCCAGGAGTCCGTCTCATCCAGGAGTCCGTCGCCAAGCCCCGGCGGAGAGTATACAGCCATCAAGGCCAAGGTTTCACCCCAGAGTGTGCCGAGCACGAGTGTGTAGCGGCCTCTATGGTCCTGTTAAACAACAAGTGGGCCAAATGGGATGGGTTTGTGAAGTAATACCAAGGTGCCCCGGCACCCCATAGTGTACCTGCATGGAATGCAGAATGGTAGTTCGTCCTCCGAAACAGGGTGCAGGTGGAGCCCGCTAAATGGGTCTTGGTGATGAATACCACGTCGGGGGAGTGTCTGTTCAAGAATTGCATAATGAGCCGGCGTTTGATTCCTGCGCCCATTCCATTCACGTTCCAGGTAATTAGTCTGAGGGATCTAGGGCGGCTCGCAGGTTTTGGATGAGTTGATGATGGTACTGGCATATTTTCATATTTTAATATTGATATTTTAATATGATTGTAAAGTGCTAGAATGTAACTGGGGAAAGCATGTGATTTGTGCCGGGGGGACCATTGTATCAATTATTGGGCTTGGGCTCACCATAATACTGGGCGATGTGTGGTGTGTGACACCATGTGGACGTGTGCTGGTGAAGAATCAACGATAAACATCAAACATTCCCCAAATTCCCCCTCCCTATACTCCACCCCAACTTGAAGTATCTGTCAACCGAAATGTGCCGACATCTGAAACTAGTGTCAGCGTAACTTGAGAGCCAAAACTAACCCCAACCTCAGCTGCAGCGCGGACTTACGGTCCCTGCTGAAGGTGCGAGTTCTCTGGTGGTGGTCCAGGTAACCGTCTTCATTTGAGTCCTCCAGCGAGCAGGAGATGTGGGTGAGGATCCGTACTTGTAGCTGGCGGTAGTTCCCGCTCATCCGTTCTGCCGCTTTTGTCATGCCCACAGGTTCATCCATTTGTCGATCTCAAGGGATGTCGGCCCTAGCCGGGCTTCCTTGTCCTAGGGGCTGAGGTTGTTGCCTCGGTGTTCCCGGTCTAGCCGGGGTAGTTTTCGGGGGTCCGGGCCCTCAGTGTTCCAGTTGCTAGTGATGTGAGTATCTACCCATGTCCAGGCTTCACGGGGGTCTGTGTAGTGCATAGTGGTGCCGTTATGTTGAATCTTCAGTTGCACCGGGAAGAGCAGGTCGTATTGATGTTCATGGAGTGCAGTTTTCTTTTCAGTGACTCAAAGGATTGTCTGGCCTTTTGTAACTCTTGTGTATAATCCGGGAAGAAGGCTATTCTGGAGCCGTTATGAGTGACCGTTCCCTTCTCACGAGCCTGAGGGTGGCGTCCCAGTCGCAGTAGTTTAACAATTTAGCTATAACAGTCCTGGGGGGGGGGGCACCCGGGACCGGGCGACCTGTTTGCATCCGATGGGCTCTTTCAATAGAGAAGAAGCTGGAGAAGGATTTCAGGGCAAAGGGGTCCGCCAACCATTGCTCTAGGAAGCGTTCGATGCTGGGACCCCCAGTTTTTTCCGGGAGGCCCAGCATACGAATGTTATTGCGGCGCGATCTACCTTCACCCTCCTCCACGCGTGCTTCGAGGGTCTTTAGGCACGCCATTGTTTGCGATAGTTTCTCCTGCGTGCCTTTGAGGGTGTCCTCCACCTCCGACACCCGCTGCTCCACCGCCCCAGTTTGTGAGGACAGTTTTTGCAAGTCATGATGGAGAAAAGAGATGCCATTCATTTCCATGGAGGAATGAGAATTGGCGATGGCGGCCATCACATCTTTCAAAGTTAGAGGTTCAGTTGCAGAGGCCGCCAAGGGGTCCTTGTCTGTCGGCGCCGTAGAGGTGCTGGAAGCGTATTGATTCATGGTGCTTTGCGTAGATGGTTTCTTGACCTTGTATTTCCCCCATGTTCCTTGTCGGTGGGCACACAAATTCCGGAGTCGGTGGTTCAGTTCAGAGCGTTATTTGCAGAGGATTATGGAGATAAGGAAGCGGCTGTTCGCCTGAGTAGACAGGTATGCACTAGGTACAGGTTTGAGGGGGGAGACCAAGAGCGATCCAAGATCGCGTAATAACGGACCCCCACACACCTTAGTGAGGAGAGCGGTCTGCCAGGATCGTGATGTGGTGGTGATCAATCACTGGGACAGCCCAATAGTTGCGAGTGCCTCGTCACTGGTGCTTCCCCCAGCTCGTGCCTCCCAGCGGTAGTAGGCCAGCGTCACCCATGGGTCGGGAGGTCCCGGCTATCCAGGGTCAGTCACATCATACCCCAAGCGGCCAGACCGGGAGCGTATATCTGTGGACTGCTGCCAAAAGCGGTGCCAGGAGTTATGGAGTAGCTTCTTTGCCCCCTGATTATCCAGTCGCTGTTTCCTCTTCGCTGTATTATGAGTGAGTGTGAACAGTTCCTCTCCATAAAGGTGGTCTGTGCCTTGGAGCGGGGAGCTGCGGTGCAGTGGATGATCCTCTTTTTGGGGCAGTGTATTTGCGTCACTGTTTTCTGAAAGACCCGGTCTCACTGAGATGTACAACACCAGGCACCATGTTTTATTGAGAGACTATTGTGCAGTGGGGTGGTGGGCACAACTGGTAGAAGGGTTTATCCGCTGCACTGTATAACTGTAATGAGATGTTGTGGTCCGCCTCACGGGGCGCCGAGTCCGTCGAAAATTAGGTGTATATCATTCCATGGTTGAGAGTGAGACGTTTATATCTGGTTATCGGGCATTACCCC
Organism: Ambystoma mexicanum; assembly: GCF_040938575.1. NCBI lineage: Eukaryota > Metazoa > Chordata > Amphibia > Caudata > Ambystomatidae > Ambystoma > Ambystoma mexicanum. Next base: position 475,724,840 of record NC_090939.1, on the reverse strand, counting down.
AGGGAGGATCAGTTTGTGTATTCTCTCCCTGCAGCTCGCGGGCTCGGGCTGACCGGAATCCAGAGCCCCAAAGTCCTGTGTCCCTCTCCTCAGTCTTCAGCGGGTTGTTCGTCCCCAGGACAGAGTGGGAGCAGGTCCCGGCCAGGAAAACGCCCCCCCCCAGGGAGAGCACAACAGTCAGAGCCCCTCGGCGTCTGGTCCGGAGCATGCACCGAACCGTCTCGGCCCGAGCCCGGCTTCGCTTTTCAGCTCTTACACACCTGGGGGGGCGGAGCTCCAGTCTCGGGCGGTGGGGCCGCCCCACCCCCACCGAGGGGTGCACCTCACCCGATCCGCGCTTCTGTCGCGTTCCCCGCTTCGGCGCCGCGTGTGGCTGCACCTGGGGTTTCAAACAGCGTGGGTGAGTGCACAGATTTGCTTCGCCCCGGCAGGAGATGGAAAGAAGATGATCCCAAAGCGTCTGTGATCCGCAGGGGGTTCCACTGCGCCACACTCGTTCAAGATATGCGGACCACAGCAGCCTCAGATAGTGGCTTGCCGTTATTAATTTGTTTCTCGTTGCGGCCGTTGCCGGGAGCAATATATGGATGCACCGCCGGAGTCTGTCCTTGCCGTGAAGTGTTGCAAGGGCGTCCACTATTTGTGGAGCTCTGACGTGGGGAGCCCGCGCAGATGATGCAGGAAACTGCAAGCTGCCATTTTGGTTGGCCATCTTGGGGCGGCCTGATTCTCCCCGCGCCCGCAACGTTTACCTCAACAGTGCTCTGCTCAGGAGATGAATTTTACGGTCGGAGCACTTCGAGTCTGCAGCCCAGGTCCTCAGCTCACAGGAGTATATTCTAAAAGTTTTTCTCTCGCTGGAAGCAGGATATTTGACAGGATAGCGGCTACGGTCATGGGAGCCTGCGAGGACTTGCGTCTTCCTCGTTCACATGCTGGCCACGTCCCCAACAATAGGCATTCCTTGAGGCTTAATCATGGATTTATGCATTTTCGGTAAACAAATCCAGAATAACCCTATTTGTCCATTTCTGGAGCAGATAAGAGAGTACATCTGGAAAAGGATCAGCAAGAGCGATACCGCAGTTGTCTATTTGCTTCAGCTATGTAGTCCGAACGATTCAAAAGGACTACATTTGACCCAATATCTGAAGGCTTGATAATCACTTCAGAAAGATTTTGTAGTGGAACCTGTATTTGTCACTGATTGGTGGTGAGGTTGTGTTTCATAGCAATTTGATGATGTCGCAATTTCTTAAGATCCGCTACCACCAAATCCTGAAAAGCCTCAAGACAGCCACTGGTTATGTAAGGGTTAAATTTGGACTTCAATTGTAACTGTGTGGCTTTTGACCATTCCGTGTTTATACCATAATCCAATAAATTCTAGTCTATATCATTGCAGGGAATAGCTGCTAAATCAGTTAATACATGCAAAGATGGTTTACATGTAATGATTAAATCTGTTTTTCCAGTCTGTGTTGATTATCTTGCTATATCTGGCAGATTCAATGAAAAAGAATTCTTTAGTCTTAGTTTTCTCATAAATTGATCAAAATCCAACCTTGTTTGGGTATAATTAAAACCCAACGAAGGGCACAAATGTAGCCCTAAACATAAGAAATCTGATTGTCTTGAGTAAAGACATGATCAGATAAATTGATAATTTGCATAGATGGTATAAGGGCTATTTCTTGCCACGCCCTCCAAAGCACGTTGTTCTTATGTGTTCCGGTGCGTTTCCCACGCCTTGCCCGGCAGGTTTTGTATTTAACCCCCTCAAGCTTCTTCCACAATCTCTTCCGCGGCTCATGCCCGGCTTGTAAACTTTTCCATCTTTGCACAGGAGCCGCATCTCCTTAAAAATGAAGGCGAGTAGGTGGTGGTTTAGTATCACTGTTTGTTACATCCCATTCTCCTGATATGGACATGGAAGGCTCATTGGTGGACACTGTTCCTCCTTTGCTGCTCTGTACATCCGTAATTTATACAGTTTGCCAAATGTAGTTACATGCTCTGACTCATAGTCCAATTTACATATATTATAAAAAATGTAATATTCAAACGCATACATGATCATATAATTAAAATACAAATATCGCACTGTTCTCTATGAATGCAGGTAAAATATCAGTTTCACTAGAAAAATAAGATGTTAGGATTATTAATGACCAATTTATATGAATATCCTGTACCCTAAAATAGAATATACTAAATTTGTCACTTTGGATGGAGCTAATGCAATTACACTTAAGTTGATAAAGCCAGGTAAGGGCATATTAAATAAATGGAAGCAAATATAAACAGGTCATTGATAGAGGTCATTGATAGATGGTCTTCCATATATGAATCTTCTGAAGCAGATAAGTGCTAAAGCTTTCCTCCAGGCATGAAATGCTGCAGCAGTGAATACAATGGACTCTGCACAATAAATGGCATTCCAGAATTGGTCACCATCAGTATGATCAATATGGGTAACGCATTTGGAGTAGCTTTTAGAATAGATTGTAATTTCCTGCATTTTGTGAGAAGACGGTGGGCCGACTCCACATCCAACTTGCATAATTGACATAATCTCTAATTTCTGGGCAGTTTAGTCCACCGATCAGTGTGCTCAAATGTAGGTAGTATATTGAATCTAAGATATATGATAAATGTTCGTATTTGAATTGAATAGAATTTGGTTAGCTAAGAGCGGGACTTTTCTGAAGAAAACCCTGCTTACTATATTCAGCATATAGTTTCAAATTAGCCATCTATCAATATTGTGGCGCATATCTAAATCTCTAATTTTATTTTTTCAAATAGTTGCCCTGTTTGTGTTTTTTTTAATTTTTTTTTTAACTTTGTTTATTTTAAATCAAGGCATGATGACAAGTACAGACATTATAAGCAGTGGTTATTTAGGCATGTTGATCCCCAGTCCTTTATCCCCCCCTTGCGTTTTCTCCCTCCTCCCTCCCCTTGGTCCATCCGTCCCTTAGGCCTTGTAGGCGGGCTCTTCCCTCCCGGGCAGTTCAGATTGGGTCTCAGTGTCTATGTATCTTCCTCCGGGATCTCCTGATTTTTTAAGATCCAGCGGGCCCCGATAGGTTTGTAGGTCAGGGCGGGGAAGCGCTGGTCGAATTCCAGCACTGGGGCCCAGATATTCTGGAAACGATGAAGAGTTCCCGCTTGCGCTGCCGTCACCTTCTCCGCTATCAAAATGTCCCAAAGTTTGGTCCACCATTGGGCTATGTGAGGGCCTTCCGGGGTTTTCCAGGCTCAGGCCACCACCGTTTTCCCTGCTAGTAGGCAGTGGGTTAGTAGTTTCGCTCTGGGTCCGGAGCGCGGGTAGGTCCCGGGAATTGGAGCTCCCAGCAAAACCGGTTCTGGTTCCAAGGGAATTGTTGTTCCGGTAATTTGTGAGATGGACCCTAGGCAAGCTTTCCAGAATGGTTGGATCTTCGGGCAGGCCCACCACATGTGGAAGAAGGAGCCTGGGTGGCCGCATCCTCTCCAGCAAGAATGGTCCACCTGGGGGTTCATATGGTGAAGTCTGAGGGGCGGATAGTACCACCGCAGCGTGATCTTGTACGCACATTCCCTATTGGTGATGCAGGTGGACGAGGTGTGTGTTCTGGTCCATATGTCAACCCAGGTTTGATCCTCTATCGGGTGACCCAGGTCCGCCTCCCATTGGGCCATGCAGCGGGTTCTTGTGGTCAGGAAGTCGCTTAGGAAGCGTCTGTACAGGGTGGATACTCTGCCGCGGGTTGGAAGGTCTCCCAGAGTGAGTTCTAGGGCAGTAGGAGGGCGTGTTGCTGCTTGCAAAGTTTGGGGATGCGAGCACCAGTGGCGTAGTTGAATGTATGTGAATCCATCCCGTTCCTGGAGTTGGAACTTCTCCTTGCATTGGGCGAATGTGAGAGGTCTCCCCCCCCCCCCCCGTATACAGCTGGTCTATGGTCTCCAGCCCACCTTTGATCCAGTTACGAAAATTGCGAGGATTCGTACCCGGTGCAAACGTTGGATTATGGAAGACCGGGGAACGTGGGCTCAGTCCTCTTGGCACTCCCTTTCATTTTAGCGCCCAGTCCCAGGTGCTAAGTGTGTGTTTAGTTGATAGCAGGAGCTCTCCCCATTGGGTCCTGAGGAGGGGCGGGATGTGGTGTAGAAATCGTAGGGGTAGGGGCGCCCGTGATTGTTCCAGCTCTACCCATCTGGGGCGGTTTGTCGTATTTTGCCAGGCCTGGACCTGGGCCAGTTTGGCTGCCACTCTGTAGGCCTGTAAGTCTGGGACCCCCAGCCCTCCCAATTTGGAACTCCCCAGCATATTTCTGAGAGGGATTCTCGCTTTCTTACCTCTCCAGATAAAGTTCAGCATTTTTCTCTGGATCCCTCGAAGAGTTGGCGTGGGGATTGCCACTGGTAGGGAGGCACAGGCGTATAGGAATCTCGGAAGGAGGTTCATCTTGCATGCAGTGATGCGCCCGAGTAGTGAGATCTCTTGGGTCTCCCAGCGCTTCAAGTCGCCTTCCAGATCTTTAAAGAGTCGGGGGAAATTGGCTTTGTACGTGTCCCTTGTGTCAGCCGGGATGTGGACCCCTAGATAGGGGATGGCGTTCTTTTCCCATGTTATCGGGCACATCTTAGTCAATGGTTCTCGTTCTGCTGGGGTGAGGCCGATACACAAGGCGGATGATTTATCGAAGTTTATGGTGAGGCCTGAGACTTCGCCATAGCTGGCGATTTCACGTATCGCGTGTTTGAGAGATGAGTGGGCCTCCGAGGTCGTGAGCAGAATGTCATCCGCGTATAGGGCGAGTTTGTGATGCGTGGGGCCACTTTGTATGCCCTTGATTTGGTCATTTCGCCTGATCTTTTGTGCGAAGGGCTCCATGGTGAGTGCAAAGAGCAACGGCGACAGTGGACAGCCTTGCCGGGTTCCGCATGATAAGGGGATTGGGGCCGAGTTATGACCATTGATCCTCAGGCTTGTTTTAGGGCTATCATAGTTGGCTAGAACCATCGTTTGGAAAGCTGGTCCGAAGCCGAAGGCCCCTAGGGTGAGTCTCATAAACGTCCAATCCACCCTATCAAACGCCTTAGCTGCGTCAAGAGCCACCAAGACTAGTTTTTGCGAGTTCCGGGAGGCAAGGTCCACCAGGTTCAGGGTTCTCCGGATGTTGTCACCTGCTGTCCGGTGTAGGATGAAACCTGCCTGGTCGGGGTGGATGATCTTCGGCAAGATGCGATTTAAGCGGGTTGCTAGAATTTTTGAGTATATGTTCGCATCAATGTTTAAAAGTGCGATCGGTCTGTAGGACGTTATGCTTCTTGGGTCTTTTCTAGGTTTAGGCAGGAGGATGGTGATTGATTCCTGCATCGATGGGGTCACTGCTCCCGTTTCCCTGAAGGAGTTGAATAGGGTAGCCAGGTGGGGGGTCAATTGTGCTCTGAATAGTTTGTAAAACCTGGTTGAGAAGCCATCTGGGCCAGGGGCCCGTGTTTTAAGTGATTTGATGGCCTCCTCAATTTCCTCCCCTGTAATGGGCTCCTCCAGTTCGTCTCTCGTTGCGTCGGAGAGCCGGGGCACTGCTGCCTGCTGCAGGTATTCCTTCTGTTGTGGTAAGTTTCGTGGGGTTGTCTTCATGATTTGGGTCAAATAATCTATTGCGAGGCGTTGCTTCTCGGGCTCTGAGTATAGCGTGACCCTGTTGGAATCACGCAGGCCCGTGATTGCGTTGATGCGTCTCTGCTTGGCTAGTTTGGCCACCAGGAACTTGTTCGCCTTGTTACCCTTCGCGTAGTATGACTGTTTGGCCTTCGCCATTAGTTGGGCGGTTTGTTCCGCATAGTGGGCTTCCAGTTTTTTCCGTGCCGTACGAATGATCCGTTTTGTTTTGGGGGACCAGCCTTTCTCCTTATGGAGTCTCGGCCTCGGCCTCTCTTAGTTCGTTCTCTAGGGCCGTCCGGGTCTGATGCCTGTCTCGGTGGTAGGCCGCACCTTGGGCTATCAGGGAGCCCCTGATTACTGCCTTCATGGCGTCCCAGTTGTTCGCTAATGAGGTGTCTGAGGCTGGTTTTTCGTTAAAGAAGTTTCTTATTCCTGTTGCGATCTTGTCTCTGGTGGCCATGTCGTTAAGGATCGGGTCGTACAGCATCCATTTACGTGGGTTGTTGGGGTTAGGGTTATGAACCCAGAGTTCCAGGAGCACTGGGGCGTGGTCGGATATCGCTCTTGTGCCGATAGGGACTTCTTTGACAGAGGGGAACTTTTGCGGGGAGATCAGGAACAGGTCGATCCTTGAAAAGGTGCGATGGACGAAAGAGTAAAAGGAGAAATCTTTTTCGTCAGGGTGGAACACCCGCCATGAGTCTATTATCTCCAGGGTCCTGAAGAATCGAAGGAGGCGAAGTGCTTGGGCGAAGTCGCCTGGAGTCGGGGGGGTGTGATCGGTCTTTGGTGGGGTCGGGAACCCCATTGAAATCCCCACCGACAATTGTTTGGCCCTCCACAAAGCTAGCGAGAGATGTGCCCAAGGAGTCATAGAAGTGTGACTGTCCAGTGTTAGGGGCGTATACTGAGATGAGGGTATATAGGTCTCCCATCAGGAGGCATTTGACCGCTGTAAATCGGCCTTCTGGGCATATTTTCGTTTCCAGAATCTGTGGGTTCAGATCTTTCCTGAAGAGAATCGCCGTACCTCCTTTTTTGTTTGTGCCAGAGGCGAAGAATTGTCGCGGGAATAACCGGGATCGGAGACGGGATACATCTGCCGGCAGCAGGCGAGTCTCTTGAAGCATGGCTATCGCTGCGTCTTCGTCCCGAAGTTTCAGTAGAATTGCCTTTCGCTTGTTGGGAGAAGTTCAGGCCATTAACATTCAGGGAGAGGATCCAAAGCGTCTGAAGGTCCACTGAAGACTCACTCTCCGTTCCTTGGGTTAGGAGGGGGTCATGGGGCGGTGGTTCAACTGCCATGTCTGTTAGGGAATCTCTTGATATCATCCTGCACTTGAGGTTTTAACGCGGAGCCCCAACGGGGGGCCGCAACTTTAACAGGGAGGTAGACCGACATTGTAAGTACGGTCGTACCTACGGCCAACAGGGCCAACTGTCCCATCACGTATCTTGTACTGTGGGTTTCCAAGGAACAAGGGATGGAAAGTATCCTTGGAGTGGGTATGAACCATGGGTACGGCCCGCCGCCACCGTGTTCAAGGTTGCTTAGCTCGAAATCTAGGTGGCGGGTCCTACTTTAGGCAGGGGCATCTGTGTCCAGGCTTACTTGCTGACGGAACCTGGGATCGTGGAACCGTCCCCGTTCATCTCTTTCTGTTGCTCCGCTGGGTTGACGACCATGGCGTGCGTTTGGGCTTTGGAGAGTGAAGCGGTCCAGAGTCTTCGGTCCCCTCTGGGATTGGCGTGGAAGGATCTCGGGGTGAGGTTGGGTGTGATTTTCTCAGCGTCTTCCAAGTGGCTGATTCGGCGTAGGGTGCCATTATATGTGAACTGGAGGGCTGTCGGAAACAGCCACCTGTAACGGATCTGTTGCTCCTGAAGGAACACTGTCAGAGGCCGAAGTGCTCTTCTTTTCTGGAGAGTAAGTGGTGAGAGGTCCTGGTATATTTGAAGTGGAGTTCTCTGAAAAGTGATCTCATCTCCTTGGCGACTGATCACTGATATTGCCTCTTTCGTCGTGATGAAGTGGACCCTGGTAATAACATCTGGGGGGGTCCGAATCTGTCCCATGGCGCGGGCGGAGTCTGTGGGTCCGGTCCAGCAGGAGCTGGGATTTGTCCAGGTCCGGGAGTAGGGCCTCAAAGAAGCTTCCCACGTAGTCTGCTAGCTTGTTGTCGGGGATAGAGGATGGGACGCCCCGAATGCGGAGGTTATTGCGGCGTGCCCTATTTTCAAGGTCTTCATGTTTGAACTCCAGGATCTCGTATTTGTGATGCAGGGAATCAATGGATTTTTGCACTTCCCCCAGTGTGGTAGCGTGATCCTGAGAATGGTCCTCGATCTCTCCGAGCCTCTGTTCGAGTTCTGTGACCCTCTGATCCGTTTGATCAACTTTAGCGGTGAGTTCCGAAAGGCAGGCGCAAAACTCCGATTTGATGTCCGCCATGAAGGGTATCAGGTCTCCTTTGGTGGCAAGGGCGCCCCTGTCTTCTTGTGGCTTCTGTGGGGTCAGTTTAGGAGGATCCTGTTTCTTGGGTTTCTCCGGTGCAGTAAACATGGCGGAGATATCTGTGCCCTTGCTCACCTTCGTTTGCCTCGACCTGCTGCTCGTATCAGGCTGTCTTGATTGAGAGAGTAGCCGCGAGGCCTAGGGCGGTGGGAGACTGCACTCGGGGTGTATCTCGCCCTCGACCACCCGCTCTGGGCTAGATCTGGGCGAGTGGGCAGGGGCGCCCCAGGAAGCGTTGGTGTGGGGGAGGGTCTCCGTCGGGGACGGTGCAGGATGGCCGATTTTTGCACGAGGCGGGGTATGCCGCCACGTTGAGGCCCACAGGTTCAAGGCCTCTCTGAATGAAAGCACGTCTTCCGTTGTTTCCCCACCCCTCCTCCGGTCTCCATCGGTGATCCCTCGCTGGTGGGGGTTCCAGGTCCCTCTGTGAGCTTCTCGTGTGCGGTTTTGTGATGGTATAGGCTGTCGCTGAGCGGGGGTCCCGACTCGTTCTGCGTAGTGGGGGGAGGAGGTGGAAGCCTGCTCTCTCTGTCCCTCAGAGTGTGTGCCGGGAACTCAAGCCTTAGTCGCCGAGGCTGCACACCGGTGTGTTCTGGGTCGCCTTGGTATGAATCGGATTATTCTGTGTTAGACTCCGCCCCCCCCTCTCCGGCTCTCCAGCTCCTCAGTGTTCTAGGCCCCCGCTACCGCCGGGTGCGGAGTGTGATGCTGGGTTCCGGCCTGGCGGCCATCTTGGTTTCTTCGGTTGAAGGCGGGGGAGAAGTTCAGCCGCTGAATTCTAGTAGAACGCTTCCTCGGTCGAAGGCTATGTTTGGCCAGGTTGTGCCATGTCGGTTCCGGTCGCCTTAGATGGCATTGGCGACGCGGAAACCCGCTTAGAACTGCCGGAATTCGGCGGCGGCGGGTATCCCACGGGCGGCCTCAGAGGAGCGACCACATCGATGGCGCTCCAAGCCACGCCCCGCCCTGTTTGTTTTTAACCTCAAATCTTCAATAGATAAAGTTGGTAGTGCTCATCAGTGCAGTTTTATGCAACTGTCGTAAGAACTTATTTTTACTATCATGAGAGTATTGTTCTCCTAAATAGCCAGTCAACATTTTTGATTGTAAGGGAGATAAAATAAAACAGAGATTGCAACGTTGTACCAGCCACAGTGACTGTATAGAGGCAACATCAAGTTCACAGTGGAGTTGACTTAATTGCACCTGTAGTGTGTGATTTCTGCTTTTCCCCCCATTCCCCTTGGGCCCCTCCCTCACCCCAAGTAGGGCTGTGTGAAGTGGGCACGGAATCAAAAGTCAGTTTGTTACGGGCACCCCAGGAGTTCGGTCTAGTGCTTGGGCAGTCCCCTGAGTGTTCGCACCCCTTGACCTACTTGACAAAATACAGCTAGGAAAATGTTGTGAAGTTCTTTTGGACTCGGAGAGACATCATTCTGATGCATTACTCAAATATGAAACTGACACTAGCAAGTTAATATATTTAATTTCACATCAAGTTCCTACTAGCTCTAATTCTCATTGCGCCTGCTACAGAAGCAGCATTTATAACAAAGCATATTGCCATACATATGAAGAGTATTATTGCATCAGCTAAGAGCATGATTTACATTTAACAAAGAACGAGTACAATTAATCATTTTAAGATACCAGCTTGAGCAACATGGAGTTTATGTTGGTCTACAATGAGCTATGGCATAATTGAGGAGTGGTGTAGCATAGCAACGCCTGCAGCCTTACAAAATGCATACAGTTTGACTTCCACAATTAAACACGCGCTTTAGGGCTCGGTGGAATGCATACGAATCAACCATGGCTTCCTGTCATTCGGGCCTGCTTGCGTCTCTGCTCGGGGATCTGTGATAGATGTACCTTCCCACCCCCCAGGGTTCGAGTTTTGCTGCTGTGCCGTTTGCTTTTTGCCCCGTCAGCCTGTGACTTGATTTCCCCAACGGCACGTGTTTGTGAGTCTACAGTGGTGTCTGATTTTGTTCTTTGGAAGCGATGCTCGCATTGTATGTGAATGCGTGCTACTTGCCAACGGACATCCATAGCTTATTACTATGATGGTGTCAGCACCATGTATATTTTCAAGGCATTAAACCGTGGAAGACAAAAGGCTGCTATTCTGTGGTTAGGAAGAGCAATCTATCATGTCTTGTTAATCGCCTTTGCTGAAGCCAAGGAACAAGCTATGTGCTTTCTTTTTGCTGAACCCACGAGTGGTGTTCATCAGTGACAATATATTGTCTACAGTAAATGTCTAACTTTGTCTTCTGACACTAGCCCTTGTGCAACCGTGTACTTTGTATTCTGTGGCACAGCTGTCTTAGCTCGTTCGTAACATTTGTAAATCATGACAAACCCCCCCTCAAGGCAGTTTGACATAGATCAAAGTACTGTAGCTCTGTGAAGTCATGAATACGCTTACTGGGAGCTATAATTGCTTAACGATTGCCTATATTGCTGGCACAAGGAAAGGTCATGTATACATCATATTCCAGCACAACGCTGTTGCATGCAAGAAGGGAACTAAGCCGCTTGATATATTTGGAAAGCGCCTCTGAGCCTGTAATGTTTGGTATACACAAAAATAAAACATCAAAAACTGCATCAAATTTCGAAAGGGTTAGCACTACTTGCTAACATAAGCATCAATGAATACATATATCCAACATTGAGGTATTCAGCATGAGTCCATTATATTGTCACTGGATCTAGCTAATAATGCATGTATTCACAAGGAGGTATTTAGGTTGATTGCAAAATCATTACTGGCGATCGCTTCAAAATACGCTACAGGATCTTTTAGAATCCATTAGTAATTAGCACCCAACATAGCTTGCGTCCTGGTCTTTTGATCCAATGAGCTGTCGAGCTTGTGATCTTGAGCACATTGTCACATGCATAATGCATAAACAGTTAATAGTCTGAATTGGTATCCTTGGAAATAAACCAGTAGGTGAGTATCTTTGTCACTTACAGCAATCAGCACGTGCCGGTCATCCAGTTCATATGTTTGCTCTGCTCGGGGGAAGAGTAAAGCATGTTATTTGCTCCTAGACAACTTCAACATCCGTTATAGTAACTGAGCTTTTGAAGAGAGAGAGCGACATTTGCTTTCACACATTTGACACAGGAAGCTGCCCTTTGTGGTTAAGGTTTATTCTGCTGGCAAGAGGTCGCTAGTTAATTGCCTTTTCCTAAAATCAAGCAACAGGCTATTGATGTGTTTTGCTAAACCCACGTGCGTTATTCATTCATGGCACTATATTTTTCTACAGCAAGTGTCTACATCCGTCTCTTGCCACTAGCCCTTGTCTTTTGTGCAACTGTGTACATTGTATTCAATGCACATTAGTGGTTTCTCGCTGTTGCCATTACTGAAGTCGTCTGATCTTTGACCAACTGTCTTAGCTTGTCGTCCATCATCCATAATTCATAACATACCCCCCTCAAGGCAGTTTGACATAGATCAAAGATTTGTAGCTCTGTGAAGTCATTAATACGCTTACTGGGAGCTATAATTAAATAAAGATTGCCTATATTGGTGGCAAACAGAAAAACATGTATACCTTCATATTTTAGCACATAGCTGCTGTATGCCTGAATTAACATGAGCTGCTTGATAAAGTGCCGAGCACCTAGAAGAATGTACTGTGTGCTGTACACAATACAAAATATCAACGGCTGCATCACATTTCAAATAGTTAGCACTACTTGCCACCGTCAGCATGAATGAGCGGATGTATCTAACATTGAAGTATTTAGCATGAGTTCATTATATTGCAGCTGGACCTTGCTAAAAATGCATGAATGAATGCATATATTCAATGTGAGGTATTCAGGTTAACTGAAAAATCATTATTTGCAATAGCTTCAAAATACGACAAAGGATCCTTTGAAAATCCATTAGTAATTGGCAACCAACATAGCTTGGCCCCTGGCTTTTTGACCCAATGCGCTGTGGACTGTTATTGAACAAATTTTCACATGCATAAACAGTCAATAGTTTGAATCGGTGTCCTTGAAAATAAACCAATATGAGTTTTTTAAAATTTTATTATTGATATAGTTGTAATACAACTTTTCAATATTTTTAGTTACAAAATATAAAAATTTCAAAACTTCATAGAACAATGTTAAAATAAAACAGTTAATATTGCATGATATGTGCAAATAAAATTTCACATCACACAACATTGGACAAAAGATCACCATCATCACTGCTTGAATAATATAGAAAAGAAGAAGCAGCAAAAAGAAGTAAGGAAAAAAGAGAAAAATAAAAGACAGAAGAATAAGAATAAGAAAGCTGAACCATTCCCATCATTTGCAAAGCCAAGCAGTTAGCTATACAATCGCAAAGAACTTGACAGGCAAATTATTTACAGTCTCAACATCGTTAAGCACATTTGGATCATTTGTTTGGGACTAATGTTTTCTAGATCAAGTGCTATTAAGTAATTTATAATTGCAATCCTGATTTTATTGATGGATGTATTCTACAAGATGCGCCATAGTTGTTCAGCAGTTGTAATAAAAAAGCCTTCAAGTTGATGTTTGAAATGTTTTATGCGATGATTTAGCAGAGTGGGGCAACTTGTTATCACATGCGGTAAGGTCTCTGGTTCGCTTGGATTTTTACAAAAGCGACAAATGTTTTGCGATGGAGGATTTAATTTCCATTTTGCTAGAGTTGCCTTTGTATGCTAGACATCTAATCTAAATCTAATGAAAAGGTCTCGAAATTTCGCATCCGGGAATTGCAACAAATACGATTCTGGTGTTCTGGCTTTTTTAATTGGGGAGCAAAAGATGTGCGAGTGCTTGGTTTCAAGACATTGTGATCTTGTTTTGATCCAATCTGATAGCATTATTTTTCCCTTGTCTTTTTCGGGATTGTTGATCAACAACATCTCAGTAACATTTGATTCAAGTAAATATTTCTCGGTTTCTAGTTGCCATTCTTTCATGTTTTTGTGGGTGGTTTCATTCTTATATTTAGACAGTATATTGAGTATGTACCTTCTTTTGTGCCCATGATACATTTCCGATAGAAACTGCACATTTTCCACATGTACATGGCATACAATGACGTTAGTCCTAGTTTGTAGCGAAGTAAGCACATCGGTATAGATTTAGGTAAACTCGAGAGTTTTTTCCAGAATGATCCTACTATGATTGTCATGAAGGAATAATCATGCCACACTCTTGTATCAGAACCATAGAGAACTGTTGGTATAGCTTTCTGGCAGTAGAAGATCATTGCTGGTTTCATGGAAAATTTGCCAAACTTGTGAGTTAGAATTCTCGCTTGAGAGGTTGCCGTGTTCATTTTGGCCCTGATTTCGGTGTAGTATGGTGCATCAGAAATGACATTTACATTTAGGCCTAAATATTTGTACTCCGATACAATTTCTAATGGTTTCTCCTGCATGCACCACGATTGCCGAATCCTTCTCTTTGCGTTATTAGTAGCTGTAACCATGACTTTTGATTTGTCCAGATTTATTGTCAGCTTATTGATAGTAACATAGTTATGTAATTTATCCAGTAACATTTGAAGACCTCTAGCTGTCTTTGCCAGAACGAGGTCATCGGCATAGAATAGGTAGGGAATTGTGTGATTAGACAATCGAGGGGAGTCAGATGTTATATTCATAAAATGATTTATGATATCGGCTACATAAAAGTTAAACAAGGAGGAAGCTAACAAACAACCTTGCTTCAGTCCTCTCTATGTATATATATACACCTGGATAGTTTACCGTCCATAGAGAGTCTTATCTGGATTGATGTGCTGGTATGAAATTCTCGAATCCAATGTCGAAGATGGATCTGGCAATTACTATTCTTCAGTTTATCAAAGAGAAGGTTCGTGGAGATTGAATCAAACGCTGTTTGTAAATCAATGAAGGCCATGAACACTGGTTGTTTCGATTGCCACTCTTTATGCTTGATGGCATGCAGAATGTGTAGATTGACGGATGTTCCCAGGCCAGCAATAAATCCTGTTTTTTATGGATCATTGATGTTAGATTTGTTTGACCACTCTACGAATTCAGCCCAAATTAGGCGGGCAAATAGTTTCCCAGGTACATCAAGTAGAGCTATCGGTCTGTAACTTCTGGGATCTTGTCTATTGTGCTACTTACAGATGGGAAGAATGATGGATTTACACCATGATTGAGGTATTCATTGCGATGCAATTACTTGATGAAATATAGCTTAATATATTTGCCCAGGCTTCTGGCTGGGACTTTAACATAGAGTTTAATAGACCGTCCGGGCCTGGGGCTTTAGAAACACTACGTTTTTTTGTTTTCTAGAATATCACTGAGATCTATTTTCAAGTGAGTTAAATTATGCGGGGGTGTATGTGCAGGTTGATTAGCCCAAGGAAAGTCTGCATAAAACGAACTGTAGTAGGCTACCCACGCTTCTTCAGATACTGCATTAAATTGAACAATGGATTGTTGAGGGGTATAAATAGTTTTAATTAAACCCCAAATCATAGCTGAGCTTTTCGAAGCTACAGTACACAGCATTAGTTGTGCATCTTTTAATTGCATGCTGGCTTTGTGTTGCTTTAGCCAGTTTACATATTTGTTTTTGAGTTTTTTTCCTTGCAGAAGTCTTTGATCCGAAGGTAGATATTTTAGATTTCAAATTTGTTTTTTCATTAAGGTCTTTATTTGTTTAACTAAGTTGTCCTGAACATGCTTATGATTTTTCCTTCTGTTAGCTAACTTAGTATCCTTTGTTCAAATGTCCGTAGGGCTGCAACATACGTCCCATCTCTGATAATATTGGGACATAAGATATCCGGAGGATAAGAGATGATTTGAAGTAATTCATTGAGATTCGTAGGGGTCCATTTGTATTTATAGCTTGTTGTTGCAACTACTACCTGGGTAATATCATTTTCATTTGAGATAGTTGATGGAGAAATTATCCAATTCCAGGTAATTTCCAAGATGTCATGATCACTAATATTTTGATCAACCACATTGAAGGATGTTAAACAGGAGTGCAAACTGGAATCAACAAAAATATAGTCTATCAAAGATGCTGGTTTGCCTCTCTTCCAGGTATTCTTTGGGGGAATATCTTGTTGCATCAAACAATTTACCATGTAAAGACCTCTCTTTCATAAGGTGATTCCACCTTTTTGTTGATTTTTGATACTTGTTGCCTGATTTCTTCATACAATTCATATTTAAATCTCCTGCTAGAATGATATGATCTATGTGAGGGTCTTCGACAATAATATCCAAGCATTTTTCTATGTATTCGAAGTATTGGTTCTCTTGTACAACTACATGATTCCAATACAGGTTCAGACAGGCTATTTGCCTCTTATGAAAATTGAGTCGAGTGAGTTGTATATGACTGCTTGGGGCTGCCCAGAAAGTAACAGTTAGATTTTTACTGCTTTTGACACCTGTTATGAGTCCTGCCATGGGTCTTCCCCGGAGCACATTTGTGGCCGAGTTAAGCACCAACTGGTGGTTATCCCAAACTGGTGGACTAGTTAACCATACTTCTTGAAGAAATATAATATGTTCCGCCAGCATAGTCATCGATGGTGTTGTAAGATGTTTATTGCCACGAGTATTCCATGAGGCCAATTTTAATTGAACTTGGGAATTGGATTTGAGTTGTTATTGTTGATCTTCCATTGGATGATTGTTTGGAAGAGATCTTGTCCGCATACCATTTTGATTTGTTGAAGAACAGTAGATTGTCATTGCTGTGGATAGCCAAGATTTTACTAGAGTTGTGGCATGAGGCTTGAGTGGACTCTGAAGGTCCTCCACAGATTTGTCAGCAGTATTCAACAACCTAAAGCCCAAAGTTCATGTCTAGCCTGCCATATGGTATTTCTTACTAGACCTGATGACATCCATAATTTTACTACAGATGTGTCATATGGGTGTATGAATTCCACTTGGGCTATATCAGTTGTGGTTACATCTTGTAGGCTACTTATATTGCTCATGAGATTCAAGACTCGGCTCTGTTGAGATCATATGACTTATAATCGCTGGTGCAGCTCTGAAGTATTAGGCTAAAGCATGATGTACTTTGATTTTTATTTCGTAAGGTGTTCATTTTAGGATATTCTGATTCATTTGGTATGATTCTCTGGTTGAATTAGTTTCCATGATTTTTGGAAAATTTGCATCAGAATTCTGTTGAAAAGTTACATGTTGATTAATTTTCACATGGCTGTGTCGGATACAAGTCATTCTGTAGTTGTGTCTGATGCTTAACTAATTGTAATGGCTGAGACATGAACACATTGAGAGATTTCTGAATTTCTTCTCTTTTTTTCTAACGTTAGAGATGTGTCATCTGGTTGTTTCATAGTAAGTAACTGCTGAGATTTTGCAGCTGAATTGAAATCGGATGTAACGATACATGTAGGCACAGTTGATGTCAGTTTTTGTTTTCTTGCTTCATCAATCAGGTTGTCCAAAGGAGGATACGTTAAATCCACATTAGCTGAAGGTTTGATGAATATACTATACATGCTCGATTTTGGTAGAGAAGCTTTGAGCTTGGATAGGATCGCATATTTTCTGATAATGGCAGCTCTTTTTTCTTTTATTCTCATATCGGGCATGGAGATCGATTTAATGAATTGTTGAGTGCTATTCGTCTTTTGAGCCTTCATGATTCGTTGATTTTTAGTTTTCTTAAGCGATCCTCCATTGTTTGTGTTTTTATGTTTGCCTTTTGGTACAAATATATTAATTGGAAGCTTGTTTGCTGTGTTTCTATCTGTTGCAATTTCTCCAAGGACTTTGGTAGATGGTGGCTCGAGAGATTAAATTACTTCGACTTCTAAATGACCATCATGGACACATCCTGTCTTTGGTGGTTTCTTCAAAGATTTCTTTAGCTATTTATTTTTTTTATTATTTTTTTTATCTGCCGTCTGAATTTTCTCAATGGGCGCTATTTTTAGCCTGATTTCGTTCTTCGTTTCATTCAATTTAATGTCTTTGGAAATTCCTACGTTCTTTTCAGAAGGTTCTTCCACTTGTAAATGTAACGTATTACCACTGGCTTTCGCTTACTCTGTAGACAGTGAGTATTGTTGGGTCATAGGAGCTGGATTCGGTAGAATTGGTGAGTGACGCTTGTTTTCCAAAATTTCTTTTAAAAGAAAGTTCTGATCAATGAGGCGTGAGTCTAAAGTTTCGTAAAGTTTAGCTAGAGAGAAAAGAGCAGTGTTCTTTGCTTGCAAGGTTAAATTTGGTGAGGAATGAACATCTGGAGAGGTTATTGATTGAGAATGAGATGGAAAAGACTTGGATTGCCTAGGAGTTGGTTGAGTAAAAGAAATCGATAAAACAGAAGACTCATTGGGTGAGTGACTGAACATTACTGGTGACTGAGATAGATGTTCATAATCTTGAGACTCGTTTGTTTGGGTGAGGTTAAATGTAATTGGCAAGTCTGATCTTCGGTTGATGTTATGATGGGTATTCCTGTTGGGTTCTTTAGAACATGATTCACGACTTGTTCGTCCGGGGTCACTGAGATAGATTGGCCATCAGTAGTTTTTGCATGAACCTGCACTAGCGTTGTGGGTTTGTTTGTAGATGATGATGCAAAATCTCCCAGAAGGTTTGTTTCAGAAAATGTAGCTAGTAGCGAGTCTGATGGTGTACATAAATCAATCTGGGGAGTTGGTAACGTTTCTGTAAATAGAGTGGTTGTACTTGCCTGAGGTGTGGGAGTGATGTTTGTGATCTCGGGCATGTTTTTCTCTTTTAGTATTATTTTGTCAGGGTAAAATTTACGTATGTCTGTTAGACAGGACGTTGATTTTGGGCATCTTGCTAATTTATTCGCTTTAATTCGTATTGGGCGTTTAGGTGTTTCATTATTAGAAAAGAATGCGGCCGCCACTTGGTCAGGTGGTGGCATATCAGTCATTACAGTGTATAAATTTTACCATGCAGTTAAACAATGTAGATGGCAGCCGAATGGCAACCACAGAAAACCACAAATAACAATACAACTCGACAATACAGGAAAAGAACTCAGTTGATGTTCTCAATATTTTCAGTGTTTAAGTTATTCAAAATGGGGGAGCATAGATGCAATAAACAATTTTACTCAGTAAGAAAGCAAACATACAACCAGTCCTCCACCTCCACGCCCTCCAGCCACAACAGCAGTAACAGCCCTTAGTGAAGCCCTTGCTTGAATATGCGCAAATGCGCCAAGATGATATAGGGCTTCTAGGAGGGGGAAGTGGAGGCTTCAAGGATCACTACAAAATAAAACAAAAAAGTACAATTTAGCAGTAGTAGCTATTTCAGTAGCTATTTGAGTGTTTTAAATTTCACTGCTATAATTTCACTGCTATAGACTGCTATTAAAGTCTCTGGTGCAAAATGCACAAATGTCCATATCGTGTTTTCAGTCCAAAATTGCACAAAACGATGTGGATAGCAGCCAAGAGGAGCAGGAAAAAGCACGTCCAGCACCAGCAATAACAGCCCTTAGTGAAGCCCTTGCTTGAATGCGCGCGTGCTAAGATGATATAGGGCTTCTGGGAGGGGGAGGTGGAGACTTCGTATCGCGCGTTTTCAGTCCAAAATTGCACAAAACGATGTGGATAGCAGCCAAGAGGAGCAAGAAAAAGCATGTCCAGCACCGGCAATAACAGCCCTTAGTGAAGCCCTTGCTTGAATGCGCGCCATGTGCGTTTTTGTTACTAAGAGATTAGCACATGGATGTCATACAATTTGTATGTTTGCTTTGCACTCAAACTTGCATCTTGAGGTAGAATGTGATATATCTTCAGTTCTTTGATTCCTGACTGAGAAGATTGTGTGGGTGAAATTTGTAGAATTTCAAGTATTCTGAACTCTGGATTAATAGCAAGTCTCTTTCTGAGGTATGTTGAGAAGCACAGAGGAGAGGAAAACAGAATGCTTGTGTTGTCACTGTGCACTGTTTTGGTCATGTTCTTGTGCCATATATTCCTGGAACCAGAGAAATCCATCACTTGTGTTGCCTGCTTCCCCAGGTGCCTGGTGGTCGGGGTTTGCGAGTGTGCATTGATCATCTTGTGGATGACTTGTGTCTGGCTGTGAGACAGTGTCCAGCTTCCTCCTTGGGGGTACTGGACGTATTTGGCAATAGTCGCTTTCGTCGTTTTCTGAACAGTTTCTCTTGCTCTGCCAGGCTTCCATTACAAGACGTGGTTTCGGGGGGAATTTCAATGAACTCCCAGTAGAATACTTGTGGGAAGTACTGTTTGGATTCCGCAAATGTCTCTATGCACAGATAATCTGCAAAATCAGTTGCGCCACTGCACCAGTCTGCGCGGTGAGGCTGCGACTCCTACTTTCTTTGCAAGCAGTGAGTCTTCGTCATAAACTATGCATTTAGCGATGGCTGACATCGTAGATTTCTTCCTGATCAATGACAAAATGAAATGTTTTTGAAATTGCAAACACTGTTCGTATCCGAGACGTCTGCACAGCTCTGCTCTTTACCGGAAACGGGTGGCCCTTCATTTTGCTACTTGTCATGATTTAGTGTCTACATCAAAATATAAGACAAAGTCCAGGTATCATCAACAGCCAGCCGTACCAAGCACTCAAAGAAGTCCATGTTCGAAAGATTGTGTCCAAGGCAATTAACCCTTTATTTAGGATACTTGTGACCGCGTTTGTCACCACATAAAATCCAGTATTGAACCCACTGAACTGTGAACTGTCAATCAAAGAGTGCATGGCTTTCTGCTTCGTATGTTCAGAGCCTAACAGAGATGCAATCTGTTTGACCACAGCGAAGTGTGCTTGGAGATATGTCTCTTCAGTGCTTCGCACCTCCAAATATATTTTTACAGCCTTGCTATGTATAAGCTCAATTTTGGGTACTCTAATTGTTGTAAAGTGAAGCTAGGCCAGAATGACCATTTTAATTGAACTGATCTAGGCGGGTTCAAAATAAACCCTTCGCATTTAACTTGCGCACTTACGGTGATGAGAGTTGGCATTCCCACTGTTACATGACAACATGATTCATAAAAATGTACCAAATATGAACCACTAGCTAGCCGATGCGCTTGATTGTAGAATTACTCAATTGGTGCAACATGCAGTGTGCTTTTAGAGTTGTCACTGGAATTCACTGGCTCAGCATGTGCACACATTCAAGTAGAACCTTTGCATTCACGTAATGGGTACAATGTTATCTCGGGCCTAAATGGTGAGACACATTCATGTGAATAAGGCACCATGTAATCTTCTCTGACCCACGTGTCATTCGCCCAATGTACATTACCCCAAGAATGTAATTCTTGAAATATCATAGAAGGTGGTGTTTGAATGGTAATGTTTAGTACCCTGTGCAAAATCCAATTTGTGGAGCCTGACGACCAAGCAGATGCTGCCACTACACTCTTTGCCATTACACTACACTGGCGTGTTGCAACCTTGGACAAGTGAAGTGCCTGCATTTAGTCTGGCCATGAAATCGCATTCCAATCTGCGACCCCTCTGCTGAGAGTGTCCAGAAAATCAGTTACCACAGAAAGACTTATGAGGCTTCTTGGTCGCTTCTAATCATAGATAAGCAATTTTGAATCAAACCCACAACATCTGTTATGACATCTCGCAGCGCATAAAAGCCCTGGTGTAGCGCTTGATCATTATAATCTGAAACATGAAATTCTAGCTGTACTGCCTCGCTTTCAGTTCGCAGGATTTGCATTATTGCTTGTGACCAAGTCTAAGTTCTTCCTGTTAGGGATGCTTGTCCCACCTCACAAGTTACACTAAGGGTCAGAGGTGGTGCAGGTAGCTGCTCTCCTGACACGCCCACTTTGGGTGCAATTCAGACCAGCAGCTAACTGCATGACAGCTGTCCAATTCTCTTCTTTTATGAAGTAATCTAGAGATCATATCACCTCACTCAGGTGATACTGTAAAATAATTCCTTGGCATAGCTTACCTATGGTTATAGCTTGTGTCAGGGATGTGTTAAGGGAGTTCTAAGCCCTATATGGGCCCGCACTGAGTCCTGCTTTTCTTTTATTGCATTCATTTGCTTAGACTGCCCATAACACAGGTCTCCCTGATGCATAAGTAATATGCTTGGTGTCATTGCGTTCTTTTGCTTCTCTATAAGACGCACTCCAGAACTCACCTTTTGCCTTCTTCCACTCTTGAGTAGAAACTCAGGTTCCTATTACTGCAAGTGGTCTGAAACTGCGTATAATTTAAGAAATACATCAAATGTGGGAACCTACATGCCATGTCCAACGTGTGAACCCCTTTAATTTGCCCTATCTGTTGACCCAAAGTAGACCATAGAGGCACAGTTTCCTGCCATGTTTGTTCAGTCATCTTTGCAAAATATTTTCAGTCAAAGATGACTGAATCTGCAACATACATGTGTTGTGCATTATGTGGCTCTGGAGGGAATGTACTGCGCCGTGCTTATCCACCTTTGGAGCGATCCCTTTTTCCAATCCGCATGCACTAATACACTACACAGGCTTTCCCCTACTATGGGGAGGTCCCTGCATTAATTGCACTCCTCAATAATAAAAGAAAAAAGGAAAAATTAACAAGACCAAATACGCTGTGCCTTGTGCTTTCATGAGAGGGTGCACTCATGTGTTTCGTTAGTCCTCCAACTCCCTTGACGCTGGACCTCTCCCAAATACCTGCACTACCCAGGACATGCAGCCAAGCCCAAGGGATCAGGCAGACCTTTTGGGAACTTTGCGCCTGCGATGCCTCCTTGTTTGTGCGCAAACTGATCTCTCTAAGCTGGCTCCACCTCCCCCTGCCATGTGGCGGAGAGCCCCCAGCCCCTTGGGTAATGGAATCTCGCTGGTGTCTCAATGTTGAGCTAGGGGCGCTCCCTGGACAGGACCAAAATTAAGGTAAAGTAATGCACAGAACTCCAAAAAAGGAATGCACCACTTGCAGAAAAAAACACAATGTATTCATACATCACGTCTGGGAAGATGAACTAAACCTAGCCGACTTTACACGCCCCCAAAAGGGCTGACCATTTTATACAAAACATTAGCATATAAAAAATAAATGTAACAAAAATATCCTACATTGTCATTGGCTGGTCCTCACCAGTCCCCTAAACATACCTTAAAAATGGCTGGCAGTTTACTTTACGTCCCAATCCCGACGAACAATTCAATAAAGGGCTTGATTCTAATTGGACCATGCTACCTCAGCCGCAACGTTCCACCGAGATTGACCAATGAGCACACACCTATATTCATTTCCCATTCCCCATATCTTCACCTACTCTCTATGTAGCTCCTCATCTTGATACAAGTTGTCAATCCTGGTACACCATCTTCTAGTAACTTCCCTGCAATGAATGAATGGCCTTCTAGAAAAAACATGACCAATCCACTGCTGGGCACCGCTCCTGGACCATCATTTCTGCTAATCGTTCCATATTATTCAGCCAATTTCACATTTTGGCAGCATAATTACTCCCACCCCTCACTGTGAACTTCTTAAACATTCTCGTTTTACCTATCTGATGCAGCAGCATCTGCTGTCTGGGACTAGGCCTTCGTCCCTTGAGAAGCACTTGCCTTGCAATAATACGTTGGCAGCTATCTCATACCCCTTCCCACCTGCCCTGAGCGCTCGGCCTTCTTGTAGGACAGCACAAAATTCAATCAAGTGCTTTCAACTAACAACTAGCTCAGCAGCAAGCGCTCAACCTGCTCTGCTATCTTACCGGATTCAGTGCATCAATCAGTGTTCAATTGGCGCACATTCTGTTTCTTATTTTATTTTTTTATCTCATCCATTAAATGTACACCAGGCCAGGAAAACATGAACTAGATTTTGCTTCACTAGCTCCTGGGTCGCGTTAGTAACTCTTGGGCAGAGGTGTGTTAGTAACTCTTGGGCAGAGGGAATTCCCGACACCCAGGACCTACTTTCAGCTCCTGCTCTGTGAATCCCAATTTCAAGCAGTGCTGATATTTCTTTTTGGGGCATGAGCACCTGAAAAGATGGTGGCATGGTTCACATGTGTAGTGGTTTCTGTGGCAATGGTTTAGAACATTGGAATGGTTTGGAAAATGTGTGGTATCTACACTGTTCACTGTTGAAGCTTCTGCTGTGTGTCCTTAGCACCCTCCAATTGACCACTGCCAGGTACTGGAGACCTGGCCATTTGTTGCTTGATGGGAACTACAGTAACGCAGGTTTGGGCACGACAGTGAATTCCAGGGAATTCCGCCTCCACCAGGGCTGATGTAATCAAGTGCTAAAGAGGTTTACATTTTCTAGTTTCGGTTATACCTTGAGCCATGTCCCAAGTACATGTAGAAAGTTGACTGTGAACCTCTTGGAGGTGATGAATGCTTTGGTTGGATGGGTGCATTTACTTTTCTGACATGTCATTTTAAATTGATATTATTCCAAGAATCCAATTGGGTTTGTTGTAATCGGTTGTTGTGTGATTTTGTTTTTTATTTTGATCAAAAGTAGTTGGAAAATCATGGGGTGCTCCAATTTCTTGCATGGTGACAACATTATGAAGTTCTTTGATAACTTACATTTAAGTGGTACAGTGTGTGGACAAACTAGTAGCATTATACTTTGCAATCATGTGCTGATGACTGCACTGCATTTCCTTGATCTGAAAAAATATTTTCATTAAACAAGCAAAAACAGATATAACTTAACACCTATGAACTAGGTTGCCATGTGGGCAAAGAGCATGTTTGAGTAAATAATGGAACAAGTTGTAGTTTTAGTTTAAAAGCATGGGTAACCTTTATCTCTCATTAAGCTCTGCTAAAATATACTATACGCCATCAGTCTCCATGCACACAGCAAGCCATCACCCGTCACTCACGTCTAGAGCAGAGTGTGCTTCCGATGAAACAGTGCCTTTGGTTGACGGGTTCTGCTTATCTGGGCCTGGCTGTCGCTCTCCTATGCTTCTGCTGCGCTGCTCTGCACTCCTCCCCAGCCCCTCCGGCTTGAATGGACTGGCAGGTCTGCTGGGCTTCCTTTTTCATCCTTTTTGTGCTGGGCTATATATGTATCAGGTAACATGGTGGCCCTGCACGTGTGCGTTCATCATATCTGCTGTTTGGTACAGTGAGGGCTACAGCTAGTGGGTTACTGTGTTAGCTCGAGGTAGGCCTCCTATGTAACGCTACATTAGGTGGGTTTTTGAACCTCACAGTGAGATCTCTGCACCAGTTTAGTAAATGCCTTCTCTGTACTCTATGGCAGCATTACGCATGGTATGTTTTGCAGGCTATATTAGTCGGCTATCTGTTCTCAAGAGACATCTCTCTCACTTGTTGGCTATTTTTCTCTGTGGTACCCTAATGGGCTTAACTGTGCGAATGTGCAGGATGTTTCTGTTCGTGTCTGTCAATTTCCTGTTCTTGAATCCATATCAGATATAACACTTCCCCGTGTGAGGTCAAACGGCTGCTCTCAGATAACATCTAATGGTGTGAAGTTAAAACAGGCTGTTAGCTGTCATTTGTGGTTGACATTGCAGAGCCTACGAATATTTGTTCAGCAAGTATCGCACACTAGCTTTCTATGTTCAAGTGTGCTGTATGCTTGAAGTGCATCTTTCATTGCTACAATGGCTACAGGTCGCGTAAAATATGAAAATCTGCCCGTTCCCTCTCCCTCAAGTCAGTTGGTATAGATCTCGGTTTGTAGCACTGTGAAGCCATCATTAACTTCTAGTAGCTATATTTGCAAAACTGTCTGCCTATGTTGGTGGCAAAAATAGTTGCTTGGTGAATACATGAGCGCTTAAAGCATATTGTAGGTGCTACAAAAAATGAAATGTATAAATGCTTCACACTTCAAAAAAACAGTGGTTATGGCTAACAGGAGCATGAATGAATACATGCATTTAACAGTGAGGTATTCAGGATAAGTCCAATATTCTGTTACTGGAACTAGCTGAGAAGACATGAACGAATGCATGTATTTAATGTGAGGTATTTAGGTTAATTCAAACTCCTTACTGGCAGTAGTTTCAAGGTAAGACAAGGGGTTCTTTGAGAATCCATTAGAAATTAGCAACCAGCATATCTTGGCTCCTGACTTTCTGACTCAATGCGCTTTAGAACGTGTGATCTTGAGCTCATGACCACATGCGTAAACTGTCCACAGTTTAAATTGGTGCTCCTTGAGGTAGACCAAAATCTGAGTGCCTCTGTTAACCACAGTGATTTGCAAGTGGAGGTTATCCAATACTACGTATGCTGTGTGCACAAACTTGTACCGTGGGGTATAATGCAGTATATTTTCAGTTCAGTGGACCCTGATTGTGATGTCAGTAGCGGCAGATGTTGCAAAATGTCTTTCTGAACTCTGTTTGCCAATCTTCTTTTGATGTGCGTTCGGAAGCAAAGTGGTGACAGAAACAAAATGTTCATGTCGGTGTTCTGTAAGGACGTGGGCATTGACTTATTTTACAAAGCACCCCTGGAACCAGAGGTATGCATGAATTGTCTAAACTGTGGAAGCTCCCTGGGGCCCAGGCTTTGCGAATGGAGGCTCAGCTGTTTCACTTGCTGGTGTTTTGGTCTCACTTGAGACATCTGGACATAGTTGTCGCTTTCGTTGTTTTCTGAGCAGTTTCCTTTTCCTTGGCATGCTCCCATGGCGAACCATGGCTTCTGGGGGGGTTTCAAGAAAATGACAGTAGAACACTTGAGGGAAGACTCTATGGATGCCACACATGTCTCTGTGCACGGACAATGTTTTGGCCAGTCTGGTATGCCCCAAGCAAGTCTAGATGATGACTCTGAATCCCACGTTTTTGGTACAAAGTGATTCCTTGGCGCACACCACCCACCTGGCATTAGCTGATCTCGTTGACTACTTCCTGATCATTGAGAAAATTAAATGTTTTTGAAATTGAGCACATTGCTGGTACCCAAGGTGTCTGCATAGCTCAGCTCTGAACTGAAAACAAGTTGCTTCATGTTGCGAACATTCATAATTCAGTGTCTACAGCAACATGAAAGAGAATGTCGAAGTACTAGCAGCAGTCAACAAAATGAACTAATTGGCAAATAAGTCAGTGTTTTAATAAATGTGTCCATTGCGGTCAGCAGTTTTCGAAGAATGTTTGTGGCAGCCATCGTAACCACAGAAAAACCAGTACTCATGCCAGTTAACTGTGTGCAGTCAATTAAAGACTGCATTGCCTCTTCCATTTTATCTTTGGGGGGTCTAGTAGAGATCCAGAGTATGCTTCAAGGTAAGGCTCTTCACTGCTGCTCACTCTTAGACGCGTTTTTTGCAGGCGTGCCATATGCAAGCTCAATTTTGGAAATTCTAAGGGTCTGAACTTGAGACTCGGCCAGTGTAGGAATTTGAATTGTGACGGCCTGGGTGGCTTCAGAATAAACCCACAGCATTGCAACATGACAACAGGACTCGTTGAATTGCACCAGATATGAGGCGTTGGATAAGCTGTGTATGACAGTTTTAAAAAAAAAAAAAAAAAAAAAAAAAAAAAAAATACAATTGGTGTAACAAGAATTGTGCATTTAGTTTTGCTGTCGAAGGAATTCATTGCCGCAGCATGTGCGCAAACTCTGCGAGTGGAGCCTTTGCATTCATGTAAATGAGTACAGTGTTATTTCAGGACTTGAAGGTGACATACATGCATGTGAATAAGGCACAACATAGTCTTCCATGATCCAAGTGTCATTAACCAAGTGCACATTACCCCAGTAATGCGGTTCCTGATATACCGTGGAAGGTGTTGTTTGAAGGGGAATATTTAACACACCATGCAAAATCCAATTAGTCAGGCCTGGAACCCAGGCAGATGATGCTGCACACCATTTTGTAAGCACACTAAGCAACAAGAATAAAGAGCCTGACATTGCCTGGTGTATGGCAACCTTGGACAAAAAAGTGCATTTATTTGTTCTGCCCATGAAATTGCATTCCAATCTGGGACTCCTCAGCTAAGTGTGTCCAGAAAATCTGTTACCACAAAGTCTTACTGCTGCTTCTGGGTCGCTTCTAATCATAGACAGGTTACTCTAAACCAAACCCACATCTGTAATGACCTCTCTTAGTGCATAGAACCCCTGCTTGATCATTAGAATCTGATACATGAAATCCTAGTTGTAGTGCCTCACTTTCAGTCTGCAGGATTTGCATTGTTGCTTGTGACCAAGTGTATATGTTACCTGTTATTGACACTTGTCCCACCTCACAAGGTACTCGAGGGTTAAAGGTGGTGCAGGCAGCTGATCCCCTGACACGCCCACTCTGTGTGCACCTCAGAACAGTAGCTGACTACATGATGGCTTTCCGATTCTCTTCTTATGAAGTTATCTAGCGCTTGTATCGCCTCACTCAATTGATACTGTGAAAGCATTCCTTGGCACAATTTACCTATAGCTATAGCTTGTGTCAGGTAAGTGGTATGGGAATTCCAAGCTCTATATGGGCCTACACTGGTTCCTGCTTTTCTTTTATTGCATTAATTTGCTTGCATCGCTCATAATACAGGACTCCCTGATGCATGGGTAATATGCTTGGTGCCATTGCGTTCTTTATCTTCTCTATAGGACGCACTCCAGAACTCACCTACTTCCCTCTTCCAGTCAGGCTAGAAACTCAGGTTCCTGTTACTCCAAGTGGTCTGGAACTGCATATAATTAAAAAAATATATCACATGTGGGAATCTACATGCCATGTCTTAACGTGTGAACAGCTTTGATTTGCCATATCTGCTGACCCCAAGTAGACCCTAGAGGGACAGTTTCCCACCATGTTTGTTCAGTCATGGGGGGCATGGCTTGGCAGCATTGTAGTAGGGCTGCTCTTCCTGTGATCTCCCGTACATCCTTATTCGATCCTGAGGCATACGGCTGAAAAAGATGCGGAAAAGCAGCACAATTCACCCTATAGAAGTCGGAAAGTAAGGGCCCTGCATTGAAAGCCCTGCGTCGTGGAATAGAGTTAAATCCAAAGTTACGGACCAAAGAAAGGATACCCAGGGTCCCAGCAAAATGGGGGACACCTGAAGACAAAGGAACACACTGGAGTGCCGGACCGGATAGGATTGAGGATAGCTGCGAGCTGCTGGAGAGGATAAGCGCTGGGACAGAGCGGCTGTGCTCGGCATGGTGATACAGTTGTATCGAGCCCCTCCCTGAGCACCGCGAGGATACTTTGTTGTATGCGGTGCGCGAGGCTCCAGGAGCACGGAGTGTGACACAGCCATAGAGGCTGGCCACAGTGTGATGGGACGCTGAGTTGGGCGGCCCCAGCGAGCAGCGTCTGCACGGCGCACAATAAATACATGAATGCCGGCTGCTCGATAAATAAAAGGAAATCATATGGAGCGGAACGGATGCTACAGACAACGGAGGGCTCCGTGACCCCACGTACTGTTGGTGCCAGGTGAA
Source organism: Ambystoma mexicanum (assembly GCF_040938575.1). Classification (NCBI taxonomy): domain Eukaryota; kingdom Metazoa; phylum Chordata; class Amphibia; order Caudata; family Ambystomatidae; genus Ambystoma; species Ambystoma mexicanum. The sequence continues at coordinate 475,696,208 of NC_090939.1, read as the reverse complement.
CAGGAGCGAAAACGCTCAGGGCTGTAGCATATGCCCCCTAACATAACACTCAATATAAAAAAAGAAAAGCACACAGTGAGCGCAGCAGAGAGACCGGAAAAGTGGCAGCAGGAGACTGGGGGAGCCACAACCTCAGGGGGGCACATGAGTCAAGAAGGCAGAAAAGCTGCAGAAATGACAACTGTGGTTGCAGGCATTATGTGCACGCAATAAAGGGCGAACTGCCTGACACAATCAGACCCCAGCAGGCTACGGGAGAGGATGGCGGTCAGGAGCCGTGTGATGGAGGCAGATGCCACCAGCAGTGGACAGTAAGCTGCAGCAGTGACCCCCCCCACCCCCAATAGAACTGGAACCTTGGGAGATCTGGGCACCCAGAACAGGGACGCCCCATCACAGAGGCCAGGCCCAGAAAGCAACATCGGAAGGCCCAATCGAGACTTGGGAGGCCTAGCCAAAAGCCAGGCGGGGGGGGGAGGGGGGTCAGGTGAACCAGACAGAGGGACGCCAGGTGGAAGGCCACAGACAGCCGTGTCCCGAGACCCCACGGGGCAGTCGTCCCGGAGCAACTACACCGCCGCCACACAGTGTGGCGACAGGAAGCGCATGGATGAGGTACCTGAAAGGCCTGCATCACCACACGGAATCAGCTGGAAACCAGTGGGAGCTCGCATCGGGATCCCCACGATAGGCAGCATGAACATACAGCATACGCGAGATGCAGATCATCACGCAAGATGATACCCCCCCCTCCCCAGAAGGGGAATACAACGGGTAATACCCAGGCAACTGCCCCACCGGAAGCACCAAACGCTAGTAGCAGGAGAACAGGCATAGCAGAGAGGAAGCACTGCAGCACAGGAACAAGACTCTTGGCGGCAAGAAGATAACTGCTTGCCCAAAGAGACAATGGCACAAAAATGGGGCAAGACTAAAGCAAAGCAACCAACGATGGACATCTTTACGAAACAGTCGCAATCCCCGACTACATCTACGCAAGTGAAAACTGGCCCGCAAGACACGCCAGCCCCACCATGGGAAGACCAACTGATCCTGCAGGCCATCGCAGAAATGAAATCCTTGTGGACCACCACGATCGCGGACCTTAGAGCAGCACTGGAATTCAAGATCGATGCGGTCGGCATAGATGTCAACCTCTGAGACAAGACGTGCGGGCACTAGCGGAGCTCACAAGCAGTCTTGAAAGTGAGGTGAAAAACAGCACGGAGGTCGGCACTACCACCGCCAAGGAGGTCCACATATTAAAGCAACAAGTGCGCAACCTGGAAAACCGAGCAGAGGAGGCAGAAGGGCGAGCAAGGCGCAACAATATCCACGTGGTGGGTCTGCCAGAAGGAGGAGGAACAGATCCTACAGAATACGTGGAAAATATGCTGATCCAGGAAATAGGAGCTAGCAAACTCTCCCAAGGGTTTGTGATCGAACAGGCACACAGAGCCCTAGCAAGGAGACCGCCACCTGGAGCTCCCCCACGAGCGATCATTGCGAAAATCTTAAACTACAGGGACAAGATAAAAGATCCTGGAATTTTTTCGCAAAGGCGGAGCAATAACCCGATCTTCGGCGACGGTCACAATTTACCCAGACTACACCATGCTGGTACAAAGACCACACTTTGGCTATGTTGCAGTGAAGAGGCAACTGAGAGTTGCAGGATACAAATACATGCTGCTCTATCCCGCGAAGCTAAAGATTCTACACCAGGGCAAGGCACATTTCTTTGAAGATCCAGAGGAAGTAACGAATTGGCTGAATGCTCATGGCTGTCCAGACGCGGACGGACCGGAACAAGGACGACCGGACAAGTGAAGCAGCGCCATATGAAACTTAGGCGATTTAGACAGCAGGGGAGTGTAAGGGTGCCACATAGGGCGTGCCAATAAGGCGTAGATAGCAATGATGTAATATGTCAAAATAAGGACTTGTGTGGACTGGAATAGAGAGGCCGGAACTGTTAAACGAAGTACACACGTATCATTGCTTAACGGGAGAGCTGAGGATGGGGATAGACCTACCCCCAGTAGTTTGTGTAGGTGTATCGCCAGTAGGGCGGTACCCCCCTGCCGTGCACCAAGTATCGGCTGTAGCCAAGAAAAGTACAAGAGGCGGGTGAGCCTGAGATCCAGGGATGGAGCTGGGCATCAGTTGGGGATGGGGAGGAAGGGGAAGGGAGGGAACAGTTGGGGGAAGGGATGGGCAGGGGCCAGGGGGGGGAGTTGGGGAGTTTGGAGTGGTAACAGTTGGGTACGGGCAGGGCGGGGGGAGGGAGGGGCGTTTGGGGATTTGCAGTGTTTTTAGTTTGGGAACGAGCTTACACACATACGTGCCTGAGCTTGGAGGAGGAGGGGAAATGGAAGAGACCGGGTAAAATAATCAGTCGGTGTGGGGCGGCTTGGGGTGAAATGAGACTGGATAATGGGAGACCTTAGAATAGTAACTTGGAATGTCGGAGGACTGAACAGCTATCTAAAGAGGAATAAGGTGATGATGTACCTGAGACGGCAAAAGTGGACATAGCCTTATTGCAAGAAACCCATCTCACCAAAGAGAAAGAAGAGGTGGTTAAAAAAAAAAGTGGAGGGGGACCACCGTACGAGCAACGTACTCTGCGTACGCCAGAGGAGTAATCATTTGGGTGGCGCCACAAGTGCCCTTCAGATATTGCAGGCCATGGCGGAGCCGGATAGTAGTGATTCGGGGGCGACTAGAGAACTACGCCCCTAACCAAGACACAGTAGCCTATTTTGAGACACTAGATAGCAAAATCGGTCCTCACATAGGAGGCGCGGTTATATGGGGAGGGGACTTCAATTGCACGCTGAACCCCAAAATGGACAGATCAGACACAAAACTAGATAAGCCCACCCCCGCAGCGAAAACGTTACAAACCCTGCTAAGAGGCTTTAGGTTGGAGGACATATGGAGGCAGCAACACCCGAATGATAGGCATTACTCGCACTATGCCGCCCCACAAAACCTGTATACGAGTCTAGACTACACTTGTGGGGGAAATGATGGGCTCAGAATATAAGGCGAGAATACTATCGGACCACTCCCCTCTGGTCCTGGTGTGGCGTTATCAGCCCCCCAGAGCCAGGATCCCAACATGGAGGCTTGGAGCCGAGGCATTGAAGGATACCGCATTCCGGGAGGATCTAAGGGAGGAGATAATTGAGTACTTCGAAAATAACACCAGAAGCGTGGAGTCAGAGGGTACCCTATGGGAGGCCTTTAAGGTGGTAGTGAAGGGGGGGCGGCCATATCCAAATCTAAAGGACTCTAATGGGGCATAGTGCGAGAGCTACAGGAGACAGAAAAGACATTAGAAGTAATTATGAAAAGAGGGGGCACCTCACAGGAGGATGCCAAACACGCGAGCCAATTGCAACAGACATGTGGTGAGCTATGGAAGAGGCTATGCAATCTGAATTACAAATAATATATTGAAAGACAACACGCAGGGGGAGATAAACCGGGAAGGCTCCTCGCATGGCTATACAAGAACGAGACCCCAAATCAGCTATTGGAGAGAGATCGGGAGAAGCGGGCCAAGTCTGGAACACCCAGGAGAGTGTGAATGAAGGATTCCTTAGATTGTACAAACACCTCTATGAAGACGCAAGAGAGACGGCAGATCAGGAGACTCAGACGCTAGAAGGCATACGATTACCCAAAGTGAGTGAGGAAGACAGGGCGAACCTGGACGCCCCAATCACAATAGAGGAATTGGAGACAGTGGTAATACACCTACCCTCAAGCAAAGCTCCTGGGACAGATGGCCTCCCTAGCGAATTCTATAAAACGTACAGACAAGAAGTGCTCCCTCCGCTATTGGGAATGCTAAATGAGGCCTTTGAGAAGGGGAAACTGCCTGAATCTTTGAGGGAGGCGATAATCCTTCCACTCCTTAAACCTGACAAGCCAAGCACAGACTGCGCGTCGTACAGACCACTTTCCATGCTAAATCAGGACAGTAAAATCCTTACGGCTGTGCTGGCAAACAGACTTAAGCGGGTAATAGATAAAGTTATACACCCCGATCAAACTGGATATGTCCCAGGTAGAAGTGTATCCGATAACCACACGAGTCTCCACCATATCATAAAACCGGCGGAGGGTGACCCAAGTGAAATAGCAGTTGTCTCACTAGATGCAGTGAAGGCCTTTGACTCTGTAAGGTGGCCTTGGATGATGGCGGCCTTGAAAGAATACGGGATGGGTCCAGGGTACCTGCGGTGGGTGAAAATGGTGTATAGCTCCCCAACAGCCAGGGTCAAAACGGGAGCGATAAATTCAGAAAAATGGCAACTTGGCAGAGGCACTAGACTGGGCTGCCCATGGTCCCCGATGCTGTACATTCTAGCACTAGAACAGCTAGCGATCTACCTGATACAGCAGTATGAAGAAACAGCGGTTTACACTAAGGGGGGACTGCACTTGATATCATTGTACGCGGACGATATGCAGCTATATTTGCGGTACCCAGAAGAAAATTTGCAATACATCCTGAAGGCGGTTGAGCGCTATGCGACTCTCTCTGGTATAGCGGTGAACCCCAAACAATCGTGCATGTTCCCCTTGGGAAGGTACAATCTCTTTGGGATGTTCACCTTCCATCTGAATGGTTACAAAATACACTTCATTATTTGCTAATGTCTGCTCAGTGTGTGTAGTTATTTGTGCATGTGAGTGCCTTTTGTTTGCTCCAACAGTGCCTTGTGGCTGCATTAAAATATGGAAATATCCGACCCAGAGTCTTAACAGGACCTCTATTCAGTCAGTGTGTTGCTTAGTCTTGGGAATGATTTGTTGAGTGCGTGGACTCTGCATTCTGTAAAACCTGTAAGGCTGCTGTTTTTTTCCTAAACTTTCACTTCCTTCCCCCTCAGTTTTAGAACGGTCTCGCGTATTTGCATGTGAGGAATGAGATGAACTCTCATCAGTCCCATACTTTTGTGGACTTGTCATGTGTTTTCTGTCTCTGAAATCAGTCTGTTGGTCTAAAACGGGACTGCCCCCTAGGTTTACTCCAAGATCGTTTACCCCTGTGAGTGCCTTGCCACTGCGGGGCATCCTTATCTCCTGTAGTTTGCCCATTCTTTGGTTCATGCTCTGGGAATTTGTCTTCCTCTGTTGGTGAAAGCTGTTGTTTGTGTTCTACAACCCTTTTTACCTTGAACCGATACCCTTCCTTTTGAGGGTCTTTTGTTAGCCGCCTTCTGGGCTTCTGAAGGTCTCCTGCCTATGTGATCTCTGCCTAGTGATTGATAAGTGGATGTCACTATGTCCCAAAATTGCTCCCTTTTTTCTTGCTCATTTAACAGACAATTTTTTATGAATTTCTTCCAGGATCTCCTTTCAATAAAGGTAGAATTATTCTCTCAACCATTTGATAATTATAGGATGCTATGGACAAACCTAAGTTCATGGCAGCACCATCGCCCTGTGTTACCATAATGTCTACCTGCATTGATGCTAAAAATGTGATAGACGGAATGCCTATCAGTTGTAAATAAAGCCAGCTATAAATGGAGATCCAGCTGTCGCAGATTGCTGAAGGCGGTGTGCAGCCAGAGGGAAGGAACATGGCTAGTGCCCTATGCCTATGCTGCGGTGTGACCTGGGGATAGGCGGCTTGCAGTTGTCCTAGCTTTTCTGAGTACCACTTGGATATGTCATCATTTCTGGATGGGCATGGCGCTAATATAGTTCTCAATGTCTGTAGCTGCACTCCTCCTCTGTGTCTATATGTCCTTGTGGCTGCTGGGCAGGTGCTATGCCATGCTGCGCAGCATATTGCAATGCAAGGTTACGTACGGTGTCAAAATGTGCAGCCAGTAATTGATAGTCTATTTGTAAAAAGGGGCCTCTGCGGTTTGGATGAAACGGGGCCAAAAATTCAAGCGACAGGTTTGGGTTGGCTAACGGTCCATGTCTAGCATTTGTTTGTGGATAAACTAGATTGTCTCCAAACCAGTTAACAAGATTTGTATGTGTTAAAGCCAATTCAGGAAACTGGTATGGGTGATATTGGATGGTGCTTAAGTCTCCCCTTATCAGGAGATTTGCATACACGTTATTTACCTTGTTGGCTGGGGTTTTCAATTAAGTGAAGAGCGATTCAGCGGGCAACCCTCCCAGTTGCCCGATCGCCACTGTAAAGTTTATATTAACTCCGACACCCAAGCCAATAGAAAACCGCCGTCCTGCAATGGATGGGAATATTGATTTCATGGTGTGCCATCTTCTGACCCCCCTCACCTCTTTTGATTAAAAAGCTTTTTAGAAAAAATATTTTGTCCGGCCCGTTTATCGTGACTGGAGCATGCAGTTATTTTATTAGCAATGCTGTGGTCATCTCGAAGAAGTGCCATTTGCGTGGGGTACCACCTGTCTTGATTGCCTATGATTAGGCGTCGCCACATGCCTCTTATCTCCACCTCATTTGAGGCTGTGAAAACAGACCCCTGGTCATCAGTCATTCATGTCAAAACTCACCCTAGGCTGTGTCTCAGTGTTAGAGGACAGGCATGCCTAGGCTCATGTGCTTAACATGATTAAACATATACAGTCAGGAATTGTAAAGTTCTTGGACTCAGAGATGCCACTCTGATGCATTTTTCTGAATTATACACTTGACACAGGAGTTAGCATGTTAATGCATTTATTATGACCCCCTATCTTCTGAGGGTTCTTATTTTCACTAAACAAGCTAAAGCAAAAGCGGATGTAACATAACATCACACCTATGAACAAGGTTGCCATCTGGGCAAAGAGCATGTTTGAATGTGTAAATATAACACATTGTGGTTTTAGATTTAAACGCATGCAAACCTATGCTACACTATACGCCATCAGTCTCCATGCACACAGCAAGCCCCCACCTGTCGCTCACATCTAGAGCAGAGTGTGCTTCAGATAAAACTGCGCCTTGGGTTGACAAATTCTGCTTAGCTGGGCCTGGCTGTCTTGCTCCCATGCTGCTGCTGCTCTGCTCTCCTGCCCAGCCCCTCTGGCTTAGACTGCCAAGTCTGCTGGGCTTCTTCCCCCCCCCTTTTTGTGCTGGCCTATATATTTATCAAGCAACATGGTGGCCCTGCACATGTGCGTTCGTCATATCCGCTGTTTGGAACGGTGAGGGCTAGAGCGAGTGTCACTGTGTTAGTTCGTGGTAGGCCTCCCAGGTAACACTGCATTAGGTGTGATTTTGCACCTCACAGTAAGTTCTCTGCACCCGTTTAGAAAATGCCTTCACTGTACTCTACGGCATTCGTGAAGCTCTGCAATATTAAGCATGGTATGCTTCTGCAGGCTAGATTAGTCGGCTACCCGTTATCAAGAGACCACTCTCACTTGTTACCTATTTTTCTCTGTGGTACCCTATGGTTTTTAACTGTGTCAATGTGCACAATGTTTCTGTTCGTGTCTGTCAATTTCCTGTTCTTGAATCCTTACCAGATATAACCCTGTGTGAGGTCAAACGGCTGCTCCCAGATAACACCAGATAACACCTAATGGTGTGAAGTTAAAACAGGCTGCTAGCTGTCATTTGTGGTCGGCCGATCTGCAGGAACAGGCAAGCACCATTTCCTCGACGTCTGCTGATCATTCAGAGCCTACGAATATTTTTTCAGCAAGTGTCGCACACTAACTTTCTATGTTAAAGTGTGCTGTATGTTTAAAGAACATCTTTGAGTGCTACAATGGCCACAGGTCGCGTAAAATATGAAAAACTGTTTTGAACTTAAATTGGTCTTAGTTCATGTCTGGGGGGGATGGAAAATGTTTTATATATTTTATATAGTAATATAGTGTGAGCATTGCAAACCAATTTGATTATGAAAATCCCTTTTGGGGCTTTGAGAAATTACCATAATGATTTCCATCATTGTTCAGATGTATGTACGTGAATTTTCTGTATTATTGGTATTGATTATCACACAAGTTGCAGATTTTGATAACTTTTATTGTACTAGCTGAAAAATCTATGCAGAGAGCAGTGCTCCAGATTTTGAGGTGGGAGTATTTTATTCCCTATTTTTAAACTTAAAGTAAATGTGATTTTAAGAGTAAAAATGACTTTTTTCCTTTGCAAGAGTAAAACATATGCGACATCCAGCCGACGTGTGCAAAAACTATATGGAAATCATTACTAAGCGGCAGTTTTCTGCATTGTGACTAAATACACCTACATTATTTCTCTAATGTCTGGCCATTTGATCTCTCCTGTATATATTTAAATGTTAAAATAAAAAACCTAACCAATTGCATAGTAAAGCAAACATGAATTGTATTGTGTGTTTTGAGGTTCGATAACAGAATCGTCTTTTGATGTCTAATGAAAGTCCTCATTTCCTGGAGTTATTACTAGCTAATGATATGCCAATGTTATGATACAACAATGCAGAGAGGCACGGAATCGATACTAAATTCTTCATCTAATCTAATAGTCAAATGGTTATTTATATAATGCTTTTGGCAAAGCGCTGTACATAGAACATATATCACAATTATCACCAAAGCAAAGTCGGTACTCCTTTATCAACCTCGAAAGGATGAAAGGCTGAGTTGGCTTTGCCGGGATTCGAACCTGCAACCTACAGATCATGCACAGATTGCAGCAACGAGTACTCAACCGGCTGAGCTATCTTATTGGCTAACATCCTTCAGAGGTCGGTTAACTGAGTTTCAACTGAGGTATAATAATCACAGTACCTAGATGTTGGACGAACCATTTATGAAGCGCTATGTAAAGTTAAATACCTATCTGGATTATCACAGGCACAGATTTTGCTGAGTTTCTATTTCAATTACTAATGTAACTTTCCCTTTTGTTTTTGAACAGCGCTTGCACTTCTTGGAGAGTCAGGTTTTGGTTGTTTTAATTGTAGTCTTGAAGATTTGAGAGGATAGAACACCTGCGATTGGTGGGAAGGGGGCGCTGTTGCGCAACAAGATGGCTGCTTAGGTGAGGAGCTCCTCTCCGGCATGAATCCTGTGTGAAATTTTCCCCCGGTTCCAGGGTGCATCGAGCCTCAAAAATAGCTGGGCTGCTTCCCGCTACACTCCGGTTCCTGCAGGAGAAATTATGACCGAAACCGGACACCCTAAACCCTCGGACGAGGGCAGGCCCTGAGCCTACGTACCCGGGCTGCCACACGGCTCCACGGAATCCTACGAGGGAGCCGCTGCTCCCAGACCCGCACAGGCCTCGCGGTGGGCGGAGCAGAACTGGAAGACTGCAGGCGTGGAGCGTGTGCCCCGTAGTATCCGGCCTTGGACCTGTATCGTGCGCGGGACGCTGCGCTGGATGTGCTTCCCCGACCCGGACCCGCATGCCCCGCGGCGGGGGCTGCCGGTGCTGACGCGGAGCCCGGGAAGGTCGGGAGAATCGGGAGACACTACGCCGTGCCTGCGCGCCCCCAGCGGACCACAGTTCATCAGTCCTGGTGCCTCGGCGAACTGAGCGGGACGGCCCCGTAGCCGCGCAAAGGAGGACGGAGGGAGGAGTACGCCACAGAGTGCAGCAGACCGCTGGATGCGTGGCGGGGCCCGGGCACTGCTCGCAGTACGCCTAAACGCTGGGGTCCTGAGAAAACGACCAATCCTGTTCCTCGTCAGCAGGTACACGCAGTGGCTTCGGGTTAGGCCCTTGGGCGCGAGGGTGGCCACCACCAGACACTGGCAGTCCCCTCAGTGAGGAGGTCGCTACCCTGCCCGTGGCGTTGGGGGGGGGGGGGGAGGAGGGGGGGACGGGTTGCCTCGAGCTCAGAACCAGCCTTATTTGGGACACTGATGTACTATGCTTGGGCAACACGCACAGAGAGCAGACTCCTTTGTGAAACGAAGCACAACCTTCACCAGTATCGACGTGGGAAGACACAACCCAGTCGTCCCAACACCATCGGCACAACCCTGGCATATCATGACACGGGCCGTGGTGGCTATAGTTAGCGTCCACTAATCTACTCTGGGCCCCCGCACGATAAGCCCCGAACTTTCTGCTACTCTACTGCACTGTGTGTCTGCGCACCCCAGCTCTGAGGAATATCACTTTGTTTGGCCCACGTAATACAGCACTGTGGCACGGCAGACACGCTGAGACCCTCACGCAAAACCCTGCACTACTCGAGTCTCCTGCTGTGGCGCATTGGGGCACGACCTCATCATCCTAACTGGCACAGGCTACTCTGTCTCCATAATGCCTAGCAAGAACGTGGGCAAGAACAAAAGAACTGGCCCCATGGATTAATTTACCAGCTCAGTCGCCTCCCGAAAGCCCGGCCATACAACCTCCTTCCTCTCCCTTGCCATCGGAAGATTTGAAATTTGACCTTTCTTGGCGGTAAATGCTGACAAACTCGATGACATTGTCTCCACAATTGGTTCACTAAAGACCCGACTGGACAAATAAAGTGCCAGAATCAGAGGCTGAAGGCAGGATTGGTGCGAAGGAGGATACGACCCGGCAAAACACCCAGGACATAACTCTCCTGAGAGGGGAAATGGATAAACTCTGCGGCAAATGCGATGATTTGGAATCTCGCTCCAGGCAAAACAACATCCGCATAGTCGGCCTTTCGGAGTCTTTCTGCAAGGGTCCAATGGAGCTCTGAATCGAAGATCTTCTGAAATCCCTCCTCGGGGAAGAGGCCTTTTCACCTCAGCTCCTAGTTGAGAGGGCTCATCGTTCCCTCGCTCCACTGCCCAGGCCCAGGGCTCCTCCCCGTACAGTTATAGCCAAACTACTGAACTACAGGGACAGGGACGCTGTCCTCAGGCTGGCAAGGGAGAAAGGACCCCTGAGAATCGGCAATGATCACATCCATATCTACCCGGATTTCTCCGCAGGGGTCCAAACTCAAAGACGATCCTACGAAACCATTAAACGCCAGCTGTGACTGCGACAGGTCCCCTACGCCCTTTTGTATCCAGCTATACTTCGTATACAGCACGGCGGGAGAGCGCATTTCTTTGAATCCCCTGCAGCAGCCTTGACTTACATGGAAGCCTCGATACCCATCCCACAAGGGAGGCAGGAACTCGACCACAATGACCTGCAGCAGCCAGTGTAGCCTGAACCATCACTCTTAGGAATTAGCCTTATCTGTAGGTGGTCTCTTTGGGCCACCTGAAAAGTTTGAAGCAAGGACAGGCAGAGATGCACCTCTGCTCCCTATCCTTGAATGTCGCCGGATGATTTGCTGCACTCGACCCCTTCTCTGGGTTCACCCACAAGTTAGTAAAAAAGGGGATCATCATCAAGTTGGGCACGATGTGGGAGGGGGTGGGTTCAGGTAATTTGGGACGTTTCTCTATTTTGGAGAACACAGTTAAGACCTCAGGATGCCCCGGTTGAGCACAAGGCACAAAGTTTCTCTTTTTTTGTTGCTGGTTGTTCACTGTTAAAATTGCACTCACTGGCTCACTCGCAGGCCTTCTTTGCAAGAATACCCCCTTTCTCGAATGTCATCACGATGCACAAAAATGGCGCAAGACACTAGAACACCCAGGGGGCTACAACTGAAACTAATCACTTGGAACATGCGGGGGTTAAATAATAGAGCGAAAACCAGTAAGGTGGGGGCTTACATCAATAGGCACCACCCACACATTGCGATGCTCCAAGAGACCCATGCATTGAAATCCACACACGAGAGTATCCTTCGGCAATGGGGTAACAACAGACATTACACGGAATATTCCTCTCAGAACAGGGGGGGGTCATCACACTGATACAACCGTCATTGGGGTTCTCCACTGAAAAATGCAAGATAGACCCGCAGGGCAGATATGTTGTGGTCTGGGGCACGTTGGCTGGCGTAAAACTAATATTGGTCAATACATATGGTCTGAACCTGGACGACCCAGAATTCTATATACAGCTTCTCGCAGTGATGGGTTTGACGACAAATGTCTGGGTCCTTTGGGGAGGAGATCTCAACACTATTCTTGACACCACACTGGATAGGTCTTCCAGCAGGCCTAGGTATCTCACCAAAGCGGCGAATATTATTCGGCATGCCCAAGAGGAACTTACCCTTTCTGATGCTTGGAGGGGGACCCACCCTACCGACAGAAAATACACGTTTTACTCCTCAGTCCATGACACCGAATCCAGAATAGATTACTGGCTCATCTCGTCCCCCCTGGTTAACTGTATCGAACGTTGCGAGAGCCTCCCTCGCACACTCTCTGACCATTCCCCAGTCACCCTGGACATACTGCTCCCCGACATAAATCGCCCAGTACAACGATAGAAGATGTCCCCCAACATATTAAAAGACCAGAGTGTCGTTGAAGCTCTTCACACCGACATGGAAGAATTCTTCCAGCTGAACAAGGGCTCCGTAGACAGTTGGGCGACTATATGGGAGACGTTTAAGGTATGGGTACGGAGAAATCTGATCTCCAAAACGACCGGCCTCCTTAAAGCTGTCAGAACCGAGTTGGGTAATGCAGAAACATGCCTGCAAACACTCGAAACTGAGTACAGCATGACCCATGATAAGCGCATCCTGGCCGATATTAGTGCGCAACTCCAAACTTTCAAAGATCTGGCAACCAAAGAACAATAATATGGCCATCCCCATCAGAGCACGCAGATACGGGGAGGGCAATAGAGCAGGTCACCATCTTGCCCACATGCTCCATCACGAACGCAACCAGACTCCTATCATGAGCATCCTAACGGAGGGTGGAACTGTCGTTAATGGAGAAAACAAAGTAAACCTCGAATTTTCACATTACTATACTGATCTATATGCCAATCATGACAGTTGTACACACAATAATATATGGACATACCTGAGTAAGATTGACCTCCCTAAATTGACCTTGGAGGACAACTGGACCCTCGAGCAACCCATAACAAGCGATGAAATAGCTGAGGCAATCAAATCGCTGTCGTCAGGTAAAACCCCAGGACCGGACGGTCTGAATGCTGAATTATACAAATCTTTCTCCACGATCCTCGCCCCGATATTAACTCTTGTATGGGAGGAGGCCATTGATGCAGGTTCACTCCCAGAATCGGTGACAGACGCGGTTATTACAGTGCTTTTGAAACCTAGACACCCAGCACACGAACGCTCTTCATATCGCCCCCTGTCCTTGATTAATACCGATGCCAAAATTTATGCAAAAGTACTCGCCACCAGTTTGCTCCCCAAAATGACCATACTGATTCACCCTGACCAGTGTGGATTTATACCCACTAGATCCACGGCCCTAAACTTGCCCAGATTATTCTGCATACTGGCACAGATCAACCCAGGGGCGCAAGCCGTAGCCATATCATTAGCCGCAGAAAAAGCGTTCGACTCAGTTTCATGGCTATATATGTTTGAGGTCCTCCACAAATTCGGATTCGGCCCCTATTTGACGGCATGCGTCAGGCTGTTGTACTCGTCACCCAAAGCCAGGGTACTAACCAATCGAACTCGGTCTGACCAATTCACTTTACACAGAGGGACCAGGCAGGGGTGCCCCTTTTCTCCCATACTTTTCGCTCTAACTATTGAACCGGTAGCGGCCACAGTTGGGACCGAGCAAGTGCTGAGAGGCATATATATGTCAGGGGCATACCAAGCCATCTCATTATACGCTGACGATGTACTGTTATATGTTCGTGAACCAGAGAAGAACCTTCACCCCCCCCCCCCCATACTGGCCTTGATAAGCGACTTCACTTTACATTCAGGTTACAAGATCAACACGGCCAAGTACGAAATCTTCCCATTGACTAGTGCCACCACTTGCCCCACAAACACGCATGGTCTCGCATGGGCTCCTGATTACATCAGATATTTAGGAATCCTAGTCTCTTGTGATAGCACCTCCCTGTATATAGACAACTACGAGGCCACTCTACACTCCATATACTTGAAACTTCAAATCTGGGCCAAACTCCCCATATCTCTTGCTGGCCGTATAGCGATACTCAAGATGACAGTACTCCGCAAGCTTCTTTATATCTTTTGTAACATCCTCATATGGCCGGGCAGACCCTTCTTCGATAACCTTCGATCCATGGCTACTACTTTCGTTTGGAACGGGGGGGGGCAAGCAGAATTAGTTGGGCCAAGCTGGTCGAACCCTATGAAAAGGGAGGGTTTGCGGCCCCCGACTTCGAACTATACTATTATGTAGCACAGGCACACTATGCAAAATTTTGGCAAGACCCTTAGGATAAGGCACCACACATACCTATCGAACGACATTCAGTCCGCCCAACAGACCTGCGATCATTATTTTTACGAAAAGGTATAGAGACGATTGCAAGTTTGACCCCACCTCCTGTACAATCGCAGCATGGGCCGCAATCAGCAAACGACTCCAGATAGATAACCCCTATGATTCTCAGGCCCCCCTCTGGAACTTCCCAGGCATCACACCCACGTACACATTGGTATCCAGAAAAGTTGGCTCCCAGATTATGAGCTTACAATGAAAACCATGTTCCCAAATGGTAAATTCGTGACCCCTGAGGACTTTGCAGAATCGGTTGGTGGAAACCAACTGATCACTCTTCAGTTCCACCGCATGAAAGCGCCGTTCAAGAAACGCTGGCTTACATTTCCATATGAACCCTCCGAACATGCATGTTATCAGTCATTGTACTCTCAGACGGGCAAAGGGGTGTCCAAACTATATAACATAGCATAGACACATACAGAAACTCTAAACACCATTAAGACATTGTGGGAAAAGGACATGGGTACTACTATTGAAATAGGGAAATGGACCAGATACTGTCTCCTATCTAAAAAGATCTCATTGAATGCAGGCCTGAGACTAATACAGTTCGATCCTGAATAAGCTACACTTCACCCCGGTAAAAATGGCGAAATTCTATGACACCTTACCTGACAATTGCCCAAAATGCCACGCACCTGGCGCGAACTCCTTTCACATGTACTGGGCTTGCCCCCAAGTAGCGGAATTTTGGCGCATGGTGGCTAATATCCTAGAGGAGATCACACAAATTCCTGCAAACCTCAACCCCCCGAAATACCTGTTCGGGGACATTGGAAAGGTCCCGGAAAAAATCAGGAGACTGTTTAATGTGGCATGTGCAGTCGCAAAGAAATGTATCCTCCAGAAATGGAAGAGCACACAGTCTCCGACTGTGGACCAGTTCCTTTCAGCATTGGTATATGTGAATGAATGCGAAGAAAACTATGTGGGAATGGTACCCTCTCCATGTAAACCGAAGGACATTTGGGCTTCATTTAGGACATATTTAACTGAAACGTCTTCCGACACAGAAAACTCTGACAATGATAGTGTGAATGAAGTGTAACACTACTGTTATCCAGATGGACTTTTCCCGCCTTTTATCTGCACTGTCTGCATTTCACATAACTGCACGCGCCTAATGTATGACATTAGTCCGAAAAGGATTGTGTGATTATGAAGTGCATAATATGAGAATTACTGCAAGTGTACTGTGACATGCAACCAAAAATAAAGTTTTTTTAAAAAAACCACCTGCGATTGGTGTAATAACAATCAATCACCCTTGAGCAAAGAATCTACTGCCACTGACCATGTATAGTAATGTAACCCCATTGAGTGCAAGGTGGAATGGATGTAAACTATACTGTCATTTTACACACTGTTTTTATAATTGGAGTGTAAATTTAATTAGAAGTGAAAAAATGATCTGCCTCTGCATGATTATGCACAAAGCACCGGAACTCTGAAAAATACAATTGTGCAATACTGGTTTGCTTTCACTGTAAAAAAAGCATAATTTGCTACCAAATATGAATTCTCAATTGCAACTTAATTTCCATTTTATTCTACAATCCTAAAATTCTAGGAAAATATGCACAGTGCTTCTGAAGCTGAATGGAAAGAAACCATTCCTTCTATCACAATGTTGGGGAGAATTCTCATAAATGGCTGATTTCCCTTACCTAATGAGTCCCTCAGCAGCTTTGCTGGATTTCTAGGATTTATTTTTCTCACCTGGTAAGAGTGTGAGCCTTTTTCCCACTCTTACATGTGTTTTGCTGTGCGTGTTTTCACTTTTTGTGTGATCTTTCATATTTTCATGTGTTACACAGCACCTTCAGTGCAATGACACAGGGTTGTCTTTGAGACTTCCCACTGACTCAATTTTTCTGGGACTGACTACTGTCCCCCAGAAAAGGCTAATGTTGCCATTAACTTTACTTTAGTCACTTTAAACCACAGACCCAGTACACCCCATCTTACGTGGAGTATTGGAAAGGGTTAACTCTTATCCCTTTTTGTCTGTGCCTCTTGGAGCATTGTTTCGCTCCCTTTACATTAAGACTTGGCTTGTGGCAGTGGTATCTACCCTAACTTTTCTACCGCGATTATCTTTTATAAACGTGGTAATGTTTTAGGCTATTATATTCGCCTCGAACATAAACCCGCTTGACCAAATATATTTTATTTTGGCTCCGGCTGGGTTTATTCGCCATTTCTTTTTGTTAAAGTCTTTCTCGTGTTTTTCTCTGCACGCCAAACCGGGGATGACTCATTTGTTCGCTGTCTTTTTGCGGGCTTCGCACAGAAACCCTCCTTAAAGCGCCTGGAAATCTAGGTAGGCAGGATGTGAGGGAGGGATCTTCGGACCCCTGCCATGGGTTCCCTTGGTTACTCGGGTCGTACTCCTGTTTGATTGGCTGAGGGGGACTGTCCTTGCCAGGACAGCCACCCTGCTGTGTGATTGACAGCCAGGCTGTATGAATGCGGGAAAAATGCATAAAAAGCAGGTCTCTGGGACTGGAAAGGCAGAGTCGCCACTGGAACGAAAGAACCAACGAGGAACTGGCAGAAGAGGACCCCTACAAGGACTGAACCGCCCGGTGAAGCCCTGCTGCAGGTCCGAATCTTCAGAATCCGACTACAGAGAAGATTCTCCAGGAAACTTCTTCCCTTAAGCTGGTGGGACCAACAAACTCACCCAAACTGCAAGCCAGGACCCTCCTCTGGTCGTCTTCGCTGTACACAGCTACAGTGGGCCAGATAGTGTCACACGTCCGGCTTCCAGGTCCAGGAGTGGCACGAACCAACCATCACCCCTGCGGTCTGGGCGCCTGCAAGTGTAAGCCCACGTAGGCCTCCGAGACCCCAGTGGGGAAAGAGGGTTAGGGAATCACTGGTTGGATGGGTTCAGCTTGCAAGGGTAACAAGAAAGAGGGTTAGGAGAGGGGAAGTGGGCAGGACAGGGGTCACAGGCAAACACAATGAAATGCAATTACATTACATTCACCAACATACATGCACTCAACACTGTGTAAGGTTAGAAAGGCACTTAGCTCTGGGGTGTGCGCTGGCCTCCTGCCTGCGCACTCTCGGGTCCGGTTATGGAGCAGTATCAGTGTTGCAAAGAGAGCAGGAATTACTATGCATGTTTCTTCACCCACACCCACACACACACACTCATATGAAACACACAGTACATGCGCCAGATTAGTGCCCCTTTCAGAGTTTGCCTCCTGTCTCCGTGTTAGTTGCATGCAACGTGATTGTTTTGCTTTAACTGTGCGGTTCTAAGCCGTGCGTGGCTCCACGCGGAACCTATGCCTTGGGATGTTGGGTTTAGTCAAATTTGCCTCCTCGGGCAAGCGTTCGTGCCATCTGTCGCATGTGATGGGTCGCGACTGCTGAGTCGCACAAATCAAGGGCGAATGCGGTGTACGCCACGTGGCTAATTAGGTATTCTAATCATATGCACTGCTCTGGCTGTAGGTCTGTAGTTATGCGCGCAATCGGAACAACCCGCTAGCGTCTATGGCACTGCAGGCGAATTAGACAGACTTGGCTTCGGAAAAGCAGGGGGATCTAGGATGCCGGGCTGAACCCCCTGCGCATGCCCCTCTGCAGCTTCCGATGGCCCTCTGTTGTCCGCTCCGTAACACGACTATGGCAGGCAATTCCCCAGTGTTGTGGACCTCCCCCCTGCACGGCACGTTTTATCTTGTGCAGGCGAGGGGCCTGTGGAGAAGAGTGGTGGAGCTCCGGTGAACACGTCCTCTCAGGTCGCGTGTTCGAGCACAAGCCCCGTGCTTTGGCTTTGATGTGCATGAGCGCGCGCGTGCCTCGCCCAACGTGGGCCTGGTCAAGTAGTTCCTGGCCCAGGGGTGCTTGTGTAGTGTAGTTCTGCAGGTCCCTTTCCTGCAATGAGGGCACAAAAGCCTTCTATAAGGCTGTAATTTTTTACCCCAAGATGGCATCTTTATTTTACATGTATTTACATGTGTGCAAGCAGCCTCAACAAGGTTCTGCCCACAGAATCCGGAGCTTTGCTCCCTGACAGATAGCCAGGAAGATCGGACCCTGCTTGGGTTTTAAGGAGCGCACCTTTTATTCGTTGCGTTGCTCTGCTGCTGGCTTCTTCCCTGTGTAGTGCAGGAACCTCCAGTCTTCTTAGTTCTTGTCAGTCCGACAGTTGCTTCAGGAACCGTGAGCCTGCAGGAACTACCAGGAACATCAGCCTCAGCTACAGCTCACTCTCTCCTTTTTATGGTACTGTGCAAATCTGGTTGCCCGTTTCGTTCAGCCGCGTTGAAAGTGTTTGAAATCTTTCTCCAATCCGAGGGCTTGTCCTTCTCTTCTCTTTGAACTAACTTTAGTATCAACCAACCTCATCCGGAAACCGTGCCACGAACTTTACCGCAAACTACCCTGAACTGTGTGATCTTGAACTAAAGACTTTTGACCCATTGACTTTGGCCCTAAGCCTTTTCTACCTGATTCTATCTTTGTAGTTCCTCTTGTTCAATTTCCCTGAGTACTTACCTGTTGGTGTGATTTAACTTTATTAACTTTGTCTTTCCCTCCCTTTTAAATTGCTAGAGTGCCATCTTGCTGCCACTTCATTTTATGAGCTCAACTTGTCTGGAATTTAATGGAAGTGGTGTGGTGTATTAAGAGTGTGATTTTTAGACTGCTTATAATAGTGTACTGTTATACAACTGAAGAGTGAAATAAATGTATACTTGAAAACCTTGAGTCAGTGTTTGCCTGAATCATAGTAATTGCTGTCCTTTGTAACTATTTGATACTGCTCACTTACTCACGAGAAGTTTGGCTGCTCCGCTACTGCTACCACTTTATCTGTGTAGTACAGGCTTGTACCAAAGGTGAAATTGTACTGTCACTTGTAGTTTTAATTGTGTGTGGTGTTCCCAAAGGGTACTGCATATAATTTTGCCTAACACACAGTGTGCAGTTTATTTTCTTGAAAGGCTTCAGAGAAATACATTCTGCTTAAGAGGTGGCTTGCAATTACATCTATGTAGATAAAAATCAAAAGAAGCCTTCTGGTTTCTGTCAAGTAACCTGACCTTTGTACTGCCCTCTGCTCTAAACCTGTGTGCAAATGTACAGAGGAAAATAATGAAGCTGACGTATTTACAAGATTTTCATGCGTAAAAAGGCCTGGTTTGCACCTTATCTGGAGGCCTGGCAGAGGAACAAAAAATTAGATTACGAAGTCCCACAGACCTCTTCATGAGATGTTGGATTCATACTCCTATGTCTCGTCCCCTTTCCTCCATACTTGTGGGACATCTCTCCGTCCTGTGGGACGGGACCGAAGCACTTTGTAGAAAGCATCCAATTTTTTTTCAAAAATGTGTCCCTCCTCTTTCCTGCGCGGGGCCCGGCATGCGGCCGTAACCCCACCCATCTTGGCTCCGGCCCGTGCATCGCCCATCAGTCCTTTTCTCCACTCGATCGAGCCGGACGCACTTGCATCCTCAGAAGATTTTCTTCCCTTTTTTCCTCTGGCTCTCACTCTGACTTTACTAGTCTGTCTTTCAAATTAGACTTTCCAGATTGTTCATCGCTTCGTGAGGGCGGATCCCCATCCTCTTTGTTTAGAGTGTTTGGGTCCGGAACACTGTTGGGGCTCTGTTTTTACTGTGACTCCCTTTCGGTCCGGGCACGTCAACTTCGGTTGGAGCGGTGGGAAGTAGTGTTCCGACGAACTACTCCTTCGCATTTTCAGGCGTTCATCGACGAGAAGAAGAAACGCCTGATAAGGTATTTACTTTTCAGAGCACCCCGGCAGGGGGATACCTTTCCGGGTTCCTCTCGGTCCGGGAGGGGCGTTGATCGCTCTGTCACCGGGGTTCGCCCTGAGGTGCCCGTTGGGCCTAATTCTACCGGAGTTTTCTCTGAGGGTCTCCGTAAGGGGCCTGTGAACACCGGAGTAAGCTCTGAGGCCCCTCCTGTGGGGGCTGTTTGTAGACCCAGTTCTACTGAATCGTGGGGTACCGGAGCTCGCTCTGAGGCCTCTGTCGGCTTCCCTCAAAAACAAGACCGGGGTGCCCCCCGAGGCCTTGGCTGGGCTAGTTACCAAATGGATGTTTGAGGCCTGTGCAGATAAGGCTGTTATCGGCCCTGGGTCCGAGGTCCCTCGTTCAGAGGATAAAGCTACCAACAGTTCTGAGAGGCCTGACAAGGCTTTGTCGGTGAAAGCACACCGTTCCCGCTCTTGTGGTGATACCAGATCTGTTGAGGGGGCAACGAAGCAATGTTCTTCTTTTACCGACAGTGCCGAGGTCCTTCCTTCGAAGGCTAATTTGGCGGTTGGTATGTCACAAAAACATTCCAGGCCTCATAGTACCGGCTCGGCCGAGGTTCCTTATGTTAAGGCTAAGATTAAAACCCCTGATCCATTGACGGGGACCCCTGCCTCACTTCCTCACGTGCCGCAGTTCCCCTCAGATGAGGACAAAATGGCGCTCGTTCCAGTCACGAGCACGGTGGCCATTTTAGGTGCTACCCCTACAACTACGCCATCGGCCTCTAGTGTAGGGCGCAGTCCCTTGGGTGAACCTAAGGTCCCTTGTGCGTATCCTTAACGGCCAGTTTGATTGGAACGCCTGGATGCCTCTTCAGCACAATGTTTCGTTGCCCGCGGGTGCAGCTCCTTTGATTTATGTGGATACGTCGGTGGAGGGGCCGGTGTGGCACCCTTCCCCGTTACGTCCCTGGATTTGTCCACCTCATGAGAGGCCTCCTCAGGTTCCGAAGCAGTCTCCTGAGGACGCTTTTTTCTGTACTTTTTAAGTGCTTATGCGCACCGACCCCATGAGGGAATATTTCAAAGGGCATTTGAAGGAGATATGTCCACCTGCGCCTCCAGCGCCACCTGTTCCTCCGGTGGTTCTGCCGGCGTCTCCCTTGCCTGTGGTGCCTCCCCCTGCTCTTCCGCCTTTGCCTCCATTGTCCCCAGTGGACAAGGCAGTGCCTGACACGGCTCAGCAGGATCCTGACCTGTCAGATGACCCTCAAGGTGATCAGGACAACGAGGACCTTCCCTGCTCTATCAGAGCCTTTCATGACCGGGTACTGGACATGAGTTTCTTAGATGTTCTGGTGCCCGAGGCACCCGCTCTGCAGAAAGGCGTGCTTTCTGGGGCGTTTACCCTGTCTCCCATGGAGCGTACCAGCCTGTTCCTGCAGAAGGAAGTTCTGGCCGCGGTCCGAAGAGTCTGGGAAAAGCCACACGCGGGACTTTTTGTCAATAAGAAGATTGACGCGAGGTACAGGCTGCATTCTTCGGAAGAGGTGGCCCTGTCGTCTTGTCCGCCTCCCTCCTCCACAGTGGTGGCTGCGGCTACGTTGCAATCCAGACCTGCAGCATCCTCTTCTACGACGGCTACTCTGGTCTTGGGGAAAGGAGGACAGGGTCCTGGACTCCCTAGGGAGGAAAATCTTTGCCAACTCAGCCTTGCTGCTCAGGAAGGCCAACGCTGAGTTGATACTGGCGGGAGCTAACATGCGAATGTGGAAATGTCTGTCGGAGTTTGAGGAGCACATCCCGGTCGAGAAGTTGGAAGACTTCAAAGGAGGCCTTTCCGATGCCAGGGTCTTGGCCCACGATGATCTGGAGGCTGCGGCTCACCACATAGACATCTTGGCTCGGGCCTGATGCTTGGGGTTGATACCTAACGGCAGGCATGGCTGCATGCCACTAAATTTCCTAAGGAAATGCAAGACAAGGTGTTGGACCTTCCATTCGATGGTAAGGAGCTTTTTCATTCTACTACTGATGTAGAGCTCACCAAGACCAAGGATAGCACTCAGACGGCTAAATCATTGTCTGTTCTGGTCAAAGCTCTGTTCAAATCCCAGAGACCGTTGTCGCAAAGTCTACCCTCCTCTGGTTTTAGGGGCTTCCTCGACCGCAAATCTCGCAGAGTGGATACTCCTTCAGGGAATCACCGCCGTAGACAACAACGCACACGGTTTTTCTCCCGCTCCTCAGCCTCCTCATCAGGTTCAGGTGGCACTGCCACCGATAAACCTGCCAAATGAGGGTTTTCCGCGCTCGCACGAGACCCCGGTGGGAGAACGTATTTCGTCTCATTGGGAGGCGTGGCAGACCATCACAGAAGACAGATGGGTCTGGTCAGTCGCTCGAGCGGGCTTCCGCTTACCTTTACCCCCCTACCCCACCCCCTCAACCCTCCTTTTGAGCTGTCGGGCTCACCCCCCCTCAAAGCCGAAGTTCAGAAACTTCTGGACCTCAGAGCTGTGGAACCCGTTCCCCTTGGGAAGCGAGGGGAGAGCTTCTACTCCCGGCTGTCTACGGTGCCAAAACCCAACCAGGCTGGCCTGCGCACCATCCTAGGCCTTTCCCAGTTCAATCTTTTCCCACCCCAAGAGAAATTCAAGATGATCACGCCCAGCCAGATACGCTCCTCCTTACAGATCGGCGATTGGCTCAGCGTTGTAGATCTTCGGGACGCATACATGCTTATCCTGATTTGGAACCCAAACAGGAGATATCTCCACTTCTCTTTGGGAGAGGAACACTTCCAGTTTCGAGTGCTTCCTTTTGGCCTCAGCTCGGCGCCGCGTGTCTTTACGAAGATGATGTCGGTTATTGCGGCCTATCTTCGTCTCCAAGGTATCCATGTGTGTCCGTATTTGGACGACTGGCTCTTACGCAGCCCTTGTCCGCTAGCAGCAGCGGGCATTCCCCAGTCTCTCCTTCAGCTCCTGTTCCATCTTGGGCTGTCGGTGAACTGGCGGAAATCTTCCATGACGGTCTCGCAGGACCTGATTTTCCTGGGTTTTCGCTGGAACACGATTGACTGCAGAGTGTACCTGACCGGGGACAGAATGGCGGATCTGTTAGCCACGTGTCAGATAATTGCGCAGTTGGAAAGCATGTCGGCCTGGTGGTTCCAGAGGCTTCTGGGCCTCATGGCCTCGTGCGTGCTGGCTCTTCCTCTTGCTCGTCTCAAGATGAGACGGACCCAGATGGCTCTTGGGAGTTCATGGCGTCAGGCAGTGGATCCGGATTCCATGCAGATGATTCTGGATTCCATGAGAGTGGCCGTGGATTGGTGGTCATCTCTCAGCAATCTGGGGGCGTGGGGTTTCAGGACCCGGTCCCCATGGTGACGATCACGACGGACTCCTCCCTTCTAGGGTGGGGTGCAACGTTAGATCTTCTTCAGGTTTCGGACCTCTGGTCGCCTCAGGACAAGCTCCTGCACATAAATCATTTGGAGCTTCTGGCGATCTTCCTAGCGCTCAGGGCGTTCAGACCGCTCATTGTGAACAAGGTGGTCCGCATACGAACGGACAATGTGGTGTCAATGTATTACATCAACAAACAAGGGCGAACAGAGTCTCTTCCTCACCCCCTCCCTCTCGAGGACCTGTCCATCCAGATTTTGGAGTGGGCCGTGCTTCATGGTGTCTGGCTGCTTGCAGTGAACACCCCTGGCCAGCAGAATGTCACAGCAGATGCCCTCAGCCGGCGGACAGTGGTCATCTACGAGTGGGAACTGAAGGCGGAGGTCCTTTCATGGATGTTCTCGCCGCAGAAGTGGACCTCTTCGCTACGGCGGCGAACAAGCAGCTTCCTCAGTATGCCTCCAGAGGGGGGCTTGGAGCCTCCTCTCTGGGGGATGCTCTCGAGATTCCATGGCACATGAGAGCTTACGCTTTCACGCCTCTGCCTCTAGTTCACCGTGCAATTTGGAAGTTGAAGAACTCTGCAAACTGTTCCCTTCTACTTATAGCTCCGTGGTGGCCGGCCAGGTTTTGGTTCTCAGAACTTCAACACCTGTCCGCCGATCAGGTTACCAGTAACTCCCGATCTTTTTCACCAAGGGGAACAGATGTGGCACCCCCTCCCCACAATCGCTCTGCTTGGCGGCATGGTGCCCGAGTTCAAGTCAGAGCATCTGAGTTTGTCTGTGGATAACATGCGCATTATCCAGGCAGCCTGGAAACCCTCGACCAGATCTCAATACCTGAGTAAATGGCTCAGGTTCTGTCATTGGTGTTTGGAGAAGAAGTTGGATCCGAGGGTGGCCACGATTGACAGTGTTGTCCTTCGTGTCCTCCCTAGCTGAGTACGGGGTTCATGTCCTGTCATGCAGAACTTCTCTCAGCGGTTTCAGCTTACCTTTCTACAGACCGATGTTCTTATTCTCTAACTAACCCAGTGAAGAAGAGGCATTTTGCTGGCTTGACACGCCTCTACCCTCCAGTTCTTAATCCGCACCCACCATGGGACCTAAATGTAGACCTGACGGCGCTGTGCCACAAACCCTTTGAAACAATGGCTACGGTGGACCTCAAGTACTTGTGTTGGAAAATGTCCTTTCTGGTCGCTGTTACGTCCGCAAGGAGAGTGAGTGAGCTCCAGGCATAGTCGGTGAAGCATCCTTTCTTGGTCTTTCACAAGGACAAGGTAGTCCTTCGGACAAACCCGGCTTTTCTACCGAAGGTGGTGACCGAATTCCATCTGAATCAGTCGATCTCCCTTCCAGTCTTTTTTCCAAACCCTGCCTAAGGGTATTCGTGCACACCTGGTGCGGGGCAAGGCAGCCGCGGTTGCTTTTCAGAAATATGTCCCCTGGGAGTCCATTACTAGGGCAGCTTCTTGGGCCTCCCCATCTACTTTCTGTAAGCATTATTCTCTTGACATGAGCTCAAGGGCTGACACTCAGTTTGGTCAGGCTGTGCTGAAGAACCCGTTTCAGTGAGGGGTATTTCCATCCACCTGTAGTTCCTGTAAGGAGTGCTTGGGAATCTCCCACAAGTATGGAGGAAAGGGGACGGGACGTAGGAGTATTACCAGGTTACTCACCGTAGTGACCACCTTACTCCTAGTCCATAGTCCCCTTTCCTCCATACGCCCGCCCGCCGGCCCCTCTAATAAGGTTCCTCTGTTATTGCTAATGGGTATTTGACCTGCCGATAGAAAAGGACTGATGGGCGATGCGTGGGGCGGAGCCAAGGTGGGCGGGGTTACGGCCGCGTGCCGGGCCCCGCGCAGGAAAGAGAGGAGGGACACATTTTTGAAAAAAATGTGGATGCTTTTTACAAAGTGCTCCGGTCCTGTCCCACAGGACGGAGAGATGTCCCACAAGTATGGAGGAAAGGGGACTATGGACTTAGGAGTAAGGTGGTCACTACGTTGAGTAACCTGGTAATTTTTCCAACATCTGATGAAGAGGTCTGTGGGATTACATGAGCTAATGTTTTTTTCCATCTCTGCATAGATTTTTCAATTGGTACAATTGAAGGTATCCATATCTGCAACCTGTGCAATTTTAAAAATGTATTAACAAGATCAACTTTTGTTAGCATTTCTTTGGTATTGGTTGTGATTTTTAAGCTACTGGACCAGAGGGCTTGTTTTGGGAAGTTATGATGTGAATTTGGTTTGTAAGACTATCTTGATGCTTGGCTAGACTTTGATTGTTTAGTTCAATGTAACCTGTAAAGAAACAAACTAGAAGAAAATGTAAAACCTGTTCTAAGACCTCGGGGTAAATTGCTGGACTGATTCAAAGATCCAGGGCTTCATATTCTGATTGTATACTAACTCTTTACCCTTGCTTACTTTCATGGGTAAAGATGCTATTCTATAGGCAGGGTGAAAAATGTCCAGTTGTAAGTTACTAGCCAGCCATAAAAAGTCACTTGCCACCTCAATTCAATACATGGAGACAGCGCACCATTTCTCGCAGAGAGTCAGTTATCTCTAGCCAATGGCTAGTAGCGAGTGGACATTTTGCACCCTGCTATTGGTCACACCGGAAAACATGTGAGATTACTGCTTTTCAATAGCTTCACTTGGTTTAACCTTGTTACAGAGTTAATTTTACAGAAATGTATTGATAATGCAATACATGTTGCAAAAGCACAAACTGAGCTCAGTTCACACATTTCCAGCGAAGTACACTGCTTGACTAATCATATTAACTGGTAACTTGCATTTAATCTCGGGGGCTCAGAAGCATATCTATGGGTCTCTATTCTGGGGGTCTTGACACCAGGCGTTCGCCTGAGGGTCCCCTCAAATGGGCTAAACTCCATACCGGTCCTGCTGAGGGGGCAAAGAAGAATTGCAAAAGTCTTCAGTACGGCCCTGCCGAGGTTCCCTCACAGAGCTAAAATTGACTCAAACTCTTCTATAAATCCTGTAGTGACAGTGCCCTCACATAGGCCTGTGACGCAGATCTCCACAGAGAGTTACAAAAATGCTGGCCCATCCTTTGTGGTCGTAGGTGGCCATTTTGTCGGGTCCCTCCAAATCAATGGTTTTAACGACTGTGTCGGGTGGGGGGGTGGGGGGGGGGATCTGGGATCTGGGATAGGGGC
Source organism: Ambystoma mexicanum (assembly GCF_040938575.1). Taxonomy (NCBI): domain Eukaryota; kingdom Metazoa; phylum Chordata; class Amphibia; order Caudata; family Ambystomatidae; genus Ambystoma; species Ambystoma mexicanum. The sequence continues at coordinate 475,669,559 of NC_090939.1, read as the reverse complement.
CGAGATGCCCTTTTCATTGCCCATCATGGATAGCAGATATCCTTTTCAGCCGGCAATCGACTGCCGCTCAATTTCCTCTGCAGCAAACAGTTGCGCTCTCCCAGACGTCCGCTCTTCTGCATTATGTTGATACAGCCAGGGGGGGAACCATCGTGGCAGCCTACCTCAATGGAGTCATGGGGAATACGGTCTGTTGGATTGGCCATTACCCACTCTTCAGATTAGGCCTTCATCGGAGGATGCCGCCTTTTAGGGCCTCATGCACTGGGACCCGATGGAGGCGTATTTGAGGTATCTCTTCAAGGATATGTACATTAAGTCTCTTCATCCTCAGCTAGCCGGGCCTCCTCCAGTGCCTGCACTGCCTCCATTGCCTCCACTTACTCCTACGTCCCGTTCCCTTTCCTCCATACTTGTGGGACATTCTGTCCTCCGGACGGGACGGAGCACTTTTATAAAAAAGAAAAGCATCAACTTGTTTTGTCATTCTTTTATTTTTACGTGGGGCACCCCACGTGGTTGTGATCCCACCCACCTGAGCTCCGACCCGCGCATCTCCCTTCATTTCTTTTCTCCGCACAGGACGCACTTGCATCACTGGGAGTTTTTTGTTTTTACTTCCGTTGTCTTCTTGCTCCGGTTCCACGGTCGTCTAGTCCTCCGTCTATCCTGGAGCGTCTGGGATTTGTGTCCTGTTCTTCATGCGAACGTTGTTTCGCAGGGGCGGATCCACATCCGGTTTGTTTTGAGTGTCTAGGTCCGGAACATCGCTGGGGACTCATGGCTTGATTGCAACTTCCTGTCTGTCCGGGCACTCCAGCGTTGTCTTCTTCGGTGGGGGGTGGTTTTCCAACACATTCCTCCACTGCATTTACAGCTCTTCGACGAGAAGAAGAAACGCCCCGTAAGTTCCTTAATTTTTAGGGCAACCCGGCTTGGGGACTCCTTTCTGGGGTCTTCCGGGACCGGGCGGGGCTCACTTAGCTCTTCTACCGGGGACATCCCTGAGGTTTCCCGCAAGGGGCCTAATAGGCACACCAGCGTGTCTTCCGACGGCTCCCGCAGTGGGCCTACCAAAACCGAACATTCTTTCTAAAGTTCAGCCCAGTTATTCTGCGGCTCTGGATACCGGGGTTCGCCCGGAGGTCACCATTTCTGGAGCTTTGCATACCGAGTCACGACTCGAGGCCCCTATTAAGGGAGCGTTGCATCCCGTGTTAAAAACAGAGGTTACTCTTCTTGGGGCTAAATCCAGAGCCGGCAGAATCGAGGGAACTTCTTTGAAGGTCTTGTCGGTGAGGCGTATTCTTCACCCTTCCCACGCCCGGTGTGCGGGTACTGATTCTGTTGAGGGGGAAAGGAAGGCTCCACAGGCCTCACAGTATCGGCTCTGCTGAGGTTCCTCCACTGGAGGCTAATTCTGGGACAGTGTCGAGGATGTTCAGTAAACATCCTAGATCTCACAGCACTAGCTCAGCCGAGGATCCTTGTTTCAAGGCTAAAATGCCATTTAATACCCCTGTTTGACCTGAGGAGACAGTTGCCTCACTTTCTCCTGTGATTCAGTTCTCCTTAGGTGTCGACAAAATGGCGGCTCAACTTCCGTGGTCCTCAATGGCCATTTTGGATACCTCTTTTACACCAACGTTCACGATGGCTGGTGCTGGGAGCATTCCTTTTGGGGCTGAGCAGTTTTTTCCACGCCATGTGGACAAGAACCCGTTCCGCCCTTCTTCAGATTGGCGTTCACGGGCACTGCTGCCTCATACAGTCTTGCTTCCTCCTGGTTCTGCACCACTGATTTACATGGACCCAGCATGCGGTGGCCCGTCCTGGCAACTATCCTCGTTGCACTCATGGGGGTTTGCCCCTCATGATCGGCCTCTGTGAAACCAGCGCCTAGACCTTTGCAGAATGTGTTTTTTTTTTTGCGCGATTTCAGACGCTCGTGCACTCTGATCCCACAAGGGCTTACTTTAAGAGCCTTTTTAAGGAGCTGTACTCAGTCCTCTGGTACCACCTTCGGCCCCGGTTGATCCTACGCAGTTCCCGGTGGTGCCATTTTCCACCTACATGTCGGACCTCCTCCAGTGCTTCCTCCTCTGCCTCCACTATCCCCGAAAGAGAAACATCGGGTGTGCCTAACCTGAGGCACCACGTGCAGCAGATCAGCCTCATGTTCCTGCTTCACCGGACGAGGACCAGGTAGGTGGACCAGGACAGCGATGAAAGTCCCGCTCTTTTAGAGCATTCCATGACCGGGCGCTGGATATGATGAACCTGCTTGATATCCCAGTACCCGAGACCCCCGCTCCTCAGGAGTAGGTGCTTTCTGGAGCCTTTACGCCATTGCTGCAAGAGCACACCGGCCTTTTCCTCCAGAAGGACATCTTGGCTGAGGCCCGTAACGCTTGGGACATACCCCATAAAGAGCTCCATCTCAACAAGAGGATTGACGCTCGATACAAGCTACACGCCCCAGAAGATATAGCCTTGTTGGCTTGTCTGCTTCCATTGTCCACGGTAGTGGCAGCTGCCACTCAAGTCCAACCCGGCATCTGCATCCTCCACTGCAGCAGTCCAAATCCTATCCAAGGAGGATAAACGTCTTGACGCCATTTGCAAGAAAGTCTTTTCCAATTCTGCGCTCCAACTAAGTCAAGTGAACACCAAGCTCATCCTGGCAGCAGCCAATCTTAGGCTGTGGAAGGAGCTAGCTGATTTCCAGGAGTGTATCCCTACAGACAGGCTAGATGACTTCAAAGCAGGTTTGTCGGACGCCAACGTGTTGGCACAGGATCTACTGGAAACTGCGCCACACCACGAAGATGCCTACGCTCGGGTCGTTTTGGTCGGGGTTGACCTCTAAGGCCAAGCGTGGCTTCATGCAACAAAGTTTTCAAAAGAAGTGCAAGACCTTACTTTTGATGGCAAGGAGTTGTTCCATTCCTCCACAGATTAGGAACTCACAAAGACTAAGGCGAGTACTCAGACCGCCAAGTCTTTATCAGTCCTGACTAAAGCTCCAGCTAACGCCCCTTTTACAGAGGTCAGGTTCCCAAACTTGGTCCTTTTCTGGGTTCAGGGGGTTTCAGGATCTCCGTGCGTGCCTGTCCGAAGCCCCGGTTGGCGGGCCACGCCGTAAGCAACGGCGCCAAGGGGGCCGGTTTTTCTCTCAGCCATCAGCTTCCTCTCCAGGGGCAGGTAGTTTCCCTGCTGACAAATCGGCCACATTTCTTTGTCGGTCGCACAAGACTACGCTGGGAGGACGAATCTCGTCTCATCTGGAGGCGTGGCAGACCATCACTGAAGACGGGTGGGTTTTGTCCCTCGCACGGGCTTCCGCTTGCCCCTCCCCCACCCTTCAACCCTCCCTTATAGCAAACTGGGTCGCCCTCCCTCAGAGCCGAGGTACAGAAACTTCTAGACCTCAGAGCGGTGGAGCCTGTTCCTCCAGGGAGCAAGGGGAGGGCTACTACTCCTGCCTGTTCAGTGCCCAAACCCAAATAGGCTGGCCTGCGCACTATCCTTGATCTTTCCCAGTTCAATCGTTCTCTTTCCCCAAGAGAAATTCAAGATGATCACGCCTTGCCAAATAAAGTCCTCTCTGCAGAAGAGCGACTGGCTCAGGGTGGTGGACCTTCAGGATGCATGCATGCATGCACATTCTGATATGGAACCCGCATCGGGGAAATATTTGCGGTTCTCCCGGGGAGAAGAACACTTAGAGTTCAGTGTGCTCCCTTTTGGTCTCAGCTCGGCCCCGCGTGTCTTTACGAAGATGACGGTCATTGCAGCTTTCCTCAGACTGCAGGGGATTCGTGTGTATCCATATCTGGACAATTGGCTACTGCGCAGTCCTTGCCCACGGACGGCCTTGGCCAATCTTCAGTCTCCCCTTCATCTCCTGTTCCATCTTGGGCTGTCAGTGAATTGGCGTAAATCGTCCATGACTGTCTCTTAAGACCTGATTTTCCTGGGTTTCCGTTGGGGTAATGTCAGTACCAGGGTGTCCCTGACGACGGACTGGATTGCAGACCTATCAACCACCGAGAGTGTTTTACACAACTTGGACGTCAGACGAGCCCTGAAGTTTTACCTCAATAGAATGAGTGAACTCAGGGGCTCCTCGCAACTCTTGTACACATTTGGAGACCAGAAGGTGAAACCGGCTTCCAAACCCTCTATCTCCCGATGGATTGCCTTCTGTATTTCAGAAGCCTATAACATTGAAGGCCTTCATCCTCCGAAAGGCATCCATGCTTATCTTGTACGTCGCAAAGCGGCTGCTGTTGCCTTCCAAAAGTATGTCTCTTGGGAAACCATCATCAAGGCGGCTCCGTGGGCTTCCCCATCAGTTTTTTGTAAGCATTACTGCTTGGACCTGAGCTCCAGGGCAGATGCCCAATTCGGCCAGGCTGTTCTTACGAACCTATTCCATTAAAGGGCATTTCCCATTCACCCGTGTTACCTGTGAGGTGTGCTTGGGACTCTCCCGCGAGTATGCCGGAAAGGGGACGGGACATGGGAGTATTACAAAGATACTCACCGTAGTGACTACCTTACTCCTAGTCCATAGTCCCCTTTCCTCCATAGACCGCCCGTCGTCCCCTCTAAAAAGTATCCTCTATTATTGCTTATATGGTCTCAGACCTGGCGATAGAAAAAGACTGAAGGGCGATATGCGGGGCGGAGCGCAGGAGGGTGGGATCACGGCCGCGTGAGGTACCCCGCGTATAAATGGGACAAAACATTTTCAATTTTTGATGCATTTTAACAAAAGTGCGCTCCCGTCCCGAAGGACGGAATGTCCCTTAAGTATGGAGGAAAGGGGACTATGGACTAGGAGTAAGGTAGTCACTACTGTGAGTAACTTAAGATCTCCTACCTGCCTTGCTCACACTGGTGCTTCGGCAATCTTCCGCCCCCCCCCCATCCCCGTTCACCATGCCTGGCCAGTGACACATTCACCCGCAGACTGCCTTTTGCCATACTACTCCTCCCGTGTGGGGATGTCAGCCCACCGTAATCTGAGACAATCGCCAGAAAATGGCTTGTAATGGTCTCAATAGGTTCTGTGTCTTGACAGTCTTTTTTGTGAGTCCACTCTCGAAACTGACTCAAATCCCCACATCTGTCCTGAAACTGCCCCACCATAGACTGTTGCTCTATCTTAGGCACATGTTATGCCTTATCACCTGACCCAGTAGCCCTGTACTGCTATTTGAAATTATCTTGACTGCAGACACTGATCTAAGTGAACGTTTACGATCTAGTCACACATGTACATTACTTCAGTTGTTGCCCCCTGTACCAAGAGGTGTTGCCTTGGTTAGCCTGTGCACTATTGCAACCTTGACTCCAGTACTCGCATAGCTGATGTAGCCCCCCCGTACCATGAGGCATGTCTAGGTCAGTTTTTGCGTTTATTTTAATTTTTCTCCGGTACTCAAACCTGATGTAGCCCGCCTTACCATGAGGCGTGTATGCCACATCACCTTTAAATTTCCAATTTTTGGTCTGGCAAATGCTGGTGAAAGAAGGAATTGTTAAGCGATGAACTATACTATAATGGGGTGGAGTTCACAAATGGCTAAAGACTCAACTTTCCTGATGTGTGGGCGTACTGTCCCTAGTCGGCGGTGGTGAGCTGCTTATCTAGGTGAAAGACGGGAAGAAGTTATCCCTCTCTAATCTACTTCTAAAAAACAGTATTGATTCACAACGGGTCCCTTCTTAATATTTTATTCTCTACTGTGGTCAATTTTTAATAAAAATTAGCAACCCGAATGTACTTCTTGCAGTCAAAACTTGACAGAACTGAAGGGCTTTGGACAAACGCAGCTGCCGGCTTCCCCAAGCAATTCCAGGAAGTGAGAGCAAGAAACCAGACCACATTTTCACATTAACTGCCCAAAACCTTGGCAAAGACACGAGACAAACCCAAGACCTGTGCCGTGCTGATGATGCTAAACCCAGAGCACCGAGCAACCACAGCAATAGCTTACAGCATTAGAGTACCTAAATCAAGAAAGTTCAAGAGTCGTTTCTGAACCGATCTTTCTGCTCAAGGTGGGATAACCAATACAAACCCCTTGAAATCCGTAGACTTTATGGATACGTGTAAAATTATAACATGGCCCCGACAGAATAATTGCAATATAGACACATAAGGGGGGGTGGCGGGGAGGGGGAAGCCTTCTTCCACCCCCCTACGTCGCTTTTCTGTTGCCAACGATTTATTTTGTTTTTCTATTTTATCTCTTTTCTTAACTTCTTCCACGAATTCAAGAAGTATGTTTTGTGTTGCAAATTTTTATTAAAAATGGACACAACGGTACGGAATAAAATAAGAAGGGACCAGTTGTGAATCAACACTGTTTTTAGAAGTAGATTAGACAGGGATAACTTCTTCATATCTTTCACCTAGATAAGCGGCTCACCACCGCTGACCAGGGGCAGTATATCGACGCATGTAAGGAAAGTTAGTCTTTGTGAGGACAGATAGCTATTTTATTTTTTAAGAGAGGAACTATACTATCAGTGTTTTCAGACTGAGGGGGTTGGCAGGCCTTGCATGCTGCTGATCAGAGGACTCAAGCTCTTCACAGCAGGCCAGTCTGGCCTGTCTCACAGTCCCTCCTCTGGGCAGCACACGGTTGTGGGGCATTTTTGTAGCCAGCCGCGTAAAAATTCCAAGTAGGGCAGGGCAATTGATGCATTCCTGTGTACCCATGTCACCTTGCCAAGGCTGCGGTTGCATCTGTCACTAGCTATTCCTATTCAGGCACTACAATTTCTTTACTAAATGCCATTTATGTTCATGATTTTACTTTCTATGTGCACTTTATATGCGACCTTTCCCTAAATGTGCACATTGCCTTTACCTTGATAGTGACATAAAAATATGTCCCGCCTGGAGTGACACCAGTCTGATAGTCAATTGAGTATATCATATGGGAATTTAAGTTGCTATGAGTGAATCAAGCGGTAAATGCTTTTGTAATCATGTGCATATATTTGGTTGATGCGTTATCTATGGAGCAAGAAGTGTAGATTCTCAAACTGCAATCAAATCACAATTTTTGAAGATTAAGGCGCAATGAGGGTGAAGGTTTTGGCAAGGATCACACATGTTATTTTAGCAGTGAAGCTGATATTTAAGCCCAGCCTACTTAAGGCACACCCCTAGAAAAAGTCAAGAGATTCTTGCAAAGATAGGGTTTTATTTATAAAAAAAATAGGTGTGCAAGCAAAGAACTCTGCTGCTCAGGACCGTTCTGAGCAAAAAAGCTTAAAAAGGGGCACTGCATCAGTATACAGTAAAAACCTGTGCGGCTGATTGAGACCCTAGCGACCCTATGCATGGTCAGCCTACTCCATAGGGGATGCCAGGTCTTTGGCCCCAGCCCTGTCCATCCATCTTCCATCACGTGGGGTCAGCTGGGCTCATCGTCTCCAGGGAACCAAGGTCGAAAACACAATTTAATGTATAATGACAGTGCTACTCAATGATACACATGGCACCTGGCATGATCATGGCCTGCTACAGGGGTAGGCTCGATGTCGCTCTGACCTGCCCACTTTGCACTCAAGCCGGCGTCGTCTGGCGTACAAGGCTTCCACCCTTGCTTTTGGACTGATTGATCCCTCCCCATACCTCGCATTACAAATCATGCCATTGTAAAGTACCAATAGGATGACCATTCTTTTAGATTTTTTATTTTATTTCTTTTTATTAGATTTGAAGACATTCAGAGCAAACGGGTATAACTTTGTAACACTCCCCGTGCCACCCCTCCTTCCACACCCCCAAGGCTCCAGTTCTATTCTTGTCATCACTTTGTCCCCACGATTTGCAGTTTTTGGGGGCAATATGGTTCTCTAAAGTCTTCATGGAGGATAGCCAGTCTTGTTCTGTTGGGGGGTCTTTGGCTTTGTGCGCTATTACTAGTAGGGCTGCTTTTGATAGTATCACTTATCCTTTTCGTATGTTCTGCCCGCCCATGCAGAGTAGGCTTTCTTTTGGGGTTCTGGGCCCCTGCTCCCCAAATATCTCGCATATATTGTGGTTAATTACTTACCCGAAATCCCCCAGTGTTGTGCATCCCCACCAGATGTGGAGCCAGTCCCCGTCTGCCGCATTCTCGCCAGCATTGTTGGGTTTTTGAGGGGAAACTGTTGCAGTCGCGTTGGTGTGAAGTGCCATTGGGTCATTGTCTTGTACCAGAACTCCTGTATTTGAATGGCTCAGGTTAGTTTTGGGATGTCTCTCCATAGTACCCATTCCACTTCCAGGATTGGTTCTCCAGTGAGTCGGCCCATTTGGTCTTGTAGTTTAGGTTAATGTTCTGCTCTGCTTCTAGTCCTAGTTTGTATAGGCTAGAGATGAGGTCGTATAGGCTAGAGATGAGGTGTCTGTCCCCAGGTTCGATGGTCAAGAATTTCTCAAATGGAGTAAGGGGGCGAGTTGCCGCCTTGCGTATGAGTGGGTTCATTAGCCAGTGTCAAAATTGGAAGTAGGGCATCCCATCATTCTCCGTTCGTCCCAGTTCTGACTTGCATTGGGAAAATGGTTTTATGGTTGTGCTCTTACTCCTACGTCCCGTCCCCTTTCCTCCCTACGTATGGGGCATCTCTCCGTCCTGTGGGATGGGACCGGAGCACTTTGTAAAAAGCATCCAAATGTTTTCCAAAAATGTGTCCTTCCTCTTTCTTGTGTGGGGCCCGGTACGCGGCCGTAACCCCGCGCATCGCCCATCAGTCCTTTTCTCCCCTCGATCAGGCCGGACGCACTTGCATCCTCGGAAGTTTTTCTTCCCTTTTTCCTCTCTGGCTCTCGCTAGCGTTCGTTTACTGGTCTGTCTGTCGTTCAAGCTGGACTTTTCTGATTGTTCATCCTGTCACCGTCCCTTCGCGAGGGCGGATCCCCATCCTCTTTGTTTAGAGTGTTTGGGTCCGGATCACCGTTGGGACTCCTGTTTTTACTGTGACTCCCTTTCGGTCCGGGCACTTCAAGGTCGGTTGGAGCGGTGGGAGGAGGTGTTCCGACGTACTCCTTCACATTTTCAGGCGTCGGAGGAACATCCCATCGAAAGAACGTTACAAGGTAAGAAGTAACTTGTTCTTCGAAGGGATTGTGTCCTCCGACGTATTCCTTATCTTAGATCTCTTTCCAGCTTTGCTGGCCTCGGAAATCTTTTCTCTCTAGAGGGTGCTGCGCGTCGACGTCCCTCGACAGCCGCCGTATCGACGTCGACGTCATCCTGCCTATAAAGGCCGCGCGCAGCGTCAGTTGCTCAGTTCCGTTTTTCCGCGCTTACTCAGTGCCTCGGAATATCGTTGCTCAGTTTCGTAGATATATTATTCCATTTTCCTCGATATTCAATCCATTCTCGATGGCTTCCTCGTCTGAACCGACGACCCCTCGGTCCGGCTTTAAAAAATGCTGAGACTGTGGAAAAAAGATGTCGCTAACAGACCCTCAAAGGGTCTGTCTGTGGTGTTTGGGAGCTGAACACCATTGTTCGGAGTGTGAGGACTGTATGTCCATGACAGCTAAAGCCCTGAAGGAGCGTAGGGGGAAGCTGGAAAAAGGTAAGACTTCTAAAGCTTCTTCTTCCTCGACGATGTCGAGACATTCGTCTCCTCATCACCATTCGCGCTCCAGGTCTCGAAGTGGGTCCCATCACTCCTCGAGATCGAAGCACTCGAAAAGGAGACGCCGAAGATCCCCTTCTTCGTCGTCCTCTTCCTCTGTTTAACTTAAGAGATTCCCTTGCCCCACGAAGCATAGTTCCCAGGCTGAATGGGAGGAATTCCGAAAAAATATGAGCGTCTTCGAGAAAACGGCCTCGACCCCCTCGAAGACTGCCGAGAGCGATGCTCTGGACGAAAGACCCGAAGGTCCAAAACGCCGCGAGTCGCAGCACCCGGCGAAGGAAGCTTCTCGAGCGCGTCACGAACCCTCGAGTAAAGCAAAGACCTCAAATCCTTCTTCGAAGGTTCGATCGACGCCGAGGTCGGTGTCTTCGACGCCGTTGTCGAAGGGACCTTCGACACACGGGTCTGTCGACTCAACGCCATCCTCAACACCGGCGTCGACGCCAAGGAAAGTCATTACCACATTTTTGATTGTGGTGTTTTTTTATAGGCAAACACAAAGATCTATATCTGTAAGATTGGATAAGCAATAAATAGTTCCGCACAACGAACTTCCATTATTTATGAAACCTTCTGCTTCAATGTTTAGAGGTGTTCTAATGCTTATTTATAGATTGCACAGAGTTAAATTCACATGAGGTTTTTTGAGTTGGCCTAGGGAGCTAAAAGTATCCACTGTGAGCTCTTGGTATCAAGTTAACCAGGCTCTTCTAGGTTACAAGAAAGAGCTAATAAATAGCTCCCAACTCACCTCAATTTCAATCCCTGCGAATACAGGTAATTCCAATTTTACATCCTTTTTTTGTTGTTGAAATCTTCCAGTTCTTTATTCTTTTTGATTTTGTATGACACATCTGTAAAAGTGTTTACAAACACTAACTTCCTACCTTTATTTTGACTCACTTTTGTGCCTTAAATAAATTCTCTTTCACTATTATATGCTGCATTGGTGGAACTTAGAATAATTTTAGGGGGAAAAACTCCTTTTGATCAGTTTTGTTACCATGTGAATAGCCCCTCGCTATATGCTTGGTGCAGCTGTTCTTCTTGACCCTTAAAAAATTGTCCAAGGGGTACGTTTTCTTATTCATGTTTGGCATGGCGACTCCGGTAATGTAATGGGGCATTCCTGTCTATTGGTTTATCAGAAGGTTCTACATGAAGAAAGCCATTTTGTTCATAGTAAGTCGAATCCAAAGAATTGACTTCCACATTACTTACCGATTGTGTAATCCTCAAATTACATTTTCTGGTATTAATCCAATCTAAAAAGGAAGATGGTAAGCTATTTTGAGCCTTTCCAAATTATTTCGTAAAAGTTCTTAAACCATTTTATGATCTCTCTGAAAGCATTAGTTCCTGAAGATATTGCTTTACTTTAAAACATATCGCCCTATAGGTTGGCTAAGATCTGTGCCTTTGCACCCATGGCTGTATCCTCACATTGTTTGTATATTTTTTCCATGAACTGGAAATAGTTCTGCTTTAATGTCATCTCAAGGATTTCAGTAAGTACAATAATGAATTCCTCCCCAAAGAAGGGCCAGCAATGAAGGACAAAGGACTGAAACATGCACATGTAAGGATCGGAAGTGACTGTTCGGTTTAGGAGGTGAGGCCTTTCTAATCGAGGAACAAGATTACTTTTCAATTGGGAAATAATTGTATCCCATGTTCGTCTAAAGTTTTGTATTTCACATTATTAGTCTGATGGAATTGTAGCAAGGAGTTTTCACTTCATACTTGTTTTGTGTTGTAATTGGTTTTACATTTATTGTGAACCTTTTTATTGAATGTGAAGGGATTTTTTGGGTGTTTATGTATCAAATGTATTTATTTTTGTATGAAATTCATTATTTGTCTGCATATAACATTGTTTTGGCCCTTAAAGTTCATAAAGTTCTGAAATCCTCCTGTGGTTCCATTGTAAGTCTTGGGTTCTCAAGTATACACAAGATGATCCTGAGAAAGGTGTAGATTTCAGGGTGTTTTCACTGGGGCATGGCGGTTGATGATGGTTGTGAGGGTGATGTTGAGTTCTTGTAGATGTGAGTCAGTCTTGGTTTGTCAGAGGTACCTCATCCCACGTGAAGTTGACTTTGGCAAGGTCTTCTGTGGTTTCTGATGATTTGCTTGATTGGTGTGACTAATGTCAAAGGGGGTGCCAGATGGTCTGACTAGTCGAGCCGGATTGGAGCTCCCGGATTGGAGCTCTGATGGAGGGTGGTAATATTCCCTTTACTGTGAGTTGGATCTTGCATGTGCTTTGTGAGGTTCAGAGTGTCGAGTTGGCAGTGGAGATCTTCATTAACTTGGTTGCTGGGTTTGCCTGGTCTGTTGAAGTCAGAGGAAGATGTTGGCATGTGATACACATGGGGTGCATACGCGCTGGAAGTCTTCTATGATGGTTGTGTTTGGCTTGCCTGGTCTCTAGATGAGGTGAAAACTGACTGTCCGGAAGAGCCGGAAGTTGCATTGAAGTTTTTCAAAAGTGCCAATGGTGGGGAGTCAAGTTGAGTGAATGACTAGGCAGCCTTGTGAATGATGGCGAGTCCTCTGTTCATCTTGTTTGGACTGTCTTCTTTAAGAATTCTGTAGACGTTTGGGATGAGGAAATCTAGTATGTCTGTGGAAGTGGATGTCATCCAGGTCTTGGCGTCCAATTTGTGGGTGGTGATGAGGTCGCTGATGTCTGCGACATGGTTGGTAGCAGAGCAGACATTGGAGAGCATCAGTTTTCCTGTAGCGGTAGATGGTGTGTTGTTGGGGGGTGAATGGCGACCGGGGTGAGAGTGCTACAATGCGATGTCCATGGTGTTGCTGGTGAGCTGCATGGTTGGTGATGAGTGTTGATGGTAGGGATGGGCTGTTGGGAGAGAGCGGTGAAAAGCTTCTTTGAGGGAGTTTTCCCGATGTTGGAGGAGTAGTTCTGGGTCCTCCCGGACTTAACCGGAATCGCCCTAGCCCTTTGGACACGAGGCACGCATGATCTAAAGTTGAGAGGAAGGAAGGGGCGGGGCTAAGTATGTGAGGTGGGGCGGTGCCTAGTCCAGTTGACCAATATCCACTTGTAACTGCTCACCAACTGCAAAGAAATAGAGGCTGCATGCAAGCTGTGAAAACTGGTGGTGGGCAGAGCAACTGAGTGGCAGTGCCTGGCCACATTACCAGCAGCCTCCTCAATGCTGTCTGGCGGAACTCTCAAGAGTATAAAGGAAGGGTGACTCGGTTACGAAAAACGGTATTAACTAAAATTAGTATAACATGTTACAGTATTGATCCGGTCACATGTCTTTTTTGAGCCCTTGTTGATTGCTCAATATGAGCATCCAAGCACACTGATGGGGTGGTGCTGCTAAGACATGTCGTGTGCGATTTAGGAGTAAACCAATAGCATCTAATTTGGGAATTGTTATTTACAAGGCATATGCATTTGGATAATGTGTAACTCATGCTTTGATTCTTAAATATAAATACTTTTTCTTTCATAGGCGGTCCGCTGCTTTGAGTCTTTAATCTTGAAATCTGAAGGAAAAGTTGAGTCAGATTTCTTTTGTCAGCTGGGTCACTTCAACCTGCTGTTGGAAGATTATTCAAAAGGTATGTTAATCTTTTTAAGAATGTTATGCTAAATTAAAATCCATCTGAAATTGTTCCCAATTACTTAGGTTGCAAGATTTCTCATTCCTATTATTCTAGAATAAAATGAATTAATTAAATCTGTGCTGTTAAGCACAATTAATTGGGTAATATGCTTGAAGGTTTTGATTATTAGACTGCTATACTATATATGATTTGTGAATACATCTTACTCCTATGTCCCGTTCCCTGTCTTCCAAGCTTGTGGGATATTCGGTTCAAATGGATGGAACCTGATCATTTTTTGGTAACATCCCAAAAATATTGTAATTCTTTTACTCCCATGTCCCGTCCCCATTCCTCCATACTTGTGGGACATTCCGTCCTTCGGGACGGGACCAGGCACTTTTCAGTAGCATCAAAAAATAAAAAATGTTGTCCTTTTTATTTTTATGCGGGGCCACCGCACGTGACAGCAGCCCCGCCTTCCTGAGCTCTGCCCGCGCATCGCCCTTCAGTCCTTTTCTCCGCGCGATCGGGGGCAGACGCACTTGCATCACAGGGAATATTTTTCTTTTTGTTCCCTTATCCTTCATTCCTGCTCCGGTTCCACGGTCCTCTTGCGTCTATGCCGGAGTGTCTGGGGTTAGTGTCCTGTTCATCGTGCGAACGTCGTTTCGCGAGAGCGGATCCCCACTCTTTGTCTGGAGTGTTGGGCCTGGAACACTGTTGGGTCTCGTGCTTCTACTGCGACTCCCCCGTCTCCGTTCGGGCACTCCAGCGTCGGCTTATCAGGTGGGAGGAGGTGTTTCAACAAGTTCCTCCACCACATTTACAGCAGTTCATTGAAGAAAAAAGGGAACAGCCGGTAAGTTAGTTTCTTTGCACCCCAGCCAGGGGACTCCTTCCCAGCGTCTGGCAGGGGCTGTTTTACCAGGCATCTCCCTGAGGTGTCCCGAAAGGGATCTAACCGGCGCGTCAGAGTTTCCTCCGTGGCCCCCCTGCAAAGTGGCTGTCAAAACCAGATCTTCATCAGGGGTTTCCCCTTTTGCGGGCTAAAGTTAGGCCCAGTACTTGCAGGGCTGTTGTCACCGGGGTCAGCCCCGAGGTGTTCACATCTGGAACTAAGTGTACAGAGTCTTGGCTTGAGGTCCCTGTCAAGGTGACTAAATGTTTCTCCTACGATACGGGATGTGGGTGTTTATCGCCGCCCGAACCTGGTGTTCGAAAAATGGAGAAAAACACATGCGCGGCCGCGGTTACTCAACCGTGTCCGTTTCTGCATCGGATCCTAACTGTATGTATTATCGAGTTACCTTGTGATCGCAGTACGTGGTTCGTATCGCCTCGGCATCACTTTCCTTTAGCCACAGAAGTTTCCACCGGCATCAAAGGAGGACGTGCTACTTCGCTTTGTCGTCATCTTTCTTCCCATATTAATAAATGACAGGCCTAGTAATGTGAGCCATAAGAAATAGAATCACTTTGATGTGATAGGACAAGTGAAATGAGATGGTGTTGTTGCACTAATCAGCTAATGTCATCGCATGGTTGTTGTGTGTCCCTGACGCAAGCATACCCACCCAAATAGATAGAGAAGTAAAACATAGGTTCTCTGCCATGAATGCATGTATAAAAATAACAATAGGCTCTCATTTTTGCTGTTTTAGACTTTCTATACATAGATATAGTTTGTTCTGTGTTTTTTAGATACTTCGAGACATTGCACATTTGATTGTGTGACATTCTGTACTTGTGAATATTGTGTCCTGAAGAAAGCCTTACATACCCGACTAATCAACAAAAATCAAGGATAAGTCGGTTTGGGATCAAAACATTAAGGCTGGAAACGGATTTGTGCACGTCGACACAAAGATTTTGGGGACTGTTTAGCAAAATAAGACCTGGCTAATTTAAAGTCACCCATGTGTTACTAACACCACTACTATTGATTATCAAGCATTGTGTGAACGCAACACAAGATTCAAATTATAGATCACTTGTCTTTTATTTGTGATTATTATGTATAATGAGTTTTGCAAATGTGACCAAACGGTCGGTTTTTATTAGAAAATATAATAAATTGAGTTATTTTTGCTAAAATTGAGCCTGCCGTCTCTTTATATGTGTTAAAAGACTGATGGTCTGTGAATACATGAATTTGGTGTGAGACCAGGTGTGTGACCTCCGGTGAGGATATGATAAGGTAGTTTGTTGGAACCACCCCCCCCCCCTTTTTTGGCTCTTTCTGTACTTAGTCCTTTTCCAACAAGCCCCTAAAAAAAAAAAAAGGACTCATGCTGTAAAAGCGTGCTCATTATTTTTGTATAAGTGGCTTTAATGCTTTCCTCTTCTGGAGCGTGGTGGAGGTGAGGTCTTGGTATAGGGAGATCGAGGCATCGCGGAAAAGTATTTGCGGGGAGTTTCTTGCTTCTCGCATGATTTCTTCCTTGACCTTGAAATAGTGAAGTCTGGCTAGGACGTCTGGTGGAGCTGAGTTGGCCCTGACTCTGGTGCGGTGAACTCTGTCGAGCATTATGGGGGAGTCGTCCGGTAGAGTAAGAATGAAATGGAAGAGGTCGCTTACGTAATGTTCCAGTTCTGCCTCTAGTAGGGATGTGGGGATGCCTCTCAGCAGTATGTTATTACGGCGGGAGCGGTTTTCTGCGTCTAGTTCCAGGGCGTCACATCTAGCTTCTAACATTGTTAGCCGTTCAGCCCTTTTTCAATCTCATAGCCATGCTCGCACACAGATGATTCGACTTCTGCTGTTCTGGTTTCTAACTCTCCTACTCTCCCTTCAAGTTGCGTGATGGTATTCTTCACCTCTTCGGTGCCCCTTTGGTATTCCTTGGTTAAGGGTGCCAGGAGGTCTTGTAGATCGGATTTTGTGACCGATTGGTTCGAGGCTTCCTGATGTGATTCCATTTGTGTGTTTTCGGCGATTGATTTGCATAATTCTGGCCGCTCTCCTCGTCTGGACCTGTCTGGTGCAGGGTTGGTTAGCAGGGTTGCGATGTCCGTTTGCTTCGTTGTTTTTTTGGCCATGGTGGTGGCTGGGGGGGGCTGCTCGAGCCTGTGTATGGTGTGCTTGGGAGATTGGGGTGCCGGACAGTCCTGCTTGTGATTGCTAGGTTTCCGCTCTGTGTCCTTATATGCCTGGTTGACTTTTGGTGCGTAGCTCTCCTGACCGGGGTCGGGGTGATCCCTTGAAGTGATCAGGATGGGGCGCCTGCCTCTGTCTATAATGCTGGCTTTGGTGCTTTAAGCTTACGACTGTTAAATAGTGGTGTGCTTCCCAGACTCTGAATCGGGCCAGTTTGCGGTGTCTAGGCGAGTCTTTAATGGTGTCCCCGGGACCTCTATGGGCTTGGAATGTTGGTGGTTTAGTGTTGTCTTGGGAGCTGGGGTGGTGATGTGAGGCGTTACACCACTTGCTGTGTCGTAAATCCCCCCCCCTATGCCCTGCGGATTTGGTGTCGGACCTCAGGTTTCACAGGTTCGATCCCTGATCATTTCTACCCATGTGGGTGTTGTAGCGGCTTACCTCGCTCTGGTGTGCCCTGTCGAAGGGGTCTGGGTTGCTGAGGTCGCTCCTGCGGGCTGTTCCGCCGGCTCCCGGGGCTCCGCTGCCCGTCAGTAGCAGGGATTGTTGGTTCCTTGGTGATTAGGAGAGGAGATTGTTCGTTGTTCCTGCTGTCACTGCGGTTCGACTCCGCTACTGCTTTGATGCGCGGGGGGGGGGGAAGGTGGCGGCCTCCCTGGGCTGCCTGAGTTGTACCACTTGCTCGGCCGTTGTGTTCTCCCGTGGGCCAGGCCGCGGGGCGGGGGCAGATCCGGCACCTGCTTGCGTCCGCCTAGCTGATAGCTACTCCCCTTACACCTTGAGCTGACGGTGCGAAAGGGGATGCCGGAAAACGCGTTAGATGCCGGCTGCTTTTTTTGGTTGCCCCCCCGGTGGTGTCACAATGATGTACCGTTGATCCCCCTGCTCCCAGGGGGTTCTCAATGTGTCTTCGGCTGGGCGCGGTGGCTTCTCAGCACGCTGGGGCTCCGTGGCCAGGGTGCTCCTGGCTCTGCTCTGTGCTTTACTCAATGTGGTGGGGGGGAGCTGCTGTCTTCAAGCTGCGCCCTCAGCTGCTATGTCTCCCCGGCTCACCACTTTGTGCTCCGTCTGCATGGGGCCCAGGGCTGTTGCAGACTGGAGGGTGTTGCAACTCCAGTTTGAGCACAGCGGCCTTCTCGACACCTTGGGGTTCCGGTACCCCCCGACCTCCTGTGCCGGGGCCGGTGCTTCGATCAGTGCCGCAGTGTGCTGTAGGGATTTGCCGTTGCGGCTCGGCACCGAGACCAGGTTGTCACCGGCAATGAGTCACTGAGTCTCAATTCAGTCTCCCCGGTGGTTGCTGCAGATTCCGTGTGCCTCTGCCTCTAATTGTGCCGGGATACCGTGGCTGGGTTGCCCGTTGTTAGTTCCCTCCTTTGCTTAGCGGTTGGTGATGAGCTGCCGGGTGCCGACCCAGCCACCCCGAAGGCAGCCCACCGCTTGGTGTGCTCCGTTTCCTGCTTGATGGGTTTTGTGTAGCTTCCCGCTGTTTTGTGAGCGGCTCCCCTTTGCTGGGCAGTTGGCGCTGAGCTGCCGGGTGCCGACAGTTACCCCAAGGGCAGCTCACCGCTTGGCGCGCCTCTGGTTCCTGCTTGGTGGGTTTCGTGGGGCTGCCCGCTGTTTTGGGAGCGGCTCTCTGCCCGAGGTTTCCTCAGCACCTCGGGGCTCCGTCGGCCCGGTGTTTCTTGCCTCCCCCTGTTGGGCTTGGTGTTGCGATTGGTGTTGTGCGGTTCTGGGGGGGGGGGGCTTGCCATCACGACGTGATCCCGGCTGGCTTCTTCCTTCACTCAGCGTCGCTGAGCCGCCAGGTGCGGATCCAGTTACCCCGCCGGCCGTTCCAGGGTCGGTGCGCTTCTGTCTTTAGGCTGTGCCCGGACCCCGCGCGTTATCGGGAGCTGATTTAGTCCCTCCTGGAGGCCGCTTACTGTTCGGGTTGCTTTCAGTGCTGCAGGGCAGGTTTTGTGAAACTTCCTGCCATTTTAAGAACGGCGCTCTCTGTCCCCCGGCGCTGCTTTGGACTCGATTTGTGCACCGCTCCAGGTTGCTGACTGTGCCCAGAGTTGGCACATTTCATGCAGGATCGCTTTAGGTGCCGGGAACTTCGTTTTAGAAATGCTGATTAATGTTTATCACCGGGGCCTTATGTTTGGATGCGTGGCATTAGCCGGGAGCTCTTATGGCGCTGGACCGACTTCCATGGCTCCAAGCCACGCCCCCCGAATGTTCTTATTTTAAGATTCCTTTGATTTCCCGATTTCTAAAAGGGCTCACTAATGTGTTCCCGCTGTCCCCGTATCAGATGCCCGTTTGGGATCTGATTTTGGTCTTGAAATTCCTAACGGGTGCTCCATTTGAAACTTTGCACTCTAGTCCTTTGAGACTGTTGTCTTTCAAGACTGTGTTCTTGGTTGCGGTTACATCCGCTCGCAGAGTGAGTGACTTGCAGGCACTTTCATATAAGCCGCCCTTTACTGTGTTCCACAAGGATAGGGTTGTACTGAGGGTATGTACTTCATTTCTACCTAAGGTAGTGTCTGAGTTTCATTTAAGCCAGAAAGTGGTACTTCCTTCTTTCTATCCTCATCCTGGTAAGGTAGAGGAGCGACTCCATAGATTGGATCCTATGAGATCTCTGAGCTTTTGTATTTCTAGGATGTCCAGGGTCAGAGTGGATGATGAACTCTTTTTGGTGTACGATGGACACCAATTGGGCTAGGTTGTTACACAACAGACCTTGTCCGGGTGGATTATCCTCACCATTACTGAGTGTTACAGATTGGCGGGCAAGGACCCTCCTGAACGGTTGTGGGCTCATTCCACTAAAAGGCGTGGCTACTTCCACAGCCCTGCAGCGGGGAGTTCCTATTAGGAATATTTGTGAGGCGACATGGGCTTCTATCCACTCCTTTGTCAAACATTACTCCCTGGATACGCTATCTGGTCAGGATATGGCCTTTGGTAAGGCGGTTCTTTATTCTGCTATCTGATCGGGTATTCTAAATTATTTTCCCTCCTCCATTTTCTGGTACTGCTTTGGGAGTCTGTCAAAGATGTGGAATACGTTGGAGGACACAATCCGTTCGAAGAACAAGTTACTTACCAACTGATAACTTTCTTTCGACTGGATGTTCCTCCAACGTATTCCACCTCGCCCTCCCAGCCTGCCCCTCTGGAGAATGTCCTATGCTATTGCAGCTTCCGTTCCCTCAAGGCTATGTGCATTCAAGCTGGCGTGTGTGTACGAGCATGTCGCATGTTATGGAGGAAAAAACATAAACTGAGGCTACGGGCGCCATGCGTACTATTTATAGCATCAAGTGACGTCACCCTTGACGGAGGGCTACGAGGGACATCGACCCGATGCCATCGACCCGATGCCATCGACCCGATGCCATCGACCCGATGCCATCGACCCGATGCCATCGACCCGATGCCATCGACCCGATGCCATCGACGCAGACCGCCCTCTGCTGAAAAATTTCCGAAGTACACAGCTGTTAACATTGCATGTCGAAGATGTGGAATATGTTGGAGGAACATCCAGTTGAATGAACGTTACTAGTTGGTAAGTAACTTGTCTTCTTTAGTCTATGCCGGAGCGTCTGGGATTCGTGTCCTGTTCATCCTGCGAACTTCGCTTAGTGAGGGCGGATCCCAACCCTTTGCCTGGAGTGCTTAAGCCCGGAAACACTGTTGGGACTCTTGCTTCTACTGCAACTGCCTCTCCGTCCGGGCACTCCGGCGTCATCTTGTCAGGTGGTAGAAAGTGTTTCAACGCGTTCCTCCACCACATTTACACAATGAATTGAAGAAA
Source organism: Ambystoma mexicanum (assembly GCF_040938575.1). Lineage (NCBI taxonomy): Eukaryota > Metazoa > Chordata > Amphibia > Caudata > Ambystomatidae > Ambystoma > Ambystoma mexicanum. The sequence continues at coordinate 475,649,397 of NC_090939.1, read as the reverse complement.
AAAAAGGAAACGACCGGTAAGTTTGTTCCTTTTCAGGGCACCCCAACCTGGTGACTCCTTCCTGGGGTCTTCTAGGTCCGGGTGGGGGCTCAAGCGGCTCTATTACTAGGGAGCTCCCTGAGGTGTTTCGAAAGGGACCCAACACTCACCAGAGATTTCTCTGAGGACCCCTGTAAAGGGGCTGCCAAGACCGGATCTTCATCCGAGGTGCCCCTTTTGGGTCTAAAGTTAGGCCCAGTTCTTCTGGCGCTGTTTTCACCGGGGTCAGCGCTGAGGTTTCCACGTCTGGAACTAACTGTACCCAGTCTCGGCTCGAGGTCTTTCTCAAGGTGACTAAACGTACCCAGGTTGCCCCAGAGGTTTCTCTTCTTGGGGCTATATCTAAGACCAGGATTGAGGAGCCACCTTTGGGGGTTCTGGCTTCGGGGGGTAACTCCAAGCCTTCCGACACTCAGACCTGTGGTAGAACTGATCCTGCTGATGGGGAGGGGGTTTGGAGAAAGAAGCCGGTTAAGCATCGGAAGTCTTCCAGTACTGGCTCCGCCGAGGTTCCCCTTCTTGGGGCTAATTCGTTAGCAGTTGTTAAGGTGTCTCATAAATGCCCTGGTTCTGCTAACACTGGCTCTGCCAAGGTTCCTTGTTGCAAGGCTAAAATGGAACATAAGACCACGGACTCCCATGTTGTGACTACAGCCTCACTTACAACTGTGATGCAGTTTGCCTCAGGCGTTGACAAAATGGCGGTCCAACCCCCACGGTCCGCTGTGGTCATTTTGACTACCTCTCTTACACCAAGGTTCACCACGGCTGGTGCTGAGGTGCCTGTTTTTGGGGCAGAGCAGCCTTTTCTGCGCTTTGTGGATAATAAAAACCTGTTCCGCCCTCCAATTTATTGGCGTGCTCAGACTTTGCTGCCGCATACAGTCTTGCTTCCTCCTACGTCCACCCATTTGGTTCTACGTATATCCCGTTGGTGGGGGACCATCCTGGCAACCATCCTCTTTGCGATCCCGGGGTATGCCCCTTCCGAGCGGCCTCTACCCCCTCCAGCACCTAGACCTTCATCTGAGGAGGCAATTTTTTGCAAGCTTCAGACGCTCATGCATTCTTCCCATGAAGGCGTACTTTAAGGATTTGTTTAAGGAAATGTATCCTAAGCCGCCTGAACGGTCCCCTGCTCTGCCAATCCCTATGCAGGTTCCGGTAGTACCACCTCCTCCTCCACTCCCTGTGGAGCTTCCACTTCCCCTGTGGAAAAGACTCTGGTCACTGTCAACCACGCCTTCGGGTCCTGACGCTTCCCGTGCGGCGGGTCAGACTTCTGCTCCTGCCTCATTGGATAAGGACCAGGACAGCGATGACCCGCCCCGCTCTATTCGAGCCTTTCACAACTGGGTGCTGGAGTTGATGGCATTGCTAAACATCACAATACCCAAGACCCTAGCTTCATAAGAGTTGGTACTTTCTGGAACCTTCACTCTGTCGACACAGGAGCGCACCGGCCTGTTCCTTCAGAAGGACTTTCTGGCCAAGGCCTGTAAGGTCTGCGGAAAAAAACCTCATTCCGCGCAGCACCTAAACAAGAAAAATAATGCGCGCTACAAGCTTCACGCGTCTGAGGACATATCCTTGCCGGCATGCCTGCTCCTTATTTTGGTGGTGGCAGCAGCTATGCTCCAGTCGAAGCCAGCCTCTTCCTCCAACACTACAGCGTCTCAGATCCTTTCCAAGGAGGATAAGCTTCTTGGTGCCATGGGGAAAACTGTCTTTTCGAATTCGGCTCTTCAGCTGCGTCAGGCTATTCCAGAGCTTATCCTGGCGGCTACTAATGTCAAACTGTGGAAGGAGCTCGCTGAGTTCCAGGAATGTATTCCTCCTGATAGGCTTGAATACTTTAAGGGCGGCTTTACTGATGCCAGAGTTCTGGCACAGAATCTACTGGAGGCCGCGGCCCATCATGCAGACACTTCCGCTCGAGGCCTTATGGTCGGAGTAGACCTTCCCCCCAGGTGTAACTAGGGGCTATATTTAAAAGCAGCAAGATCGAGAGGCCTCCTCCGAGGGCTCTTGCTACGGGGGGTGACCCTAAGCCTTTCCACAAACAGTCTTGTGGTTGAACCGATCTGCTGAGGGGGCAAAAGAGTGCAAAGGCCCTAAGTCTTTAAGTACTGGCCCTGCTTAGGGTCCCTCACTGAGGGCAAATTATTCCTCAGAATCCAAAGGAGCACAAAAGCGCTCTAGTTCTTCCAGTACCGGCTCCACCGAGGTTCCTTGTCACAAGGATAAAATGGATCAAAATCCCCTGAAACAAGTTCCTTCCTTTTTAGGGTACTCCGGCCAGGGGACTCCTTCCTGGGGTCTTCTGGTTCTGGGAGGGGCCCAAGTGGCTCTGCTACCAGTGTTCTCTGTGTGGTGTCCTGAAAGGGATCGAACTTGTATTCCGGAGTTCGCTCCGAGGCCCCCCTGTCAAGTGGCAGTCAAGACCGGATATTCATCTGCTATTCCCCATCTGGGGCTAAGGTTATGCCCAACTTTTCTGGGGCTGTTTTGACCGGGGTTATTCCTGAGGTTGCCAAGTCTGGAACTAAACTTACTGAGCCTAGTCTTGAGGGGTCCTGTACAGTGACTAAATGCACCAGGGTTACCCGAGAGGGTCCCCAACTAGGGGCTATATTTAAAACCGGCAAGTTTGAGGGGCCTCCTCCGAGCGCTCTGGCTATGGGGGTGACCCTAAGCCTTCCCACACCGTCTTGTGCTCGAACCGATCCTGCTGAAGGGGCAAAGGAGGGCAAAGGAGGGCAAAGGCCCTAAGTCTTCAAGTCTGCCGAGGTTCCCTCACTGAGGGTTAATTCTTCTGCAGAATCCAAAGGCGCTCAAAAGTGCTCTAGATCTGCCAGTACCGGCTTTGCTGATTTTCTGTATCACAAAGCTAAAATGGATTTAAAAATTCCCTGAAACCCCTGTGGTAATTTGGCCTCTCTGATAGCTGTGACGCAGTTCACCTCGGGCAGGGACAAAATGGCGGTTCAACACGCGGTCTAAAACGGCCATTTTGATTTGGTCTTTCGCACCAACATTCTCATCGGCTGGTGCAGAGCGACCTATATTTGGGTCCAAGCAGCATTTTCCACAGAATGTGGACAGTAGGAATCCTTTCCGCCCTCCCAATGGATTGGCGTGCTCTGTTTCCGCTGCCACAGTCTTGCGCCCTCCTGCGTGTCATCCTTGCAGCGGCAAATCTCAAGCTGTGGAAGGAGCTCTCGAATTTCAGGAATGTATCCCTCTGGACTGGCTGGAAGATTTTAGGGGGCATATCCGATGCCAGAGTTCTGGCTCAGAAACTGCAGAGGCTGCGGCCCATCATGTAGACCCTTCTGCTCAGGGCCTTATGGTTGGAGTAGACCTCTACCGCCAAGTGTGGTTGCATGCTACAAAGTTCTCGAAGGAGGTTCGGGATTAAGTAGTATTTGACTTTCCCTTAGAAGGTAAAGAACTGTTCCACTCCTCCACCAATGAGGAACTCAATACAAAGGCAAGCACACAAACTGCCAGATCTTTATTGGTCCTTGCCAAACGCCCAGCTAAAGCAGCCTATATGCAGAGGCCGGTGACCCAGACAAGATCGTCCCAGGTGTCGGAGGGTCTGAGGAGCGTCCATTGCGCTGGGCAGGATGCTCCTCTGGTGTACCTGTGTGCAAGGGGGAAAAAGGAAAAGTGGCTGGTTTTTCCTCTGCCATCAGCCTCCTCTTTGGCAACAGGTGGTCTCGCCCCCTATAAGTCATCCAAATTGTTTTCCATCGGTCACCCGATACACGGTGGGAGGACATATATAGTTTCATCTGGAGGCGTGGCAGACCATCACAGAAGATGAAATGGGACCACGAACACTGGTTCCCCTTCTGGGGGCTAAGACTAACCCCAACGCTTCTGGGGCTGCTTCAACCGGGGTGATTCCCGCGGTTTCTCAGTCTGGGAGTAAATGTACTGAGCCTAGTCTTGAGGTTTCCTGTCAAGTGACTAAAAGTACTGGGGTAAAACCCTAAGGATCTCCAATCTGGGGCTTTTTCAAACACCAGCGGGATCAAGGAGCTCCATTTAGGGGCTCTGGCTACCGGGAGTGCCCCTAAGTTTTACCATTCAAAATCTTGTGGTCTTACCGGTCCTGCTGAGTGGGCAAAGAAACTGGCCCGATGTTCCCTTATTGAGGGCGAATTCTTCTGCTGAAACCAAAAGGGCTGAAAGGTGCTCCAGGTCTGCTAGTATCGGCTCGGCCGAGGTTTCCTGTCAAAGGGCGAAGACCGATCCAAAAACCCCTACAATCCCTGTAGCGACAATGGCTTCACTAAAACCTGTGACGCAGATCTCTTCAGGCAGTGACAAAATGGCATTTCAACACACATGGTCTGAAGTGGCCATTTTGACAAGCTCTTCTACACCATTGATGCCGAGAGGGTTTTACACAATCTAGATATCTAATGTGCTCTGAAGGTTTACCTCGACAGAACAAGTGAACTTAGGAGTTCTCCACAACGTTTTGTTAGGGAAACTAGCCTTCGAAAGTGTCCATCTCTCCTTGGATAGCTTCATGGATTTCCGAGGCCTACAAAATTCAAGACCTTCAGCCCCAAAGGGCATTCATGCACATCGGTCCATGGCAAAGCGGCTGCTGTTGCCTTCCAAAAATACGTCCCTTGGGAGTCCATAGCCAAGACTGCTATGTGGGCTTCACCATCGGCTTTTTGCAGACATTGTCTTGACCTGAGCTCCCGGGCTGCTGCCCAATTTGGCCAGGCAATTCTTAATAATTTGTTCCAATAAGGTAATTTCCAGCCACTGTATTTCCTATGGTCAGTGCTTGGGGAATCTCCCACAAGTATAGAGGAAAGGGGACGGGACGTAGGGGTATGACAAAGTTACTCACCGTAGTGACTACCTTACTCCTAGTCCATAGTCCCCTTTCCTCCATACGCCAGCCCACCCGCCGTCGCCTCTAATAAGCATTCTCGATTGTTGCTAAATGGTCCTGGACTTGGTGATGAATGAGGACTGAAAGGCAATGCTTGGGGCGGAGCTCAGGAAGGCAGGGTTGCAATCACGTGCGGTGGCCCCGCGTAAAAAGAACAAAACAAAAAAGGTAACATTTTGATGCTACTAAAAAGTACTCCGTTGCCGTCCCAAAGGACGGAATGTCCCACAAGTATGGAAGAAAGGGGACTATGGATTAGGAGTAAGGTAGTCACTTTGGTGAGTAACTTTGTAAAATTTTTACACAGGGCCAGGGTGCTCTAGCCCTGCCTTCCTGAGCTCCGCCCAGTGCATTGCCCTTCAGTCATTTTCTCTAGATCCGACATGCCCAGCATCGGCGGGGAGTCTTTTTCACCCTGCTTCTTTTTGTCCTTCAGTTATTCTTCCTGCCCGTTTCCACTGTAGTTTGTTTTCCTCTTCCTATGCCGGAGTGTAAGGGCTTTGCATTGTGTCTGCCCTGTGGGCGTCAATACCTGGCGGCAGGCCCTCCCAACCTTTGCCTCCCAGTGTTTGTCCAGAACATCATTGGGATTTGCGCTTCGAAGGGATTGTGTCCTCCAACGTATTCCTCATCTTTAATAATACGTTTCCAGCTTGCTGGCCTCTGTAATTTTTTCTGTAGAGGGCGCTGCACGTCGACGTCCGTCGAGTCGATGTCCCTCGACGGCCACCGTATCGACGCCAACGTCCCCATGCCCATAAATAGACACGCGCTGCGCCCGTTGCGCAGTTCCATTTTTCTGCGCTTCGTGGGGCCTCGGAACGTCGTTGCTCAGTTCAGTCAGGATAACTCTATCTACTCGAATAATACCTACTCGTTCTCGATGGCTTCTTCATCGGAACAGACAACGCCGCGATCCGGCTTCAAGAAATGTCGAGACTGCAGTACAAAAATGTCGATAACTGATCCACACAGGATCTGCTTGTGGTGCTTGGGATCCGAGCACCATTATTCGGAGTGTGAGGACTGCATGTCCATGACGGCGAAAGCCTTGAAGGAGCGCAAGGGGAAGCTCGAGAGAGGTAAGTCAAAAACCTCCTCGAAGGTTTCTTCGGGTGAGTCGAGGCATTATTCTCCTTGCCGTCGAAAACATTCCCATTCTAGATCTCGAAGTAGCTCCCACCATTCGTCGAGATCAAGACGCTCAAAAAAGAGACGTCGAAGATCCCCTTCCTCGTCGTCTTCTGTGTCCCAAGAAAGGGTCTCCTGTCCCACGAAACACCGCTCTCAAGCTGAGTGGGAGGAATTCAGAAAGAAAATGTTAAGCGTCTTCGAGAACGCGGCCACGACCCCCTCGAAGACAGCTGAGGGTGATACCCCGGGTGAAAAACCCAAAAAATCAAAACGCCGCGTGTCGCAGCACCCGGCGAAACATTCCACCCGAGAGCGCCACGAGCCATCGGGTAAGAAGGCACCAGCTTCGACGCAGTCGTCGAGGATTCCTTCGCCGTCGTCGAAGATTCCTTCGACACATGGATCGGCACCATCGACGCCGTTGTCGAAGGGTTCCTCGACGCATCGGTCGATCGACTCGACGCCGATGAAAGAGAAGACCAAGGCTACTCCACAGCCAACAGTGATTCCAAGGGCCTCCGGCATGACGCCGAGACCGCCGTCGATGTCCTCGAGTAGGATCCCGATCCTCTTGAGTTCTTCGAGACCCCTTCCAGTTTTTTCGACGCCGTTCTCGGAGCCTTCGAAGCCTGTCACATCGGCGTCGACTAAATCGACGTTTTCTCGCCCAGTAATGACGAGTTTGGCTCCTTCTGCCTTAGAGATGGGTTTTACACCATTTCAGAGGTCGGAGTACCCTGGACTATCTTCAATTTATGAAGAGGGGGAAGATTCTGACCAGGAAACATTTGGGTTACAGAGGACCACACTGCCTATTTCAGAGGATTTCACCTCTGAGGAAAGAAGGCTGAAGGACCTACAAGAGTCACTACATGAGGCAAGTGGGCTGGACACTTCCCCAGAAGTGGAATTTGTTAAGCCAGACCCAGGGGAACATGCCGAAACACCCTATAGAACCCTTATGGCAAGAATTATTGATTTTATGGGTTGGTCTGCGCCTTCCCCTGTTTTTCAACAGGATGACCTAACAGACATATTAGACAAAGGTCCGCAGGAGGACCCTGTGGTCCCCTTCCATGCAGCCTTACCAAGAAAAATTACATCTAATTGGGAAACTCCTGAAGTTATCCCTGCGGCCAATAAAAGATTGTCAGCCAAGTATAGGGTAGCGGCTGCTGACCCTGAATACTTAACAAAACACCCGACTCCAGAGAGCCTGGTGGTTCAAGCGGCAACTTCATCTAGCAGTAGGACCGCTTACCCTACTGCCCCACAGGGTAGAGATGACAAGAGGTACGATTTTATGGCGAAGAAAGTCTTCTCTGCTTGTTGTATGGCGTTGAAGTCCATCAACGCCACCTGTACGCTCGCCAGGTCCAGTCACACACTATGGGAGTGTGCTTCATCAGCGGCTGACTGCATACCAGAAGGAGAGGAAAAGGAAGCCTTCCTTAACATTATTAAAGATGGCAAAGATGCCATGTGCGAATCACTTCAAACTGGCATCGATTCCGCTCACAGTATCAGCAGGGCCATGGCGGCAAGTACAACAATCCGCAGGCATGTGTGGTTACGAAAGTCTGGCTTTGCTCCAGATGTACAGGCCAGACTTTTGAATATGCCCTTTGACGGCTCTTCACTATTCGGAAAAAAGGCTGATGACAGTCTAGAAAAGTTACAGACTTCTAAAGCAGCAGCAAAATCTTTAGGAGCTGCTATCCGCCAAACTCCTTTTCGCCCCTCAGGAACCTCTGGGAGAGGAAAGTCCTTTCGCTATTATTCCGCATTCGGGAAAGGCAGAGGACAGCCGGCTCCAAGAGGCCAAAGGAGATCCACCCGAGGTGGACGGGTCAAAAGTACTAAGGCTGCAGCAGCAGCAGGTGCCTCTTTACCCTCGGCATCTGCATCAGCCGCCCCGAACCACTCTGAGGCCTTTCCACACAATACACCTGTAGGGGGCAGGTTAACTCCCCATCTGACGGAATGGCAGGCTATAACGTCAGATGCTTGGGCTTTGGAGACAGTTGCCCAGGGTTACTGCCTACCCTTTCTACACATCCCTCAGAGTCATCCACCGGGGAACAGCTCTCAAAAAGTTCCAGATTCGCTCCTCTTGCAGGAAATTATAGACCTGCTAGAGAAAGGTGCCATAGAACCGGTACCTGTAGCGGACAGGAACAAGGGCTGGTACTCCACTTACTTTCTCATACCAAAGAAGGACGGAGAACTGAGACCCATCCTGGACTTACGAGAATTGAACAAGTTCCTCAGGAAGGACAAGTTCAAGATGGTAACTCTCTCTCAGATCCTTCAGGCCCTCCAGCTCCAGGACTGGCTGGTATCTCTGGACCTTCAGGATGCTTATTTCCATGTGCCAATCCATCTAAAACACAGGAAATACCTGAGGTTCGCAATTGGCGACTCTCATTATCAATTTCGAGTTCTGCCATTTGGGCTGACCTCCGCCAAGCTGATGTCGATAGTGGCGGCGAGTCTAAGGAGGGAAGGGATCCACGTCTACCCCTACCTGGACGATTGGCTGATCAGGGCTGTATCTTCGGAACAGGCCCAAGCACAAGTAGATTGTCTGCCACTTCCTTCACAAACTGGGCTTCTCCCTCAATTTAAAGAAGTCACAGATGATACCATCACAAAGACTCCAGTTCATTGGAGAGGTCCTGGACACTTCTCTGGGAAAAGCCTCGCCACCAGAGGTGAGGGGTCAAGATATTCTACAGATGGTCACCAAGTTTCAAAATGCCCAACGTCTCCCAGCCTTCGATTTCTTTGAGGTTGCTAGGCCTCATGGCATCCTGCATCTTCCTTGTGCCAGAGGCTCGCCTGAGAATGAGTTCTCTTGAGTGGGCACTGAGAAGTCAGTGGTCGCAATTCTCGTGGAGAATAACAGATCTCCTCCGGATTCCGGACAAGGTAGCCCGCGACCTTCAATGGTGGGCCTATCCAGAGAACATCTTGAAAGGAGAACTGTTTTGGCAACCATGGCCGGAGATAACAGTAGTCAGACGCCTCACTCACGGGGTGGGGAGCCCATGCCAACGACTTGACCATCAGCGGTCATTGGTCTCCATCGGAGTCCAGACTACACATCAACCTATTGGAGCTGAGAGCGATCACACTAGCGCTGAAAGCTTTCCTGCCATCAGTACAGGGGAGAAATGTCCTGATAATGACGGACAACACGGTGGCCTTGCACTACCTCAACAAAAGAGGAGGCGTAGGATCACTGGCACTGTGCAGAGAGGCAATGCAGCTCTGGTTTTGGGCAATCCAAGAAGGACAGCGGATGCTCTGAGCAGGTAGAGCACAGTCTCCCACGAGTGGGAGCTAGCTCAGGAAGTCCTTCAAGAGATCTTCGCCCTTTGGGGAACCCCTCAGGTGGATCTATTCGCCACAAGCACCAACAGGAAGTGCGATCTGTTCTGTTCAAGGGAATTTCCCCTGAGAGGAGCTCTGGGAGACGCGTTCGTAGTGGACTGGGAGTTTCCGCCTCTGTACGCGTTCCCACCGGTCCCTGTCATTCCTCAAATGATCAGGAGGTTGAGAAGATTCCTACGAACCATGATCCTAATTGCCCCGGATTGGGCCAGGAGAACGTGGTACCCGGACCTTCTAGACTTGTCCATCTGCCCTCCAATTCGACTTCCACTCAGAGAACCTACTCTCACAGAAGGGAGGTCAGGTTCTCCATCCAGACATCAAAACCCTCAACCTTCACGCTTGGCTTCTGAAAGGCTGAGGTACAAGGATTGGGACCTTCCTGATGATGTTATGGAGGTGTTGCTTTCGGCAAGGAGGCCAGCAACAAAGTCTTTATACCGCTGCCGTTGGAACAGATTTTGCAGCTGGTGTAGAGAACAGAATATCGACCCTTTTTCAAGTGGTACACCAATGGTTTTGTCCTTCCTACTATATTTGGCAAATTCAGGCCTTCAAGTTGGCACCATTAAGGGCTATCTCGCAGCGCTATCCATCTTTAAGCGTACTGCGGAAGAACCATCCTATTTCAAATTACCCTTGGTAATACAGTTTCTAAAGGGGTTAACCAATGTTTATCCCCCAAGACCATTCCAAGTTCCCCTATGGGATTTAAACTTAGTACTAACTTTCCTGATGGGTACACCTTTCGAACCTCTCCATTCTTGTTCGTTAAGATTCCTTACCCTTAAGACTGTTTTATTAATAGCACTTACATCTGCTAGAAGGGTGAGCGAATTACAAGCTTTCTTGTAAACCCCCTCATACAATATTTCACAAAGACAAAGTTGTCCTGCAAGTGAAGCCTAATTTCCTCCCAAAGGTGGTTTCTGAATTCCATATCACTCGGAAGATTACCCTACCATCTTTCTATCCTCCTCCTCACCCGGGGAAAGAGGAAGAGAGGTTACACAGGCTAGACCCTAGGAGGGCTTTAAGTTTTTACATTAGTAGACTAGCCAGGATAAGACAGGCAGACCAGCTGTTTGTTGGTTACACAGGTCACAAGCTGGGGTTACCAATAACTAAGCAGACCATTTCCAGATGGATCATTCTAGCCATTCTGGAATGTTATAAACTGGCAGGGAAAGAGCCCCCTCAAAAACTTAGGGCTCATTCGACCAGAGGTATTGCAGCTTCATCGGCCCTCAAAAGAGGCATGCCGGTTAAAGACATATGTGCGGCCGCTACATGGTCGTCTGTCCATACCTTTTCACGTTTTTACAATCTGGATTCCTCCTCCAGTCAAGAGACTAGGTTTGGAAGGGCTGTACTGCATTCTATTCATCAATAGAAGACACCCTTGAAGTCAGTACTTCCTCCTCCGATAATAGAATACTGCTATGGGAGCCTATCTAAGATGAGGAATACGTCGGAGGACACAATCCCTTCGAAGAACAAGTTACTTCTTACCTTGTAACGATGGGATGTTCCTCCGACGTATTCCTCATCGACCCTCCCATCCATCCCCGCAGTTCTACTTCCCTTGTTGTTGCAGCTTACGCTCCTTCAGGGTGATTAGTTAGTCCAGAAAGTATTATTGTGGGCTACAAAACGGAACTGAGCAACGGACGCTGCGCGCGGCCTTTATAGGCGGGATGACGTCGATACGGCGGCTGTTCTTCTCTGTGGGTGACATGGAATATTTTATGTTGATCTATGCTATGGTGTAACATGCCAACGTGTAACATACCAAACGCCTTTAGTCTCAACCTGCACACAGCAAGACTTCCACATTTAAACTCATGCTTTAGGGGCAAGCTGTGCTGCATACAAATTGACCACATCTTCCTGTAAATTGGGCCTGGGTCTTCCTGTGCTCTGGGACCTGCGATGCTCCATCTCTTCCCAGACCCCAGTGCTTGATTTCTGCTGACTGAGTTGCCTTCCCTCTGCCCATTTAGCTCGCCATTTTATATGTAAAAAAAGGGATCAGGCTTGAGTGTCTCAGCTTCTGAAGAGGTAAAGATTGACTCTTGCTTTCACACACTCTTAACCGTGTGCATGTATTAGGTGTCTATTGGTGCTTCCTCTCATCAGATGTAACTGGTGTAAAAAAATGAAAATGAAGGAAAGGCATCTCTTTAACTCAGTTTAAGACAGGAAGCTGCCACTTGTGGTTAGGTTTCTTCTGCTGGAAAGAGGAAGATACCATTTCCTGTTCCTCGCCCTACACTACAGCCCAGCAGCAGGTTATGCATGTGTTCTTTGCTGGCCACACGTTGGTTTTTATTAAAGGAACCTATATTATCTGAAGCATGTGTCTATGCTTGTCGCTTGAAAGCAGCTCCTGCATTATGTGTAAGCGCGTGCTTTCTGCTTAACACACATTTGTAGTCCCTTACTGTTGTGTTGCTAAAAGTCAGCTGATCTGAGCCAAATTGTCTTCTCAGACCCATTATCCTTAACAGTACAGAGTCCTTCGCTTTGTACTGAGCTTGACGCCAAGAGTATTTACCAAGATTATGGCAGTCATAGCACCTTTTCTCAGCCTGCAGGGATTCTGTCTTTGCATATATTCTGTTCAACCGTGGGTTATCGCTTAACTGGAGGAAATTCTCTATGATGGTCACTTGTGAACTGATTTTCGCTGGAACACAATGATGGCCAAGGTTTTTCTGACAGAGGACGAATGAAAGATCTAATTCGAACAGCTGCCCTCCTTCTGAAATCAGCCTACTTGATGGCATGGTGGTACCAGACCCTTCTTGGATTGATGGCTTCCTGCGTTTTGGCATTTCCTCTAGTGTGGCTGAAAATGAGGCGCACGATGTGAGACCAGAGACCGGTCTGGTCGCAGGTAATGAATGCAGACCCTGAATTCATTCCAGTGAAAATGATATCCGATCTCGAGTGGTGGTCTGACTACTCTAACCCCTTAGAAGTGGCCCCCTTTTCAGAACCATCCCCTCACATAACAGTAACTCCAGATTCCGCTCTTCTAGGATTGGGGGAGGGGGAGGTCAATGTTGGGATACCTAGAACCGTTCGACCTATGGCCCCTTTTTGGACAGGGAATAACATATCTGCTCCTCTTAATAGGAATGGGGGGAGCAAGGAAGCGGGTAATAGCTAGAGAGGAAAAGCTCCTTAGTTCCCGGGTAAATCGGCAGAGCTTCAACAACTCAAGGTGAAACTCGCCACCCTCTTGATTGGACAGACCGAAAGAAAATTATCCTTTATAAAACAAAGGTACATAGAAAGGGGGGAGAAGGCTGACCGGTTCTTAGCTTGGAGGCTGCAGGAACTCAAACAGTAGAAGGGTTGATTCGGTCCGACTTCCTGGAGGAGTTAAAAGTCTAAACGACCCAGGGATAGCAGAGCAATTCCACCTATATTACAAAAGTCTCTATACATCAGAATACACGGGAGGGGGGCCTGAAGCTGGCAATTTCCTGGACTCCCTCCCAATCCCCCACCTCCCTCCGGAGAAAGCAGACCCCCTAGAGAGGCCCATCATGCCTCAAGAGGTAGTGGACAATATCGCCAGCATGAAAGGGGGCACCACCCCGGACGATGATGGCTTCACAATCCTCTTCTGCAAGTCCTTCCGTTGCACTCTAGCTCTGTTCCTGTCTTAATTGTTTAACACGGTCCTGGACTCGGGGCCCCTTCCCCAGTCCATGTCGTCAGCCTGCATCATGGTCATCCCAAAAGACAGGAAGGGACCCGTTGCTCTGCTAATCCGATCGCCCTATATCTCTCCTCAACACAGACGTGAAGGTCTTAGCCAAGCTCCTTGCTAATAGGCTGGCCCAGCATCTTACTTTCCTGATCCACAGAGACCAAGTTGGCTTCATCCCGGGAAGGCAGGGATCCGACAACATCAGGAAAACCCTGGACCTGATGCACAAGGCCACAATTAGCAACGTAGAATACCATCTTCTCTCACCCTACTCAGAAAAGTCCTTCGACCAGGTCGAATGGCCTTACATGGGCAAGGTCTTACAAAGGATGGGACTAGGAGAAAGATTCCGTGGGTGGATCGCCTTGTTGTATAATGGCCCCTCCGCTAGAGTGCCGGTTAACAGGATGGTCTCTGCTCCGTTCCCTCTCACCAGGGGTTCGCGCCAGGGCTGCCCCACCTCTCCCCTCCTATATGCCCTTTCAATGGAGCCCCTTGCCAAAGCTATGACACCACCAGGGGATCACAGGGCTACGGTGTGGGGATCTCGATTTCAAACTCTTGCTCTTTGCACATGATATCCTTGCCTACCTAACCAACTTCAACGTCTCCCTCCAGCGGCTCCTAGACCTGATACACACCTTCGGGGTCTTCTCTAGGTTAAAAATAAATCAGGCAAAATCATGTCTCATGCCAATGGGAAAGGGGGACAGGGACGTTGAGGTGAGAGAAACAATGAGGGGTATTAGAATAGAGCACACGGCCAATCCGTACCTGGGGATCCTCCTCCAAAGAGATCTGGGAAACTTCTTTGAACTGAACTTCCCCCCCATTCTATCCAACATAAGATGGGACCTCCAAAGGTGGGCTCCCCTGACTCTCATGGTTCGGGCGCATGGTATCCATAAAAATGAACATTCTTCCCCGGCTACTCCATTTCTTCACCTCTCTTCCGACAATCTTACCAGATGCATTCTTTAAATCCCTACACTCCATGACAAAGCTTTATCTGGAATGATAAGAAACCAAGAATCAAATACACTACCCTGACTCTCCCGAGATCTCAGGGAGGTTTGGTCTCCCCGATTTCCAGCAATATTACAAAGCGGCCCAATTTAGGGTAATGCTGGAGCACATGAGGGATGAAATGTGAACCTACTAGACCTACATTGAAGATACCCACACACACACCCCAGGAAAGTGAGGGACCTCCTGTGGTCCTCGTTCAGAGATCTTCCCAACACGTTTAGAAGCCACCCAACACCTCCAGTCATATGGGTCCCCTGGAAGCACGACAAATTGAGTGCAGCCCTCTCTTCCTGGCCCCCCCCCTTGTCCTCCTTGTAGCCCCCCCCCACCCCACGAATTGGGTAAGAGAGGCAACCGGAATACCCAAGGTTGGTTGGATTTGGGCCAGGAACGAGCCGCCCAGCTACTTCAAAAGAACACTTATCGAGTACTGCAAACTAGCGGAAGCCATGGGATACTGCCCGATGTCTATCTTTGAGTACCTCAGAGTAAAAGGGATCCTGACCAAACCCCATTGGGGCGAATCCCTGACCCACCCAGTTAGGCCCCAGGAGAGAGTAATTGTGGAATCCACCTCGAGAAGGGGGATCTCTGTCCAGGATTTATAAAGTTCTGATCACAGCTCACCTTGAAGGCACACAGGGATTCAAACATTTTTGGGAAGAAAAACTGGGAGGGGCACTGGAAGAAGCGACCTGGTCTAACCTCTTTGGGGCACTCTTCACAGGTTCCCTCTATACCTCGGCCATAGAACACAACTTCAAAGTCCTCCACACGTGGCATCTCCCCCCTGATAGGTTGTCTAATATGTTCTCTGGGGTTTCTCCTCTCTGTTCTAGAGAGTGTGACCAATGGGGGACCTGGTATCACTTGTGGTGGGAGTGCCCCTCTATCCAGATATATTGGTCGGAATCTTTAGCTGGATCAAGGATGTAGTGGGCCTCTCACTCCCCTTATACCATATCGTGCTCCTGTTTGGCATCCACTCCCCTGAATCTGAAGCGAGTAGTATTCCGCAGGTTGTCCAGGCCATGTTGAGAGCAGGGAGACTTGCCCTAGCTCAGAAATGGAAGAATATGTTAGTACCCACCAGATCAGAGTGGCTTGCCAAACTCTGTGCCATTTTCACTTATGAGAAACTAACAGCGCTGATCCACAATGCAATGAATGCCTTTTTACTGGATTGGACAGGGGTGCTCCTCCATGAAGACTGTGGTACGAGACAAATGATTCTCGCCCTGAAATGATTCACCCTGTGGTTTCCCCGAAAAACATTCTCCAACTCTCGCATTCTTTTTATTGCATTCAGTGAACCCTACTTGTCAGTCTAAATTTGATCTTATCTCTTGGGATTTATTGATTGTTCGGTCTTTTGGAAAATTTCAATAAAAACTAAGTGGAAAAAATAAAAATAAATCGAGACAGTAGTCTTTCCTTATGCAGACTATTTTGTTGATATTACTGGACTGGAAGACTTTCAAAGCGAGAAAAAAAGACTAACAATTAGAGGTAGAGGTATAAATGTCATGATTTGTGTGTTCATCCCCATCCTGCGCTTCATTAGGGGTATAAATCGATACCAGTGTCACTTTATTACCCCCGATTTTTCCCTTTTACCATTACGAAGCGGCCTTCTGGGTCTTTACGCTGAGCCTTTGGTAAAAAGTGTGCTTTGGGAGACGCAACAATCACAGCCTCTTCTTTTAGTTGGTAACGAAGCGTGAAAAAACGTCCTGTATAGACCTGGATCTGAGCAACATTTCCCTACCCCTTGCCCAGTGGGTCTCCTGTAAGAATATGAAGTGCAGTTTCAGCCTATTGATTTCCTTCACCACTAATCATCTCTTATTCTGAGAATTCAGACCTTGAGCATTCAGCGAACCCAATGCCAGGGAGAGAATTGCATCAGCCATCAGAGGGGAACCTTGTTTTCAAAGACCCACTAGGGGTGCACATGTAACCCACCTCCCTCTTATGTGCCGGCAATTGCAGGTATTCCTTTGAAGGAGCTGTCTCCAACAAATTCAAAACCCATTGGGTAGATTCAAGCAACAATAAACCCAAAACAAGCAAAACTGACCCCCCAACTTACCCCCACGAAGGCCTGGACTGCCTGCGACATAGATGCCGTCGAACCAGGCTATCGTTAACCTCCACTAGGCTGATGGGGAAACAGATACTCTGATTCCCCCCTAAGCCCCCCCCCCCAACTTCAACCACTGGATCAAACATCAGTATTTCTTCCCCATCCCCCAGGGTGGTCCCCGGGATAAGCAATTGGCATACTAAGAAGGATCATCCACGGACCGAAGCTCGCCTCTGGTTATCCGAGGCACCTGTCAAGAGCGATGTCCGCCCCCCAGCTCTTAAGTGAAATGTAGATGAGTCTTTAGCAGGCCTGGGGGAGGTTGGGGCCATCCGCCTAAATTTCCTCTTGCCACGGACTCGCCACCTTTCAGAGAATCCAGTGGACGACTCGTTGATCTATCGTGAACTCGCTACACCCTTTCCTCTCCCCTCTTGGTTGACCTCAGGGTTGGGGTCCCCAGGAGTTCCAGGTTCACCCTTTGTATGTCATTCTCGGTGACCAAGCAGTATTTGTATCCCTCGTACTGAAATGAGAGGAAGAAAGGGTGACCCCACCTGTACCGGACACCTTTGGGTTGGAGCCATTTTGTAAGCGGGCCACATTGGCGTCTTCTCGCCAGGGTGAGAACCGAGAGATCTTGGTAGATCCTGATACTCGCATCTTCCTACTCGATCGGGCCTTTCTTGCGCGCCAGCTCCAGGAGCTTACTCTTTTCTGAGTAGTAGTGGAATCTCACCAGGATTGACCTGGGGCCTCTGGTGGCGGCTCACAATCGGTGCGCCCTGTCAGCGGTTGGTTTGGTGGTGTTGGTGTCATCTAATACTTTGCTGATCACCTAATTGACAATTCTTACAATGTCGGTCTTCGTTTCTCCTTCCCGTTCTGGGATCGCCAGGAACCTCAGATTACCACACCGCTCCCTGTTTATCAAATCATTGAGTTTGAGTGCATTTCTCTTCCCTCCTTTACAGCTCCGCTAAGCGCATGTCTATTTGGATCTCTAAAAATGTCGACTGGTCTGGTTTGCTTCAAGGGCTTCGACGCGGTCATCCACAGAGTCTACCTTTTTATCTAGGGAATCCAGTCTTTTTCTGATGTCCACCCTAAAGCCTCGGATCTCCTCTAGAAGGTCTGTTATGTTACTATTCACTGTAAGCGCGTCCATAGCTTCTGACTGAACATTAGCGGGTTTACTGTGCGACTCCATTGCGGTCGACGGGGAGTGGCAAAACCTTTGCAGCGATTGGGCCCAGTTCATTAGTGGACGGCCTGTGAGGTGGCCTTTTCAAAGACAATGGGGCTCACAGCGTGGGGGGAGGAGGCGGAAAAACTTCACAAAGAGCACGGGCAGGGGGCCCGGGGCTTCCAGGGAGGACTCCACCAAGCTCCAGGAGATCTGGGTGCTGTCAGAAGTCCAGGGACTTTGTGTGGTCCGGGTTTATGTGGGCACTAGGGGTAGTTCGACTGAGTAGCTGCTGAGGGCTAGTTCAGGGTATTACTACTTCGCTCCGCCCAGACCCTAGACTCCTCGGATGTGCGGGTCAGTGTTAGAGTTTTATGTGGAGAGGGCGGTGCCTCAGTGAATGGCAGTCTGTTCTCTTCTTGTACTACAGGGAAGTGGAGTAGATGTCCCCTGGCCCCCTGGCTGCTAGTGGGCCGGATGGAGAGCCCTTACCTGCCCATTTTCTGGCTTCATTTTAGTTCTGGTCTTTGTCTTTACTCCCCCAGCGGGTTCGCCTGCCCCCCCCCGCGCTCCGTCTGAATAACGTGGAGAGCTGTGTTCTGTTTTGCACACCACGATGTCCTGGGCAGTGGAGGGCTAGGATCACCCTTCAGGGAGGCAGTTGACAGAATAGGCCCCGTGCGCTAGCGACCAGTGCGGCCCCCTTTAGTTCCCATCTCTACTCCCACCGAGGGGGGAGCGACTCAGTCTCTGCTGCTCCCCAGCCCAGGCAGTTCTTGTCTGAGTGAAGGTCACTTCCTACCTTGTTCATGGATTCCTACAATGCTCCTGCCACCAAGAAGAGGGCATGTCGCCAGTCTAGGCGCTGTACATTGCATGGTTTATTATCTGAACTGTTCCGCAGTGAGTAAGAGGTAGACTGGCGACGCCGTGCAGGCTGGGAGGCTCTTAGTGGGGGGGCCCCGTAGTCTGTAGCGTGAAGCACCTCACCCTGGGCGCGGTGCTGCTGGGTCCGCCAGTAACTGGCTGCTGCAAGCACCAACTGGAGGCGGTAGGGATGGCCCTGCACGAGGTGGATGGGCGGCTCTGTCACAGTATGAATTTGCATTGGTGGTTTGGGCTGATGTAGTAGTAGTAGTAGTTGTAGGAGGTGGCTTGGGGAGTCGCTAGTTGGCTGGGAGGGCTGTTGAAAATGAGAACCACACCTTTGAGCTTGACTGGGCCCTTGTGTGTCCTCGGGCCCTAAGGAGGGAGGCCGGATCCAGGATGGCCAGAGCACCTCGTCTCCAGAGGGGTGCCTTCTTGCAAAGACCACCAGCACGTGGTTAGCCCTCCTAGGGGGACAGGTGCAGAATCCAGTGGAGGTGTTGAGTGTACGTGGAGCAGGTCGCACCAGCACAGGGTACCTGGAGCAGGGTCTGTGAGAGAGGCTGAAGCAGTGAATGTGCCTTGGGTGGCTTACCAGGAGAGAGGGCCGTCCGGGCCTCCTGCACCTGGCTCTTGGTAGGGCCCCTGCATGCTGCTGTTCTGCCGTGTTGGGGGATGGGGAAATTAATGGGTACCTCTTGCCACGCTCCGTCTTCTCCTCCGGTGCCTTGAAGCTGGTCCACCTCTCCCTGCTCGTCTGCTTTCCCGTGTGCAGCCAGAGTCTGTTTCCCTCAGAGCCACTGGAGCTACCTCCTGTAATGAAGCACACCTTTCAGTCACTTGGGGTGCCCCGCGGACGGCCCTCTTCTTTACCTCGCTTCAGGGGTTCAATGTCCTCACGACCCACCAAGTCGTTGCTTGGACTCAGAGGGCTCTTCTGCACCATCGGCGGCACTGGCGTTCACCGCTGCAGCTCCGTTCAATATCAGGTACCCTGCTGGCACTCTGACGCAGGCCGCGCCTCAGTCTCCCCACGGGCTACTTGCCTGCTCCTTGGTATCCTGGTCACGGCTTCCCTCAGTGATAGAAGGCTGATTGCAGCATGGCGGGATAGCTCGTCTGCCCACCACTTCGGCTGCTCTGCCTGACTGGCCGTGGCTCTCCTCTATCTGCGGGTCCGCCGAAAGGAGGAAGGGGGGGCATTTACTGTGTGGTGCGCGGGGCAGATAGGCCTCGCAATAGCCTCGATGTTTGGTAGTCTGTGGCAGGGCTGCCATCCCCTCCTTCACAGGCTCGTATCTCTGGCAATCCGTAGGCTAGAAGCACCGGGGTCCGTTTGCTCGGTGCACCAGGGGCTCAGGGTGCCTCCGGCGGGGTCGGTCACTCGCTCTTCGGGGTTTGGGGGTGGCTCAATCCCCTTTAGTGCGACTCAGTGGAGGAGACTGACGGAGATGTGTTGGCACATCTCAGCTCCACCTGGTGGTCTTCATCTTGATTTATTTTGAATGCAAACAAGCAGGGGGGAATATGGGTGGGGACGAAGTCCCTTCCCCTAATTTGGCTATCCCTGCAATTGTGCGAATGGGCCGTGCAGAAAAAGATTTGGGTTCATGCACTGAACTTGCCATGGCAGGAAAATACAGCCTACAATTTCCTCAGCTGCTTGGTTGCTGCAAATCACGAATGGGAAATAAACACTGAAGTTCGCCTCTTCTGCAAGTGGAAGACCCAGATTATAGACCTATTTGTGACACAGGAACAAGAAGCTTACGCTGCATTCCTCCACGAGAGGGGCTGGGCCCAGGCTTTCTGGGACATGCACTCGAAATCTCCTGGGATGGGTTATCTTGAGTTAGCTTTCCCACCGCTTCCCTTGATTTATTGTGCTCAACTGAAACTGCGTGAGGTGAGAGATTGCATGGTGGTGCACCTTGTTGGCCAACCAGGTTTCGGTTTTCACACTTCTGTGTGTATAACTAGGGGTACAACTAGTATGTGGACAATACACACCTCCTTTTAGTGATTTCTAGGGCGGCAGGGGGAAAAGTTGGTGGGAGGGGGATGTTTATACGAGGAGTTCCTCACTAGTTCATTTAAGAATATGGTGTTTTAAATCACAATGAGAACTTTGTGCTGTGAAATGGAGTGAACAATGCATGTTATTAAATTTGTTAATACATGTTATACAAAAAATAAAGTTATGGTTAAACAAAATGTCTGAATGGGCTAGGGCTGAACTCCTACAGGATCTGGTGGGATCACTCTACAAAATGATGTATTAAAGGTGTCAAGGAAGTTAACTCAATGTTCTTCCAAAAACCTAACTATGGGAATACTAATCTTCATCAGCATTCTCTATTCTAACGTTGTCTAAAGGATATAGCACCCCACTACTTGCTTTCATCTTCCAGCAAGTGTACATGAGCGACCCGTCCCCTCTTCTTTCATGCTTATGGGATGTCCCCTCATGGGTATTGGACCAAAGCCTTTTTTGGTCTGCAAAAGATACCCCAAACAATTTGAACATCAGCTGAAGCACATGTGTAGATTAGGACTGCTTTGCCTGGCTTGGTCCACCGGATTTGTCGGCAAATTACTTTTACTGGGCCTTGTGGAAGTCTTGGCATGCAAGGATATCCTCCTAAGCCGCACCCTATTCTTTTCCCTTTTATGAATTAATTTTAATTTTTCTGGTGCCCAAGAATCCCGCCTGTCCATGCGGCTGGCCTATGCTGCAGCAATCTACATTTTATATTTTACTTCTTGTGATTGCAACCTTCAGACAAAGCAGGTGGTCTGCCGATGGGAGTGTTTAGGCCCAGACCATGCATGTGATCTTTCCTTGTATTGCTACATGCTCTGAGGTTTCCCACTCAGAGGTTGCTTGAGGCTGTGTAACTTAACTTTGTCGTGATATCTCTAAAATGTAATCATGATCACTTGTGAGTGCGCACCCAGTGGCTGCCTCTTTGCTGGCATCCGATGTGCTCTGTCCACATGTATCCCTTTCAAAGTTGGTCCATTGTCGAACAATGCGGGCAGAAGATTTTCTAAGAGTTTCCATGTTACCTTTCTCAGTTCCCTCTGGCAGACCCAGCAACCTCACGTTCCTACTTGAGCTGTCTTCTAAATCACTGAGTTAAAAAGCTTGTGCTTTGATCATTTACCGGAAATGAGCCACCTCTTTTGAATAACTTTGGCTGCTATCTTTAAAACCTGAGACCTTCATCCACAGTTTGACCCTTCTTTCACTCTGAATTCACTTACTGACTCATTTGCGCCATTGATAATAAATCCATGTGATATGTATTGGTTTCCTTCTAAAATCAAAGCTCTGAGATCCGCATTTGAGGGGCTGCTCGCAGACTTGCTGTCCTTTGACATGGTTATCTCTCTGCCATCTTTCCCCGTTTCAGCGTTGTTAGTTGCAAATTGCCCACTTCGCTTTTGGGCATCACTCCGGGGGGGCATTAGGGTGGTGGTACTGGAGGAGCTCCTGCATCAGCACAATATATCTCAATGGGTTATGCAAGGCTGTGCATATCTTTTTCCCGCTGTGCCCACCTCTTGCACTTAACCAACATGCTTATTGCTTACACTTCATTTGCAAATAGTGGCACTCGCACTGTAAACAGCCTTCCCTCAGTACAGCTCAGCACCTCCCTTATTGCGAATGGTGCCCTCTATGAAATGTGCTTGGCATGCTCGATTCCATCCGCTCGCGGCAGCTGTTCAATCTGCCTATATACCCATTTGTAGATTTCATGAGTGGGCCAGTATTTTTCAAGGATACCTCATCTCAATGCTCTGAATCCCCCCCCCCCAAAACCCCTCCCTGTTGCCCGACTAATACGCTTCCTTCAGCCAGCTCACCGGGCCACGATCCCAGCACAGAGCCACCTGACAATGTCTGTGTTGTTGTTAGTTGCTGAAATGTTCTCTCCATTCATCACGTCCATCTGGCTGTGTTGCACATTAGGCTGTGTTGCACATTAGGCTGTGTTGCAGCCCTCAGCCCAGCCCCCAGCCTGATTGGCCCGGTGAGGCCCCATCACCAACATCAGCTGTAGGCAGAGCCTGCCGAAATTGCGGCTGAATTTGAAGGCCCGATTCTAAGGCAGTGTTACCCTGTCTCGTCCTGCTCACATCTGAGCTCCCACCATCTTTGGAGCAAGCATGAAGTCACCACAAACCGCAGCGGGATCACCACAGCTCTGAGATGCCTTTTTTCCCATTGACCTGCATACAGCCACACTTCGTCAAAAAATGGCCGACGCCAATACATAACAAGAAAAGGCTTCAGCTTCAGGCTGTGTTGCAGCACTCAGCCCAGCATCAAGCCTGATTGGCCCTGTGAGGCCCGATCATCAGCCTCAGCTGGCAGGCAGAGCCGGCCGAATTCAAAGGCCCGATTTGAAGGCTGTGTTCCCCTGTCTGGCCCTGACCGAAGCGCAGTACTACTTACAGCTACCTGCCTTCCCGATTATTACTCTGAATCAACCACCATCTTGTAACCAAACTCAAGATCACCCACATGCTACACTGCTGGCTCTTGGCTGCCCAGGGATCCCCATCTGAAACCCGTAAGGTAAGGCCTCAATAGCTACTGATGACCTACTTATGCCACATCCTTAATCCCATACCCCTCCCTAAGCACTCGCCTTTGTGCCATTTGCCTCAGTTGCCATGGTATCTCTGCTGTCGAGCCCTTGCGCAACTTTGTTCTCATGACCCCTTACATAGGGAGCCATACACTTGCGTGCACTGCCCCACTACCCACACCTCTCCCACCCACTGCAACCAGTCTACCTGTGACAACAGCTGGTCCTCTGTTCATCTGGCACCCAAACACACTGCTCTAACACGCAGTCTTCAGATAGACTCTTCAGCTCCTCTAACCTCCCTGCATCCCTCCCACTGCGACCCCTCACTACCTATCCCCACTCCCATCCTACCGCCTCTATTCTCCACTACTTCATGGCACAGCACCCAGAGATGGAATCCTACTTCCGCAACAGCCTCCTGTTTCTCATCTCATCAACTCCATGACTTGCCCAAACCCACACCCTTCCTCCCTAGAATCAACTGCTCCCCCACCTGCTCTACTGCCAGCTGCCTCCCTCTGCCCCATGCCCACCTGCTTTCCTGCACCCTTTGCCCTCAAACTGGCTGCCACTGTCGCTTCAGTGCCCTTGCTAGCCCACCCTGTGTTCTTAAACAGGCAGCTACCATTGCACATGTGCCATTTCCAGCCCCCAAACATGCAGCCACTACTGTAATCGGTGGACCATCAACTACACAACATACTACCTCGGCTCACCCTCCCCCAACTCTGCGCACAAAGGCTTTACAACATTCATGCCAGAACTATACTGCTAATGGCTCGCCGCCCATCTTCTCCTACCCCATTTTGGGCAATTCTAGAAGCCTAAGATTCTCGTCCAGCACTTGCCCTGCTTCACTCCCCACAGACACCAGCAGGCCCTTCTCTTCATCAGCCTGCCCGGCCACCGTTCAGCCAACCAGGATGCTGTGCTTAAATGTACACTCAACGTTCGCTCCCTAGGAGCACATGCCACCGGAATCCATTACCTCATTTTCGATCGTTACCTTGACTTGCTTGCTACGACTGAAACTTGGCTCCATAGTGCCTGTTGCCCTCTGCTCTCCATTTCCCTGGCCCCTAATTACACCATATTCAGGGCAGACTGAATCTCCTTGGGAGGAGGAGTTGCCCTAATTGCAAAATCCTCCCTCCTCATTAGAAGTTCTCCCACTCCTCCCCTCACTGGTTATCCAGCGCTGCTGCTTAAACTCTCGCTTAACCCACAGACCACCCATTACATCCTTCTCTACAATCGACCTACCAGCTCGCCTGAGCCCAACATCCCCCTCCTGATCACTCCTCTTACCAAACCAGCCACTAAATGCATTATACATGGTGATTTTAATCTGGGTTACATTGATCCTACTGATCACAAAGCAGCAACGCACTCACTCCAGGACATTAACTGTACGCAACTGATTTCCTCCCCCACTCATGCCAAAGGACACATCCTAGACTGGATCCTGACTACCAGCACTAGGTTTATGGTCTTTGCATCGAAAATGATCCATCGAAATGTTCTGAGGGTCACTCGAGCCCCCTTTTTTTAACCCTTAAAAACCAGCCCCAACTAAATTTAACCCTTTACGCTACCCATATATGCAGTGGATGCATATATTTTCAATGAATATGTTTCATCAGAAAAGGTTTCGTTGGAAACCTTTTTGATGGAAAGACCAGATACCCCAGCACTACTATCAACATTTTCTCATCAGCCCAGTGCCCTGTTCGGATCATCACATAATAGAATGGGACCTCTCTCATGCCAAACCTGTCTCTACCAATGCCCCTTTGCTCAACCACATCATGGTTAGAAATACTAGAAAGCTCAAGCACAAGATCCTCCAGCCCACACTGCTAGAAATACTCATCTCCACCCCTCAATCAACGAACCAACCTGAGGATATTGCAGACCTCTACCACCAGAGCTGCCTCCATGTCATGACCAATCATGCCCCCTTGAAATGTAAAATACCCAAATCGCACATGACTGCTAACACCTGGCTCTCGGAGGAGTTTATTACCTGCAGGAAATGAGTGTTAGAACACCTGCTTAGGAAATACCCGACCCCTGCTAATTGCTATAACCGCACCATCTCCACTAAGATTTATAAGAAATCACATTACTCACACACAGCGATCTCCTATGACCCCAGAAGCTCCATGGCTAGCTCCAATTCTAAAGAAGTATTGTTATCCTAAGAGAACTTGAAAACCCAGCCCCGAAATACCACCCAAGCCCCACCTCCACCACCCAGACGAGTCTGCCAAAACCTGGTGTACTACTATCCAGGATGCCTTATCAAACCAGATTGACCTACTATGCATTAAAATTAATGCCAAGAAAACAGAACGCCAAACCTCTGCCCACCCCCTTAACACCCTTCACTGCCACCCTTTACCCCTACCCCAAATCCTGCCCCACCCCCAGTTCTCCTTCACTCAAGTTGGCCAAACCATCAGCCTGGACATCATCCAGACTTTAAAACCATCAAACTGTCAGGGAGACTGCTGCCCAACACATATTGTGAAGCTCTGTGCCACCACAGTGACCCCGATCATCACTGAGTTTGTGAACGCATCCTTCCAGACTAGTACAGTTGTGATCAGTATTGGCCTGGATTACCCTGCTGCTCAAAAAACCATTGCTGGACCCCTCCGTGCTGATCACCTACCGGCCTATCCCCACCGCTCCCTTCTTACTTCTAATTCTTGACCGCATAGCCTTTCTGCTAATTCAACAATACCTGGAACATCACCGACTCTTGAGAGCCAGACATTTGGGCTTCTGCCCAAAACACAGTACTGAAACAGCTCTATTTCACCTTAAAATGCAACTTGACAGCATCTGCGACTTGGGTCATCTAGCCATCCTCCTTCTCCTTGACCTTTCTGCAGCCTTTGATCTGATGGACAGGACACTGCCTGCACCTTGGCTCCCACTTCCACTTTTCCACAGATGCGGTTTACTGAATCAAATCCTTCCTTAGTGAACCGACCTATACTATCTTCGTATGCAGCCGACCCCATCCCATTCCCTTTCAGTGTGCCTCAAGGCTCTTGCCTTTCTCCCACTTAATACAACGCCTACGTCAACCATCTATCTGACATTCTGGGCTCGTTTTGCATCAGCTATACTAACTTTGCAGACAACGCTCAAATCCTTATACCCCTCTCTGGCAAACACCACACAGTTTCTGACAATTTAAACCATGTGTACAGTTCCATTCGGAATTGGATGTCTAACCACAGCCGCTGCCGTAATGATGAAATCGAGCTACTCGTCGTGGGCTCCCCCCTACCACCTCAAATCCCTTGACATAGCTTACTCCTCCTTCACCATTGACGGCACCACTATATCAGTCCTGAAGCAGGTAAAAACCGTAGGGTTCACCTTGATGCAGAGCTAACCATGACTAAGCACATCAATGCCCTTGCCTGATCAACTGCTATACTTCCAAAAGATGAGTCCCAGTAACACTGCGCCACACTTTGACTGAAATAAATTGCTAATTTGCATTTATTCTAAAGAGGTTAACAGCCTGACATGCGTTTCGAGCTATCCAGCTCTTCTTCCGAGGCTTGTGTCTAGAAAGACGTGATTCCAAAGCAAATTGTAGGCGATCTGCCTATTCAGCATACCAATTACTCTAACGCTTCGCAGTTGCGGGAAGATCTGTACAAGTTCAATATCCAAAGTGTGTTTCCCAAAAACCATTGACTTTCTTTGCCGTCAGTTTCTTCTTTGTGCATATAACTCCAAACTCCTAGTCCCAAGTAGACTATTTCTCTCGCCCAACAACTGCCTCACGCTTGCAAAAGCCCTTGTACTCAGCAAACTGGATTACTTCAATGCTCTCCTCAAGGGCATGTCGGCTTTGAACCTCGCCAAGCTTTGCCTATAAAATAAAGCACATGTGCTGCACTTGGACTCCATCGATCTGACCATATCCCTGCAGCAAGCAGAGAGGCTCACTGGTTGTCTATCAAAGTCTGTATCTACTTTAAAACGCTATGTATTGCCCACTGCTGCATCTATAAAGAAGCCCCCCTTTAAACGGAATCACCAAGAGACCTCAAGCGTGCTCCGTACACACTTCCAACTACATTTCACTTGTTACTCCGTGCTTCAAACGCGCCAGAGCAGGAGGTGGGAGTTAGTGTTGCTGCCCCCATTCTCTGTAACTCACTATCATCCTATATACCCTCCTACCATACTTTCAAGAGACTTGTGAAAACATGGCTGTTCAATAAATACGACCAACCTTCATCATGTATCATGTACCCACTGCCACTTTCAGCCATCAGAAACGTGTGCTAATGTGGCAGACATTTGACATGTATCACTCTTTCTACCTTGACTTTGTGGTTTCAGGGCTATGTACAAACACCATGATGCCCCTGGGTTTGGGCGTTCAATAAATGCTATAAATGTGCTGCGCCCAAAGTGGGTACTCTCTCTCCGACCCGCTCGTTGACGCCTCTGCTCCCTTCAGTTTTGCCTTTTGCCATGGGGCTAATTTCTCAGTCAGTCTCCTGATCCATTGTGCCCGTCTCTGCCCCTTTTTGTGTTGATCACCGCATCAGCGTACTACAGCCCTTCTCCCTCACTCCCTGCATGACAATTTGCTTGCTCTGTTTTACCAAAAGAACTGTACCACCCTCCGCTGCATGGAACAGGGGGATAAGTAACAAACTTGTGGCAATGCTCCACAAGAATTCAACTTACTTGGTGACACCTCCGAGACTTTACATTTATGGCAATATGGTGGCACTGAACCAGAAATTGAAATGAAATCGCAGGCCTTCCTTTCCCCAGAACATCAGGCTTTGTTCCCAACTGGGTTGCAAGAGTCCAAGACATTGGTCACGGACATTTTTGAGGCCACTGTCCATCACTTTGAGATAGTGGCCCGGTGGATGTGTTTGGGCTCTGATGCCAGTAGCCAAGAGTGGATTAGAACAGCAAACTTTATTCCGGACATACATGTCCAGATTTTGGACATCATAATTGCTAACTGACAGGGCAACACAAGGGCAGTTAAGAGGGCTGTTTTCATAGTTATGGTTTTTAATTGGGGGATCTGAAGATGTAAGGAAGCGCGTCTGCATCCACAACTCACCAAATTATGTGCAGCGCTCATGGCATATTAATTTATTGCATTTGTTGACCGCACCCAAACCAGTAAGCATCACAGCGCTGATAAACTTAGAGAAAACAAAACAAACATGCTACAGAAGCATGACAGTAAATTATGCAGGGAGTAGAGTACGTTTCGGGGGGGGGGAGTTGGGGTACCCCAGTGTCAGATTAGTCGTATTTGTCAAACAGCCAGGTTTTTTGAAAATGAGGTAGGCTACCTGTTCTTGGATGTGAGGAGGTAGGGCATTCCACAGGGTTGGGCGATTACCTTGAAGCAAGTGCCCCCAGCTCTTTTTCTTGAGAATCTAGGGATGGTTTAAGTCATGGTGAATGAGAAACATAAGCAGGGGAGTTTTTCTCTTTTGGAGGTTCGTTTGGTGAGTGTTAGGCAGAATCATGTGCAGTGCCCTTAGGGGCCACTACAAACCATTAAGACTACAGGCGGCAATACAGGTTTTACCTTTGGTATAAGCCTGTACTATTATGTTAAAGTGGCAGCAGTAGCGGAGCAGCCAGGCTTATCTCAAGAGTATATGAGCAGTAGTAGAGATTACACCAAGGGACCACAATTACTGTGACTGAAGCAAACACTGACTCAAGGTTTCAGGTAAAGAATATAAGTACATTTATTTTTAAACCATTTGTTATAAACACAACACTTCTATTAAATTCAAAACCACACGTAAAATACACTAAAACTAACCAATTCACTTTGTACGATATACATCAAGGTAAGTACCCTGTGTTTGAATGGACCCGTGTTATGAAACAAGACACGTTACAGTGAATATGATTGCGATCGCATTTTGACAGTTCGGATAACTAAATAAACGCGTATCCGCAGCAAGAAATGCTACCGGGCAAAAACACACTTGGCACCTGAGATACCCAGAGAGAGTTGGGGGCAAAAATCATAGGCAATACATTAGTTAGGCAGACAGAATCGAAGAACACTCGTAGACAGGAATTCAAGAGTCAAAGGGCCGGAGCCAGTGTCAAGTGGAACCGGGTTCCTGTTGTCGAGGATCACACAGTCGGACAGTTCACGATTCAACGTAGCCAAGAGTACTTTCATATTGTCAATGTTCAGAAGCAAAAGTTATAAGGAGGAGGGAAGATCAAGGACAAGCCTTAAGGAAGAGAATAGGGATTCATCCAAATGCCTCAAGCAGGACACAGTACCTTTCTCAAATGATGAAGCTGGTGCCACGGCAGTTGTTCCTGGTAGTTTCATGCAGACCCACGATTCCTGGAGCTTCGGCATGAATGACGATGATGAGGGGGGTCTGCACCACGCAGGGATGAGGCCGGCAGCAGCAATGATGAATAAAAGGTGCGCTCCTTAAAAACAGGAGAGGCTCTTCAGGTGGCTATCCGGACCACTACACCAGTGTGCAGCGATTTCGACCACGAAGGGATTCCTCTGACTGAAGAAGACTAGCTGGTTATCCCCACCAGGCTCAAGGGAAGAAGACTCCGGACTGGATCTTCTTAGTCGTTGAAGGGTAGATAGCTCAGGACTGCAGCAGGGGTTCACCGGTACGGGATAGTTGCAGCAGTCGACCTCTCCTCCGCTTCGCTTCCTTGTAGTTCCAGTGGCGACTCTGACTTCCAGCCCAAGAGACCTGCCTTTTAATGTGAAAATCCCCCATTCACACAGCCTGGCTGTTAATCACACAGCAGGGGGTTGTCCAGCCTGGACAACCACCTCGGGCAATCATGAAAAAGTGCGACTTGGGTTTCCTAGGATACCCTCTGCAGGGGGTGACTACACCCATCCCTCACATTTAGCCCACCTAGACACCCATGCGCCTAGAGGAGGGCAGAAGCCCGCCAAAAGACAGTGAACAAAGAAGGCAAACCTGGTTTTCCGCGCAAAGTAAAACACAAGAAGGAGTTTAGCAAAAAGAAATGGCGAATAAACCGCACCAGAGCCAAAAGAAAAAGTATTTGGTCAAATTGGTTTAGGTTCGAGGCTAATATAATAGCCTAGAACAATACCACGTTTATATAGTATAATCGCGGTAGAAAAGTTAGGGTAGATACCACTGCCACCAGCCAAGTCTAAATGTTAAAAGAGCGAAACAATGCTCTAGGAGGTACAGATAAAAAGGGCTAAGGGTTAACCCTTTCCAGTACTCCATGTACGATGGGGTGTACTGGATCTGTGGTTAAATGACTTAAGTAAAGTTAATGGCAACTGTACCCTTTTCTGGGGGACTGTAGTCAGCCTCAGAAATGGAGTCGGTGGGAAGTCTAAAAGACAACCCTGTGTCACTGCACTGAGGGTGCTGTGTGACACACAAAAGAATGGGGCTACTGAAGTGGTGTACTCCAGAGTCCACAATCATAAAAACAGATGTAATACAAATGGCAAAACACAGGTAAGAGTGCGGGAAAAAGGGGTACACTCTTACCAAAAAATAAACTCTAGAAATTCAGCAAAGCTGCTGGGGGACTCACTAGGTGAGGGAAATTAGCTATATAATGAGAATTCTCCCTAACAGTGAGGAAGGAGGGTTCAGTATTATAGATGCATCTGTGTGTTAAAGAGCGAATCTTGAAATCAATGCATGCTTTGATTTGTCCCGTCGGGCATGAGATGGTGGTGGTCCGGTCATTTGAGCACCCAGACAGCCCGTAGGGCATTGTTTTGAATCGGTTGAAATTTTACCAGATGTTTTGAGGAAGTGCCTGCAAGGATGGCGTTGCAGTAGTCAAGTTTACTGCCTATAATGGTTCTAGCGAGGGTGATGCAGTTGTCAGTGGATACGAATTTTCTGCTGAGGTTGAGGAGTCTAGTAGTGTAGGCCACTGAGGCGAGGCCCTTGGCATGTTTGTGTATAAATAATTCTGCATCTAAATGAACACCCAGTGTTTTCAAATGTTTTGATACACTGGTAGGGTTTCCGTCGATGCAGAAAGAGGCATCAGCAGGTTTAAGCTGTTTAAGACGGTACGGGGAGCCTAGGATGAGGAACTTGGTTTTATCTTCCAGGCATAGATGGTGTTCCGTCAAGGCCTGAATGATGCTGTAGACTTGATTGATGTTTGTGGAAGCAGTGGCGTGGTTACCAGTTTGTGTTGGCAGGACTTGAGTGGCGTCTGAAAAGTTTATGTAGAGGATCCTAAGGTTGTCGAGGTGGCCAAACAGGGGTTTAGTGTATATGTTATACAAGATAAGTGAAATGCAGGATCCCTGAGGGACACCATAGGGTACAGGTAAGGGTTTGGCAGCTTCCGAGCCTGCGAAGACCCTTGAGGATCGCTCAATGAGAAACTCTTTGATCCAGCTGGTGGCTTCTCTGGAGAAGATACATTTGGTGGTGAGGTTTTGGCACAGAATGTTGTGGTCAACAAGATCAAAGGCTGCATGCATAGTGGCACTGTGTGTAAATATTGACACTTTGCTGTTCTGCTAGTTTATGGACACGTGCTAGTGCAGCACATTTCGGTTAGTCGTGCTGAATAGATGTTGGGCAGTTTACTGCTCCCTGCTACTTCCTGGAGTGTACAAATTGCCCATCCATCCTCTGGTCAGCCTTTTTCATCCCTGGTACAATTCCTGATAACAAAATTCACCAAGTCAGCGTTTTGCAACGGGTTGTCTTGGCTGTAAAAGGTCGTCTGTGATAGCAAAAGCTATGTTTACATCTGTGAGGTTACCCGTCCAGTGGGGTAGGTAGCATCGATGCTGGGTTTAGGATGGCACGACATGTCAATGTAATGTGTGATAGGGACAGTTATTGGGATTTTGTTTTCAATAGCAGGGCTGATAATATGGCACGTGGAACAGCTACTTCTAATGGGAATCGTAATACTATGTATTTGCACTGTTTTTGCAGCTGCTACCGACCTAAGACATGAAGGCAAACCTCGCTGCAACTGGGACTGGGTCAGTACTATGGTAGGCTACTGTGCTCTGATTTTGGCCCAGTCTTTGGCAGTACAGCGCAAGAGAATCCCTTTTTTGTGACAATAGTGTGCATTTCCTTTTATAATAGGCAAACCTTAGTGCTGGCCAATAAGACTGCACTATTAACTGCTACAATTTTTCTGTTTCTGCAGTCCACTGTAGGGGGATTCATTGAACTGTTTTATTGGATTAACACGCTCTTTAAAACTGCGGAGTTACTCTTTGGGAATCTCTAAAATGGCTTCCATGTATGAATTTGTTATAAACCTATGCCCTACATAAATATTGAACTCTTTCCCAATCGCAGTTTGTTTTGAAGCTATGTCCCTTGCATGCTAATGCAGTTAGGAGACCCCAGTTGTTTCATTTAAAGGTGTCATGCACAGTGGGTTCTAGAAGAACCACTTACTGGACTAGAATGGACTGTCCTCTATTGATGTCCTCTTCATCTTTTTTTTTAAATTGCTTGAAGAAGTGTGTGGATTTAGTTTACAGGGTCCACATATAGTGAATTCCATGATAGGATCAGGCAAATAAATACCTACTGTCTGGTTGCATGGATGTAGAAAAGAATGTAGAAATGAGATGTACTATTCTGAAGTGTGCAGTTGCGGGGGGGGGGTGCAGTGGGATACAGGAAAAGTGGCAGGATTCAGGGCTACTGGTAATGCTGTATAGGGATCTCTTCCAGGCTTCTTCACAGGTAATAGCTGGGTATTTCACTGACTACTAATCCCTATATTGGGATCGACTATTGCTGGTGTTCTACCCACTCCAGCTTCTGGGCACAGCTGACACTGAGGAATTCTGGGTAATCCTGTCAACTGGTCTTCCTTAATTTGGCTCTGTGCTTAATATACATGCTAGATCGTCAGGTGTTGACCATAGGGAACCTGGAACTATAGCTAGCTATTTGGAGAGTTCTGGAGATAAAGGAGTGTCTTTAGGGTCTGTCAAGCAATGGTATGTTGTGTGGCAAAACTATCACCGCCTCAGTGTTCCTGTTGGGATTTCTAGAAATACTCTGAAAACAGGGTACAGTACATTGTGCAATTCAACTTTCATAAAAGGTCTCATGCCAAAAAGTTTACGTGGGCTGATGGGCTCAGTAAATAGGTGTTTTTCATCAATGGTTTCTAGGGTAACAAAAGCTTGGTTGGTAGCCAAATGTGGAATAGGTGTATGCCTTCTGCATTGACAGTCATGATGGATAAATGAATGTCTAGGAAGCTGTTCGAAAGATTGCTGACTTACTAGCTACTGTTTCTCAGATAAGAGATGGATTGACCACCCACTTGACGTTTGTGTTGGGCCATCTT
The DNA here is from genome assembly GCF_040938575.1 of Ambystoma mexicanum. NCBI lineage: Eukaryota > Metazoa > Chordata > Amphibia > Caudata > Ambystomatidae > Ambystoma > Ambystoma mexicanum. Next base: position 475,616,025 of record NC_090939.1, on the reverse strand, counting down.
GATATGCTGGCATTGGTGCTCTCATGACAATGTTTTCTGTTGGGCTTCCTCTGTATAGATCTTTACTTGGAGAAGTTGGGGTTAATCTTAAGTTTAAAGCTGGGGGCATTGGTATTTGGGAATTAATCTTGTTCCATGGGTGGGGTGCAAAATTCTGCTGGGCTCTGTTTGGACATCCATTCTTCCAGTGGCCCCCATCCTTGCACCAATTCCAGGCTGTGGGACTTTGGAGCACCCCCTTGCTCCCGGGCAACATATTCCTCTGCCTCTTCCCTGCCCGTTTGTTCCTCTGAGCTCTTCTGGCTCCCTGTGGAGTCTGTCGTCAGAGATTTTGCAGCTGTAAGCTTGCTTTTAGCATTATCCTCCTCTCTATCTAAGCCACAGTGATTTTCCATAGTCAGAAGTTTATAGAGGGCTTTAGTCTGCCTTCTACATCAGGTTGAGTTGCTGTTGAAGTTTAAATTGTAGTCCTGAAACAAAGGTGTTCACTACCACCTCCACAAAAGTGTCTTCTGACTTCAGCATACAAGTGTTGTGTGAATACTTTTTTTTGTCTCTGATCAGCTGATGACTCCATTTTGTTCTACTTGTAGTTTTGTATTTTTACCCAGTCTGGTTTCTTGGGATACACATCTGTTTTCTTGGGATACTCATCAGGAATTCCTGTTGACAGTATTTCTTGCATTTTCAGGTGGCGTATCCATTCCTGGGTCATGGACCAGCAACTCCCCTTGTTGTGTAAACCTGTATTACTTTTGTCAACATTATTACTCTCAAGAGCCGATTTATATCCGCCCAAGCAGAGTTGTAGCACTGTTTGACTAACATTTTTCTCAGTGAACCGTTGGGCTCCTCCCTAATATTTGGAAACTCTTCGACTAGATTCTTTAATTCTCCAGGGGACCATGGCATATGCACACCAGGTTGTCATCCCCTTCAATGCTGGTTGTGTTTTCCTGATCACTGTCTTCATGCTGCCTGGATAACATGCAAGTCTTTTCTGTAGTTGGTACTTTTTCTCGTAAGATAAGCGGTCCACGTAGACTAAACTGGAATCTGTGAAAACCGTGGTGACATCTTGTCACGGAATATGCAGGAAGCACCCAGCCACTGGGCTGAAAATGATTGTTGGACTATCTGTCCTTGAGACCCTTGCGACTGTGCTGTCTGGGTTGCTCTAGTCAGAGTAGCTGTTGTCATGGGTGGGGCAGCAGCACTGTCCTCATCCTTCTGTCTGGGGCGGTCTGCTTGCCAGTAAAGAATTCAATTATTTCCGCTTCAGTCTCCTCTTCCTGCTTCTATTTTACCAATTGAGGCTATGGCAGATCGTGTGCCGGCCCTTCATCTTCACTTGGTCGACCCTTGTTCCTGACTTTTAATTTGACCCCTGAGCTTATCATTTAGGTCTTTTAATCTCCTCATTTTGGAGGCGTTATGCCTTTAATTCCTCTTCGTACCAATCTGAATGAGCTCCCCACTGTTTTGGTGTCAATTTCCCTTTTTAAGATTCAAGTGCCTGCTTTAAATTGGCTAGATGGTCATTATGAAAGATATCTTAACGTTACAAGTGTACATGTCCTACCCAGCTAACACTTCACTGTATCCACTGTATGTCTTTTGTACAAAAGGACAACTTTCTTGTTTCATGAATACACATAAATTAATTTCACTGGTATTGTCACTTCCATGATTCATTGAGTAGTCCATGTAGGGAAGCCAACTGTCCCCTAACACAAGTTTTTCTCACTCGAAGCTGGACTTTAACATACCAGGCTTCTCCATTTTTACAGCTGCTATCGATTTGGAGGACAAATGGTTAATTTTCAGGGGGCACTTAATTTTTATGCAGAGCAAAATCATATTACTGATATTTATTCTAGGCAGACAACTGAAGCCTATACTGGAATCAGTATGTTTGTTTGGTTTTGTTACATTATAATTACATTTGCTACCTACAGTGAATCAGTGTTATGTTTACACTTTCCAATTTAATATTTAAGCGATCAACCGACAACACCTGGTAAAAACCCACCAAGCTCAAATGCTTGCTTTAGTGAAAACTGGAAAACACAATTTTTATGTCTAATGACTATACCTTTTGTTTGCTCTGCATTTGCTGCAGTTGGTCCTAAGAGGAATGGAGATGGGGCAGTGTTCAAAAGAAGCCTGCAGGGAGTACGCTTGCATTGGAGTTGGACAAACTGGACAATTTTAAAACTTGCCAGGCTCACTGGTTATCTTCAGGAAAAGCTGTAACAGTTGTTTTATTTGCCTTTTGTTGTCCAACCCTTTACTTTCACTGTAGCAAACAGTTCATATGCTCCTTTCCCATGAAACTCCCAACTGCCATGACTACCCTTCCCAAGCTGCTCATTCTCTACTTCAGACCCTGTGCTTCACACAGGTTTATTTTATTTTGTTTACTTCACACAGCCCACAAATGGGACAAATGCAAGTTTTTTTTTTTTTTTTTAAAGTTTATTGGTTCAAACACATACACCTATATAGGTAACCTATCGGAGGATTCATACTGTCCCATCCCTCCCCAACTGTCTGATATCCCTCCCCCAGCCTGCCCAGGAGTAATATACTCTCCAGCCGCCACTGTTTGAAAGGCCAGCCAACATCAAGGGGTCTGTGATTAATCTAATGTCATCACTCCTTTCCTTCCCAGAGGTAGCCTCTCCTCATGTGGCTAGGGTACAGCAGCCGCTACCTGATCCTGACCCTGGGGGTGACTTTTTGAGGGAGGATCACATGAGGGGAGGCATCATCAGATGAGACATGATATCCCCTTTCCCTTTTTAGGGATACCCCTTCCGGTCCTCATTGGCATACTGTGATCACCCCCTTTAACACCCCTTTAAGCCTACGCATAGTATCCCTCAATATTCTGTAACCAACAAAATAATAGATTGGGCAGAGTAATACCGAATACTCTGTGGAAGTCGGATTGGCTCCAAGCAACTCCCTTGTTTGAAGCAGTAGTTTAAATATGGAACAGCTGAATGTAACGAGGAGATGCAACTGGCTAGTTACTGCCAGGGAAGCCAAGCAAAGAGAGCCTACAGGCGAGCAGGGATACGTCGAGAGAGGAAGGACTGCATAGCTGCTTCGACATGCTGGGATCACATCAGGAAGTGAAAAGCACCTTTCCTGGCAACCATGGAAACTGAGCAGCAGTACCAGTGCCGCCCGAACACGGAGAAGGGCTCAGAAGTGAAGCTGGAGCCATGAAGCATGTGGAAGTCACCAGATAAAGCCGGAAAGCCTGTTAAGTGAAGGCGGGACACTCAGGCTTTTCTGTTTTTGTCGCCAGAGGTCTGAAGAACACCAGAGACAGCTGGTGCGCCTTGGGAAGGGAAGCTGGGTCACCGGGGTGCTTCGGCAGCTCCATAAGTGCCAGTTACTTGAATTGGGTGACCCTGAGCAAGGAGGTTGGGTCACTGGGACGTTTTTCACAAAGAAAGTGATGGGGGTTTGAGACCCGATACTTTGGTAAGTGATACCAAAATATTGGAACGGTGTGAATACGAGAAATACAAGAATAAAGAGAACCTGGCAGGTGAGTATACTAGGTGTTTGGAAATTTGACAAAAGAAGTAAATGAAAGTTGGTTTCAGACCCGGTGAAAACAATACAGAATATTGGAAATGTGTGTATACAAGAAATAAGCAATGGAGAGAGAGCCTGGCAGGAGAGTATACCTGGTGTCTAGCAAGTCTTTTCTCCCCAGATAATACCCTTAACACCAGAGTTTGCTTTGAACATCTTGATGCCGGCAGTCCCTTTGTTTTGGTTGAGGAATTCCTTCTAGATTAGGGACAGTGAGATATTTTCCAACTCCTTTTAAACCAATACCATGAGTCCTCTGTGTCTGCATGTTTATCCTGGTTCCTCACAGGTCCCAGAGGGCTACAAACATACTTGCTGTCTGCAATGCTGGTCAGTAAATGGTTTCTGCTGCGAGTGTCTATCGTTCACTGTGGTTTATCAGACGGATGAAATAGTGACTGTCAACCAATTCCAGGCCATTAGCGTATCGTCGCTAGCATCACCCTGGTTTAGCTCTAGCTCTCATCCAAACTGCTGTTTCAGTCAGTGACCACCTTTTTAGATCCAGTAACCACTTGTCAATCTCGGGGGCCCCTCTCATTTTTCCCACTCAATGTGATCCTGCACTTTGCAAACACGAATGCTAGATCCACAACATGTTTCAGGACCTTCGAACCCTGTGTAGGGTACATTCCCAAAAGGCAAACCTGGGGTTGAAATGGGTGGTTCACAAAGTCCAGCTCTTTCAAATTTTTGTATACAGCCTCCCAGAATGTCTGGACTATTGGGCAATCCCAAAATACATGCATCATCCCCTCATTTTCTCATGTGCATCTGTAACACTTGGAGGATTGGTTGAGCAATATTTTTGCGAGTCGCGCCAGGTTTAAGTAAACCCTGTTCACCACATTATATTGACAGCTTAAATCTCGTGACCTGTTTTGTGTATATTAATATCCAGGTCAAACAAGTTTATTCGGAAATAAGAAAATTTCCATTAAACGACAGAAAAAAGAAATATAATTTACACAATTCCAATAATACAAAAGCACCAATTGAATAAAAAAACGGATAGAAATAGATACCGAGTATTACAAAACACAATCAGCATTAATAATCATAACTTACACTTGCTTGCCAATCAAGAGGGCAATGTTTTAAAAATTGTACATTATAATCAAGCATAAAACAAAACTCAACCACTTTTCCCCCAACATAATTCATTATTAAAATTGGTGGCGCTAACTACCCCCATCTTGTAGATTCAATAGATTCTTTCTAAAATGCATCGCTCTTTTTAAGAAAGACAACAGGGCCCAGGATGTAAAAACTGACTCAGCCCTCAGAAGAAACTCGAGTGCTGCCTTATGTAGACGGATCTCCGTTTTCTTAAGCGCGGGGACCAAGGTCACTCTGCGTATACCCGCATATCCTATACAAAAAAACAATAGGTGCGAAAGGTCCTCGCGCTTGTAACCACAGACTGGACAGCCGGCATCACTAGGAAAACTTTTCCAGTTGCATGTATTTCCCTGTAGCCGGAGGCAGTCAAAGCGGGCCCTCGTGATCAACCACCTTTCTGATTTAAAAGTGCTCCTAGTCAGATAAGGTTGAATTCCGAAGAGATTACTAATACTAGAGTGAAAAGAATCAGATTTCTGGGTATATCCCAGAAGAATTTTCCTCCTAACTACGATTTCGCTCAGTTTAACCTTATAAGCTGCCCCCTCTGGCTTAGTAATTAGAGATTCGGGCGGGAACAAGGCACTAAGGTTGACTTCCCCCAATTTTGCTGACACATAGGCTAACCATGGGATTTTTTTCCAGCCTGATGTGCACAACACTGTACGTAAATTGTATATTAATATCCTCATCCAGGTCTTCTCATCCATTGAAATGCCCAAATCCTTTTCCAAGTTGGCTCCAGTCGGGGGCTCAACCTTGTTCTGTAACTCAATAATCGTCCCATATAGGTGTGATGCCATTCCCGCTTCGTCTGTTACATCATACATCCTAGACAATGAGTAATTCACCGGTGGTTCAGAAAGCGGCGACGGACATTATTTTCTAGCAATATTTCTCATAGCTGCATGAATTGTTCTAGCTCCGAATCATATCCAACTCGTAACTCACTGAATGTTAGCACGGTTCCACTATCAAAAACTTCTCCCCACAGTTATTCCGTACTCTTCCCAATGCTGGAATCTGGTCCTCATGCTGATATCCATTCTGTGCATGTAGTAAGTCAGCGGTAGATTGGGCGAATTCATTTTTTCCTTTTTAAATGTTTATTTTTTTACATATGTCAAACATTTATAATTGCTTATTGTAATTGGTTATTTATAATGAGCTTAATACCCAGAGGTTTCTAAGCACGGAGCCGGGATCAAACCTGTGTTGCTCTGCGTCGTCTTGCTTCCAATGCGAGCGCGTTGACCTTGACCTATCCTCCCGAGCAGGGATACAGACAGGGTTCTTGAGGGTGAGGATTTCCATTGATTCCTAAGATACGTAGTCTCTGTGGACATTATGGCTCTCTGTCTTCGTGTAAGAAGGACAGTATCAGTTGCCAGTCAGCTGAGAAATTAGTGTGGTCACCTTGTAGTGGATAGGTTATCCACTCTAGTGCCACAAAGTTACAACCTTTAGCTATCCAGTCTTGTTCGCATGGGGGTTCTTCAGCTCTCCAGTTTTGCGCCAAGTTTAGTATTGCATAGGCCTTCTGCCGAGGCTTTGGCCATGCCCTACATTCCGCACTGCCGAGGCCCAACATACATTCTTTGATACCTTGCTTGGTCTGGTTGCCAAATATTTTCACCATATTGTCATTTATGTACCTCCAGAACGCTGACAGCGCCAGCAAGTCTACCAAATGTGGACCCAATCCCCTCGCCCGCCACATTCCCACCAACATCCTTGATGTATTTGTGCTGATTGATTGCAGACATGCAGGAGTGTAGTGCCTCTCGGCCATTATCTTATACCACATGTCCCTTGTCTGTTTGGCCCGCATGAGCTTCGGGATGTCTTGCTATAGTTGTTCCCAGTCCTGAGTTCATGTCCCATCTGTATGTTTGAGACTAGTCTTGTCTCCAGGATTGGTGGCGAGTTCCCTCTCGAATTGCATGAGCAGTCTGGTGGCTGCTATTTTATTAGAGGGGGCCAGCAGCCAGTGTCCAAGCTTCGAGTTATTGTAGCCTATCGCTTTCTGTCAGCCCTAGATCTGTTTTGCATTGCTCAAATGATTTGACCCTTTGGCCCTGGAACATGTCCCCCATCTTTGTACATCCCTTGACTTTCCTGCGAAAAAATGTGCCCGCACCAATCCAGGGGTAAATTGGCGGTTATGGAATAGTGAGGTGAAGGGGAAGGAGAACAAAGTAATGCCATGGGACTGCACTGCTCTGTCCCACGTGTCTCCCAGCAACCCTGTGATGGTGCTTTTATGCACATTTTGTGGTCTGTCTCCTTTGCTTTGCCGTAGGACTTCTTCCAGATGGAGGTACCTGACACTGCCTTGTCCATGCGCACCAAGACTTTTTTCAGAATTCCCTGTGAACCAATCCCTAATAATCATTAATTGGGCTGCTTTGTTAGAGAAAGAGAAGTTCGGTTGGCCCAGCCTTCCCTTGTGTATAGACGCCATCAATTTTTTTCAATGCGACCCGCAGGCTTTTGTTCCACACAAATGCGGAGAGCATTGTATTTAGTGTCAAAGAACTTTTGGGGAATAGAGATTGGTAGTACAGAATTCTAGGCTGGACCACCATCTTGATGATGGTGATTCTGTGGAGCAATGAAATAGACAGCGGGCCCCACTTGCGTAATCACGTTTTGATGGATTCCAGCAGGGGTTGGTAGTTTGCCCTGTATAGCCCCTTAAGTGTTCTGGTGATTGTCACCCCAATAGCGTTATACTTGGGAGGGGGGGGGGCCCATATGAAAAGGGTAGCTTGTTTAGTCCTCACCATGGATTCCCCCTAGAGCAAGTTAAGGATTCCTAATTTAGAGATGTTTACCTTTAGTCCTGCGACCGCCCCAAATGCTTCAATCTCTTGTACTATTAAGGGCATTTTCACTCTGGTCGCTCATCGAGAGCCAGGCAGTGGAGGAAGTCCCAGCCTCCCAGAGAGGCTTGGGCTTTTACTCTAGGATTTTCGCCATTCAGAAAAAAAAACAGGCGGGCATGAGAGTTGTGCTGGGCCTTTCCACCCTCAACCTCTCCTTACCTCTACAAAAATTCAAGATGGTTACGCCAGCTTTGATAGCGGAGACATTGTGCAAGGGGGACTGGATGTGCTCCCTGGATCGGAAGGACGTGTACCTACACGTCCCGATATGGCAGCCTCATCGTTCCTTTCTACGATTTCAGGATCATGGGCTACTATTTCCAGTACAAGGTGCTTCCTTTCGGCCTCAACTCGGCCCCCAGTGTGTTTACCGAGCTGAGGAACAAATTGGCGGCCTTCCTCAGGTCGCAAGGCCATCACATTTACCCGTATCTGGACGACTGGTGAAAGCAAGCGTCCCCAAACAGCACGATCCTCCCCGCAATGAGAGACAATGAAGGACTCTCCCAAAATGGGAATAAGGCCAGGACAGAGTGCGGGGAGTTTATCAATCAGAATTGGGCATGCAAAGAACTCTGCAAACTCCGAGAGCGTTCTGTCTGACAATAGCAAAGACAGGCGTATATATTTACAAAAAACGTCATCAAAACCTACATACTATAGGGGGCACAAGTTCATTGGGATTGGGTGGCGACGACTAACTATAGGTGCTGCTGCGGTGTGGTTGGTCTTGGCTGGAGGACGTCACTGGTCACCCTCGTGGGTTGGGCTGGGCCTGGCAGGTCGGCTTGAGTTCATCCGGGCGGTGTTGGTGTGCTGAGGCGGCCTGTGGCAGAGATGAATGCCTTTCCTGACTTACTTGCCCTCTGCCATGCACCCCGCAGTCATTCAGTCATTTACAGTTCTATTCTCTTTTAGTAAATCTTTCAATAGGTTAAGGCAACACAGGAGGAATGCACCTTGTGAGGGGTCTGGAGATAATATATCGAGGCCTGGTTACTTGTGATCTGTTGACCGGGACCGTAGGTCGAGGGGCTAAGCTTCGGGGACTGGGGCGGGTGGTACAGGTCTTTCTGTCTTGTTAGAAGTGGTTATAGATGTTTCGCTGTGTGTCGTCAAAGTGTTGGGTGTCCTGGTTGCACAGGGCCATAAGTCTGAGACAGTCCGGTGGGTTGTGGGGTTTACAAGGGGACGCTTGAGTTTAAACTAAGGTTTACTGCTATGCTGTAAATGATGCAGGTGGCTGGCCGCGGCCTTGGGTGCTGCAGTGGGGTTACAAGTCTTTGAAGCGGCTCCAGTCAGGTCGGGGGAGGCGTGATGGCGCAGAGCGGGGCTCTCTTCTCATGTCTTGGCAGCCTTCTGAGGGAGGGAGGGGGATACATCGAGACCTTGTACGCTTTCACAAAGGTATCTCCCTCGTGTGTTGCCAAATATAGGTAAAGACAGCGCAAACATTTGAATACTTTCTATAATACTTATTTAAAATCACTTCAAAACATGCATTTAACCTTGGCTGGGTGCGTTTCCATTATACCCAGTCCGAGCACCATTTTTGTACATTATATTCTAGCAGCTACAGTGTTTTAGTTACATGCATATACATTTGCAGTAAATGAGGTAGTGGTTAGATCAGTGGAGTACATAGAAAACGATCCGCCCCTGTACGTGACGGTGGTAGCATATGAGGGGCTCAGACATTCACACATGATAAGTGCACTCTTGCGCATTCTTGACATGAGTTCATAGTATAGTTGCATCCGCTTTCTCGCGTACTCTAGCAGCATTAGTTTTAGTTATGGCGCGAAACCATGTGAGGTAGGCTGCCCAGTGATACACGCAACGAACAGATCCCTGGAGCGTCCCTTTATCATTAGCATCCACCTGTAATGCTGCGGGCTCGCTATAGCTTATATCATGGGAGCATACTCTCTCATTTTAATACATTCTACAGGCGTGTATATTTTGTGGAAGAAAGAAATAATGCAAGAGGACTTGACATTCATATATTCATATATACATATATATGTAATGACTGTCTGCCATCAGAGGACCATTTTGCTGTTCATTTCACTGTTCAGGCCTGCTGGCTGGGTCATGCTGATAGTGATGGTACACTGCGGGAGGTGAACTGTTACAATGTTGGCGTATTTCGCTAGCTCATGTCCGTCTTGTTCGTGGGAACGTGCTCGCAACGGATCTGCCAGGGTGCTGCGGCAACAGGGATGTTCTCCAAGGGTGGGGGCCGCGCTACAGTGCGCTGAGCTCACACCATCTTTACCGGGCAGAGAATGGTTTTTGGGCCTAACTAAATTTGTGTTGTAATCAATACATGTGGGCATTCGATACATGCGGGCAATGTCTCCAGTGGGTGAGCCCTCCACCACCTGGGCCCGGGTGGCATGAGGGAACGCCCAATGGGCCATAGCCCTCACCTGGGGAAGAAACGCAGGCGAGAGGGGTCTCCTGGACCAGTCCTCCCCTACATTTCCCCCCTTTCGTTACTAAAGTAACGAATTCTTTAACTCTATCCTCCTACACTCTGCTTCGTCCATCACCGCCTCATCCCATGCAGGAGTTCCTTTGATAGGCATCCATGCTCTGCACACCCCCCTTAAACTCTCACCTCTCCTGGCGTATTCATCTGGAGTACACGTAAGATATATGCACCCACCATCTCCTTCCAAATCTACCCACACTTCCTCGTACCATTCTAGTATGCGGGGCTCTTTGATGGTGGTGTGCCAAAGCTTATCTACAATATCCTTGTCATGGTACATGGGCACCAGTTGGTACCTTGGTGTGTTGTCTACCCCTGTTTGTACTTGTGCTTCTTGCACCGTTTTTATTGTACCGTGCGAGTTGCCCATTGTCACCATCATCATTGCACCATTTGGTACTGCGTTAGCACAGACTCAAAGACCCACCTGGCATAGGCAGAAAATCAATAGGAGGAACACCACAGCTGGCATCAAAAATTTCATCGTTGTTCCAAGCCATGAGGGGACCCAGGAGAAGAGGTTATCGAACCATGTACTATCTTCTGCTCCGCCTTCCATCTTCATTTTTTCTCCTAGGTTGTGGACTGCTTCGATCACATGGGACAGGGAGCCGTTTTCTGCGTCTTCAGAAGGTACGAAAGTGCAGCAGGCACTTCCTATTTTTCGGCAAACACCGCCGTCCATCGCCGTCAACAGGTCCAGGACATACCTGTTTTGCATGGTCATCAGTCGCAAGGCTCTTAGTTCGATCTTTATTATGTTAAAACCTTCTTCAGTGTCGTTCGCCAGCTGAATTAATTCCCAGCGTGTTATCTGGAGCCATTTTGCGTTAGCCCTTGCTTGGACACTTGATACGAGCGAGGCAAAGAATGTTTCTGCTGAGCTGAATAATCGATATTTGTCTGGGATCTGGGCCAATAGTTCTGATGATGCCTTCGATATATAGTTTGATGCTCGTCTGTTGCGGGTCAGCACCTCTTCCTTGCTTCCAGAAGACAGGACATACATTCGTGGTTCTGCAGTTGGTTGGCCCACACTCTGTTGTGTGCGTTCCTGTGTCCTTTTGCTTCCATCGATGTGGCTTTCTGGTATCACCATTAGAGCTGAGTGCAGAGTGGCCATTGAGCAGCTGCCACTCCACGACGGGGGGAGGTGTAGGTATGCCTGGTTTCCACATACCCAATACGTGTCCATAAGGGCCGCAGTCCCTTTTCTTAGGTCTGGGATAGTGAGGGTTTTGTTGCACTTCTTGTTCGTCCCCATGGACGTTCTCCCCTCTCCTTTGAAACATAGTTCATAGTCTATTTCATTCTGCAACTTGAAAGGCTTTTCAATTGGCGTGACCCAGGTTAGTTTTGAAATGTGTTCTCTCCATACGGGTGTGCATGTTTCTTTTATCCATTGCAATTTCTCCGGTGCCACACCCCTCAGTGCTTCAGCTTTACACATTACTTCTTCATTCTTCCACTTGTTATCAGAAAAAAGTGTCCCTTTGATTGCAAAAAATGGTTCTTTCAGACATACAACCCCTGTCGGTTTTGGGTAGCACGTTCTCTCGTTCTGCAGCATTTGAAAAGTCACTTCATGTGCCTGGAAAGTGTTCTTAATTCTGCACAACGTGAGATGAAGGAGACATTGGGCATCTATAATCGGCAACTCTTTGGGTAACAGTACTTTGGGTGTACCTGATGCGTGAGGGATGAGGGAGCAAACATAACAGCTCTCGTTTGTTGTTTGTTTAGCTGTGGCACTCATATCTGCATACCACTTATTTGTTTGGTGGGGGTGTCGTGGGTCTTCCATCTTACCTAGGCCTAGCCCATAGTACTCATCATACTTCCTCCTCCCTGCTTCCCTCTTCCGTCTATTGTTCTTATTCCTCATATTCTTCCCGATTCCCTGGGCACGAGACAAACTAGACCCCCCTTTCTCATTCCCGCCCCCCTTCACCCAGTCATCATGTAATATTTCATGTGTTTCTCTCATTCTTTGATTCTCTATGGTCGTGGGGGCAGGTTGGCTGGTGGGGGTATTATACAACCATGATATGGCAGAGGGATTTCGGTCGTTTAAACTGTGAGCATTGTAATTAGACATCTCAGGTGGGGACAGTGTGTTGTTTTGTCTTTCACTTTTTGGCCCTCCATCGTGTGAGATGACAACATTGGGTGACTTAGTATAGTAGCCCCACACAAGTTTAGTTCCATCCCATATCAAAAAATCACCTTCCCTTGTAGTTGCGTTGACACTTGCAGTTGTATTGGTCCCAATAGTTGTGTTGCTCCCTCCCCCCTCGTTCATTTCGATAGAGATGAACGCTATGAACCAGTATGTAACCAGACCAAATAATAATGTAAAAAACAATATAATGCACGCAGATAGTCCACATTCATACGAATATATACATTTCACAGTTAACCATTCTCTAATTCTAGTAAATTTATCCGTTGCAGGCCGCCCGTTAGATGCCATGGAAGCTCCTGTTTTAAGATATAAAAGTGCATTGAGTGCATACATGTAAACATTTTTGTTGGCACCATCAGTGCCAATATACATGTGACGGGGAATGGAAGCGGGTGGGGATGCGGGGAGGGGTATTCACAGACAAGGGTGTATACACGCTCATAGTTTGGCATTCCATTTAATATATGTATATGATATATTCATATTCAACAAGATCAAAGTTAAAACAAAATTTTCCCCCCTTTTTTTTTTTTTTTTTTTTTGCATCTTTATCAGTTGTGCATTTCTTCAAATTCAGTACCAGCACATACACGCAAGTTCATATTCAGTCATTCTGCTCAGTTGCAGCGTTTGCTGTTGTCTGTGCCTCCCCATCTACCTCCTCTTGTACGTTGCTATATGCCTTCCGTAAATCGGTCAAGTGCACCCAGTACCTCAACCCTTTGACCTTTACCGCCGTAGGCGTGCAAAATATTACTTCATATGGGCCATGGAATCGTGGTGCATTCCACCGACGCACAAAACTTCTGACATATATCCAGTCGCCTGGCGTTAGCTGTAGTTGTTGCTCTAGCTCCGTGACAGCGCCTGTTACATTTCCCTCTTCTCTAGTGAAGGGTGGGGACAATTGCTTTGCTATCACGCGCGCTGCCCTTGTCAGTTTCTTTAAATAGTCTGTGAACTCATCTCCCAATATCGCGGCGCTTCTGTGAGCGTCTGAGTGTTCGCGCAGTGGTGAATGTGCTGTGTTCATCCGTCTCCCAGTCACGATCTCGTGCGGGGACAAATGGTGGTCTTTGCTTGGCTGGTTTCGCAACTCAAATAGCGCAAGCGGTAGGCAGTAAATCCAATTCTTTTTTAATGAGAAGCATAGTTTTGATAACCTGCCCTTCAACAGTCCGTTCATCTTTTCCACTACGCCATTACTTTGAGGATGATAAATTGAGCATAATTTATGTTTTATTCCCAGCAATGTAGTCACTTCCTTAAAAAGCTCATTCACAAAATGAGTGCCATTGTCTGAGCGGATCACGTCACAAATTCCCCAGCGCGGGAATACTTCCCTTACTAGGAACTTGGCGGCGCTCTTGGCATCGGGTCGCGCGGAGGGTCCTGCTTCCACCCACCTTGAAAATGGGCACACGACCACAATCATGTACCGTGCACCATGACACCTTTCCCCCCTGTCTGCGTAATCTATGTGTAGTTCCTTGAATGGGCCAATGGGTTTAGGGATTGTTCCCCGGAGAGTGCGTAATGTCATCCCTGAATTGTATATTTGGCATGTTGTACATTCCATTGCCAATCGAGACACATGCTCCTGAAGACAGGGCACGAACCATTCTTCCTGTATTTCTGCTGCGATGTGTTGTTTGGTGTTATGTGCAGGGAAGTGTAGCTGTTGAAATGCAATCTCTAGTAGCTGAATTGGCATTACCACCTTCCCCGAGTTATTTTGCCTCCACAGCAGGTCTGTTCCTGACTTGCTGCACCCTCGCTTTGTCCACAATAGTTTTTCCTCTGCACTGGCTCCTTCCTGTAATTCTATTATTTGTGGTATGGGCATGATATTATATCCCTCTGGGGGCTCTTTGTTTGTTTTGTCCTTAAGCATGTACTCACCTGTGTCATTTTTCTGAAAATAGGAAGCCTCCTTGGCGGCCGCGTCCGCTGCCGCGTTCCCTAAAGACACAACATCTGTGTTGGACGTATGTGCTTGGCACTTTACTATTGCTACTGCAGTGGGGTTTTGCAGGGCCTCAATTAACTCTTTTAACAATTCTGCATGCTGGACAGGTGTTCCATCTGCCCTCCTAAAGCCCCTCTGCCCCCATCTTGCTAGGCCTCCATGTACTGTCGTTGTCATGTAAGCTGAGTCTGTGTATATCGTCACTGCACAACCCTTTGCTGCATGTAGTGCTTCTATGAGTGCAATCAGTTCTGCTGCCTGCGCGGAGTAATGTGATGGGAGACGATATTGTACCAGTGTTTCATACTCACCGTCTTCTAACCTCACCACTGCCATGCCAACGTGTTTTTCTCCTGTGTCCGCGTCAATTGATGCGGACCCATCCACAAAGTACACTTCCCCTTCGCTTAGAGCGTTCTCACACACCACTGTCTCCTCCCCGCTTCCTCCTGTGTAGGTTGCGCAATCGTGGTTCTGCATGTCTTCGAGCGTGCACGCTTCTGTAATGAATGTGGCGGGGTTCACTGTCTTGCATCTCACTATATGGATGTTGGCACTGGACAGTATAACCTCGTAGGCGGTCGCCCGCTGTGTGGTCAGTGTGCTTTTTGATCTCTCGAGTATTGCAAATAATGAATGTTCCACAAACAATGTCACAGGGCAACCCATTACTATTGTGGCACTTTTCTCAATCGCGAACGCGGCTGCAGCGAGTGATTGCTCGCACGCGAAATGGCCCTGCATCACAGCATCTAAAGTGCCACTATAGTAAGCCAATGGCTTGTGTCCCAAAGATGTTTTTTGTGTCAGGACTGCTGTCATCAGTGTTTCCTTGCAGTGTGAAAATAGGTAAAACTCGCGTCCATAATCAGGGTTTGCGAGTACTGGGGCGCTTGAAATCAACTCTTTTAGTGTTTGGAAGGAGGAACTCATCTCTTCTGTCCATTCCATCTTCCTGTTCTCCTGTTGGGCCACCTTTAATGCTTGTAATAAGGGCCTGGTGTATGCCGCATAATCTAATATCCATGCTCGGCAATAATTGCACATTCCCAAAAATTTCTGCATGTCTTTTACTGTTGTGGGTTCTTGTACTGATCTTATGGCTTCTACCCTGTCTGGTATTATTCTTTTCCCATCTCTTGAAATCAGCTGCCCTAGGTACAGGACCTCTGTCAGACAGTACTGTAGCTTTCCCTTGTCCACTTTGTACCCCTTGTTGGCCAGCAAGGTCAACAATGTTACGGAATCTGCTCTGCATGTCTTTTCGTTTCGTGCGCAAACTAGCAAATCGTCTACGTACTGAATAATGGTGCTCTCAACTGATAGGTTTCCTAGGTCTTCATGTAATACACGATTGAAGATGCTCGGGCTCTCGCAGTAACCCTGTGGTAATCTGTAATGCTCATACCTTTTACCCCCCAGTGTGAAGGCGGTAAGGTATCTACTCTCTTCAGCCAGGGGTATAGAGAAAAATGCGTTTTTCAAATCCACTACTGTGAAATGTGATGCCTCTTTCGGGATGCTGCATAGTATTGATGCGGGGTTCGGGACTAGAGGGAACTCCTTCTGAATTACATCATTGAGGGGGCGTAGGTCTTGTATCATCCTCCACGACCCCCCTTTTGCTTTTTTGATCGGATAAATGCAAGTATTACATGGGGAGTTTGAAGGCACTATTATCCCTTGTGCTAGTAGGGCATTTATTGTCTCTTTTATCCCTTCTTCAGCTTCACGAGACAGAGGATACTGTTTAACTCGTGGTAAAATTGCTCCTTGCTTTAGCTTTATTACCACAGGCTGTACCCCATGCAACAGTCCCACATCATGGGGGCCTGTCGTCCATAAGCTGTTTGGTACGAGCCTCATGTCGTCATCAAAAAACGACGGTGGTGCTCCTACCACCGTCATCAATTGGACGGGAGTCTCCCTTGCTTGTATTAAAATATCACAGGGCATCGCTATTTCCATCACTATTTCACCATCCCCTTCTGAGTCTGAGAAGAGATCCTCATCTGTTACCTCTCGCAGGGCGATGTTGGCGTTTGTGCATAGCACTGTGCGCCACTCACACCCTTCCTCGTCCACTCCGATCACAGCTATTCTTTTTGCTGACACTTGCACAGCGTGCAAATCTAACGATACCACTGATCCTGGTGCTGCGTTGGGGCATACTATGGGGCGGAAGAGGAACTCCGCCGGGATCCTCCAGTCCATGCTTCTCAGCTCGGGAATTATGAGGGCCAGAGTCTTCAGCCCTTTGATAAACATTTCCTCATTTTGTGGCAGTCCTCGTATTTCCTGCGTGGTTGTGTAGGCTTGCACTACCAACATTGCACGCAAGGGGCATATCCCGGGTGTGGAACACACTATCCCTCTCTCGGTAAATGATATGGTCATGTTGAGTTTACTCAGGAGATCCCTCCCTAGCAAGTTAATTGGGGAATGTTCGTAATACAATAAGGGTGCCTTCACAGTCTTACCCCCCACTGTTACATCCAAAGCTTCTGTATAAGGAACTTCAACTACAGCCCCAGAGAACCCCTGCGTCTCTAACTTCCTGTTAGATAACGGGAATCGGCCCTCTCTGATACATGATTTCTCCGCTCCCTAATCAACCATGAATATAAATTGCTTGTCTCCTATCTGCGCCCCTACCAATGGTTCCTCTGCTGCATTGTAGGTGGTGGATAGAACTGGACACGCAAGTGTTCTCTGTGGGCTGTCCTACGCGGGGTATCTCGTCGCCCCTCCCTCATTAAAGACATTTCCGGAAACTACCGACATGCCGCTGTAAGGCGCTGGCGCGGGGGCCCCGTTTGCTGTTGTCGCGAAAGGGTTACCTGGCGTGTATTGCATGCTGTCATTGTTTTGGGGGTGGTTCTGTGTCCTATACTGGTGTCCTTGTTGCTGGCCCGTGGTACCCTGGCCAGGGTTCCTTAGCTGCTGTTGTCCCATTGGGAGACCGTATGGGCTTCCCGGGTGTGGATGACCATAAGCCTCCCCCTCCTGGAACCCATTGTTTTGTCTACTTCTGCATTCCCTGGAGTAATGTCCCCATCTTCCACAGTTCCAGCAACTCCCTTGGGGGCCCCTGGGACCCTGCCATCCATTTCCTCCCATTCCTCCATACCCCTGTCCGCCTCCTCTCCGGCCCCTGTACCCACCTCGTCCCCCTCGAGGGGTCCACTCTTGCCACTGCGGGCTTCCACCTTGCTCTTGCTCAGTCCACTGCCGTTGTGCTGGTCCTGCCCAATTAGTTGCCACCCTTCCTTGGAGTGCTATCAGCCCCTCCTCTTCCTCATCTCCCTCCCTACTGTGTGGGAGCGCGGCTACTGCTGCTGCAACCTTCACTAACTTTGACTGCACTAACTTCGCCTCGTCTGCCAATCTTTTCTGCGCCACCTCCTTCTCCCTCTCCTTTATTCTTTTACAATGGTGTACTATTATGCTTTGAATTTCTGGCCATCCTTTTGCTTCAATACCTGCTATCTTGTCAAGCGCCTTCTGCACTTCCTTTGGGAGCCCTCTCTTTATAATAAAATAAAATAAGGATGTCGATTGATACCAGGGCGTGCCCGTTTCTGCTCTCCACATCTCTTGGACCCGGAAAATATAATCCATAGCCTCTTCCCCGTCATTCATTGTACACTGCATCACTGACTGCAAGTCCGGTGTGTCTGGGAATGTTTCGCGTAAGGCATCCCACACCCTGGCACGCACCGTGTTAAATGATGCCCCATCATGGTGGTCACAGTCTAACGTTACTCCCGGGAAACCGGCCTTAACCCATACCCTTTCAGCCTGGTCACCTACCGCTGATACGAGTAGACTTTTCACATCTCCTATGGCTAGGGGTACCCCGGCAGTATGTTTCTCAAAGGCATATATCCACTTACTTGCTCCTCCTGACAACGGGGGCAATAGCTTTAATAAATTGGCTTTATCCATCTGTGCCCATGGGATATAGTTAGGCCTCCCTCCTCCCCTGTGTATCAACGGGAGCTGTAGCCTTCCTTTTGTCGTTCCGTCCGGACCCGTTTGAGCTGTTGATGTCCCCAGTGATGCCATTTTTCCCACTCTGTTCCTTAGTCGGCCCGTCCACTCATCATCCAGGGTTCTCAGCGAACACGTACCTTCCTCCCCCTCGCTTCCCCCTCCTATTGCCATACTCAACCTGTCGCTTCCTTCTACCTCGTCCCTTATATCACACAGCAACTCCTCTCTAAGTCCCCCCCGCCTTTCCTCGCTTGCACCATCTCCCTCTCCGGGCCCTACTTCTATTATTCGCGTTGGTTCTTCCTCAATTCTGAACAAAATCTCGCCCTTTTTCCACCCCTCTTCAGGCTTTCTATTTTCACCTAGCGCTCTGGACGTGCGCCCTGATCTAGTTGCATCTAGTGCTGTCCGTTCGCATATGTCTTTTATCCTCGAGAGCTCATCCTTTGCTATCGTCAGTCTTGATTCTAAATCATCTGTGAGCTTCTCTATATCCACCCTTTGTGCG
Source organism: Ambystoma mexicanum (assembly GCF_040938575.1). Lineage (NCBI taxonomy): Eukaryota > Metazoa > Chordata > Amphibia > Caudata > Ambystomatidae > Ambystoma > Ambystoma mexicanum. The sequence continues at coordinate 475,597,245 of NC_090939.1, read as the reverse complement.
CCTGCCTGGGCTCGCTCCCTCGTGCTTTCGTATGGCGGAGGTGCCGTGGGCCGGAGGGGTGTAGTATCTGTTGGGGGAGGTATGTAAGTGGGATCACTGTACCCCTCTGCGGGCACAGGCTTCTTTATTATCGGGTACAAGCTTATTACCTCTACTGGTGGCGCTACACTTGAGCCTTCTTTGACATCTCTTTGTATTAGCAGTGGATTGTCTGTGGTGGACGGGAGATCAGTATTTAGTACTGGTGTCTTAGGCGGTGGTATCTCTCCAAATAACCTCCAAAGATCTAATATTTCCCTCCTATTTTGCAGCTGCTTTCCTTTGTATTTTAGATAAATGCATGTGGCCACTGTATCCAGGACACTTTTATCAAACGACCCTCCCTCGGGCCAAATCTGAGGTAACCCCTCCCCCTTTAGCTCGGTCACCCATTGGTCATGATATTTTTTAATCCGCTCCACGTATCCCGGGAGATTCTTACAAATATGTGATAAGGGTGTTTCAGCCCCCATCTCTGTGCCCTCCTAGTGCTGATGTGCCTCGTGTGTTTGCAACTACAATGTAACTGTCGTATCAATATTATTCTTTATATATTACCTCACATTCAATGCTGGGTCCCTTTGGGCTCTTCCCCTCCCTGACTGCACAATACAAAACTGGCCGTGCACAATGTCTATTATGTTCTTTTTGAGGGGCACATACAAGAGCAACCCATCCTTTGGTTTGACAATGTCAGACTGGAAATCAAAAAGGTACTCACTCACTCCACTATATTGGCGTTTTCTGAAGAGAGAAAAAACTTTTATCCGACCACACTTATTATGACCATTTAACTATTATGCACTTCCAATCGTTCACACATTCACAACGTCAAAATCTCCTCTAGCACATACGAGGTGCACACACCTCTTGGCACCATTCACCATTCAAGCTGCCCTCCCTTTCCTCCCTAGCCGGCTGTCCCTAATCGCCTTATTTGAGTATCTAGATGCGCATATATATATATATATATAGATATTAACCTGTTTTCCCCTCCTTCTAATAGGACTTTGTTTCTCTTACTGTCTCCCCAAGTCTGTGCTAATCACAGTTCTTTATTCTCCCCCCTACCCTTAAGAAAAGGAAAAAAGTAATAGCGGTCACTAATGTACTCTGTGTCCCCTTTTGCTGAACACTTTTATTTTATACTCCACTTCTTCATATATTCCCAGTACTAGTTAAGATAGCACTATGCGGCGCCGCCTTCCACCCCCTTTCGGAGCTAGGTTCCCGTCACTTTTATCTCTTATTCATCTCTTAATCCTAATGGCCATATGCAAAGAAAAAGCAAGGAAATTTTAAGATGATCTTTAGTAGATCTGCGTACCCCCTCTTCGTTTCCTGTCCTACACTTCACTCCCCACTCCCCTTAAGATCGCTCGCACTCAGTACTCACGTGCCTGTCTTGAACCGATACTCTCCGAAACTGGGTCCGTCCAGGCAGTGTCGCCGTCAGCTCAACAGTCAGCCCCGGCTCCGGCGAGCGGTACTCAAAGGGGATTTTTCAACCGGGATCCCGTACCCCCTCTCTATTGAGTGCGCACTTCTTAGTGTACCGGTCGCCGTTGGCGGGCCGCCTCCCGGAGCCGGCTCACCGTGCGTATCCCTTTTCGACCGGAGATTCTCGTGCCAAACGGGGACGGTTAGAAGGAGTTTAGGAAGAAATAAAAATCACGCTATCGGGGTCACCACTGAAAGCAAGCGTCCCCAAACAGCACGATCCTCCCCGCAATGAGAGACAATGAAGGACTCTCCCAAAATGGGAATAAGGCCAGGACAGAGTGCGGGTGAGCGTAAATGGGAGTTTATCAATCAGAATTGGGCATGCAAAGAACTCTGCAAACTCCGAGAGCGTTCTGTCTGACAATAGCAAAGACAGGCGTATATATTTACAAAAAACGTCATCAAAACCTACATACTATAGGGGGCACAAGTTCATTGGGATTGGGTGGCGACGACTAACTATAGGTGCTGCTGCGGTGTGGTTGGTCTTGGCTGGAGGACGTCACTGGTCACCCTCGTGGGTTGGGCTGGGCCTGGCAGGTCGGCTTGAGTTCATCCGGGCGGTGTTGGTGTGCTGAGGCGGCCTGTGGCAGAGATGAATGCCTTTCCTGACTTACTTGCCCTCTGCCATGCACCCCGCAGTCATTCAGTCATTTACAGTTCTATTCTCTTTTAGTAAATCTTTCAATAGGTTAAGGCAACACAGGAGGAATGCACCTTGTGAGGGGTCTGTAGATAATATATCGAGGCCTGGTTACTTGTGATCTGTTGACCGGGACCGTAGGTCGAGGGGCTAAGCTTCGGGGACTGGGGCGGGTGGTACAGGTCTTTCTGTCTTGTTAGAAGTGGTTATAGATGTTTCGCTGTGTGTCGTCAAAGTGTTGGGTGTCCTGGTTGCACAGGGCCATAAGTCTGAGACAGTCCGGTGGGTTGTGGGGTTTACAAGGGGACGCTTGAGTTTAAACTAAGGTTTACTGCTATGCTGTAAATGATGCAGGTGGCTGGCCGCGGCCTTGGGTGCTGCAGTGGGGTTACAAGTCTTTGAAGCTGCTCCAGTCAGGTCGGGGGAGGCGTGATAGCGCAGAGCGGGGCTCTGTTCTCATGTCTTGGCAGCCTTCTGAGGGAGGGAGGGGGATACATCGAGACCTTGTACGCTTTCACAAAGGTATCTCCCTCGTGTGTTGCCAAATATAGGTAAAGACATCGCAAACATTTGAATACTTTCTATAATACTTATTTAAAATCACTTCAAAACATGCATTTAACCTTGGCTGGGTGCGTTTCCATTATACCCAGTCCGAGCACCATTTTTGTACATTATATTCTAGCAGCTACAGTGTTTTAGTTACATGCATATACATTTGCAGTAAATGAGGTAGTGGTTAGATCAGTGGAGTACATAGAAAACGATCCGCCACTGTACGTGACGGTGGTAGCATATGAGGGGCTCAGACATTCACACATGATAAGTGCACTCTTGCGCATTCTTGACATGAGTTCATAGTATAGTTGCATCCGCTTTCTCGCGTACTCTAGCAGCATTAGTTTTAGTTATGGCGCGAAACCATGTGAGGTAGGCTGCCCAGTGATACACGCAACGAACAGATCCCTGGAGCGTCCCTTTATCATTAGCATCCACCTGTAATGGTGCGGGCTCGCTATAGCTTATATCATGGGAGCATACTCATTTTAATACATTCTACAGGCGTGTATATTTTGTGGAAGAAAGAAATAATGCAAGAGGACTTGACATTCATATATACATATATATGTAATGACTGTCTGCCATCAGAGGACCATTTTGCTGTTCATTTCACTGTTCAGGCCTGCTGGCTGGGTCATGCTGATAGTGATGGTACACTGCGGGAGGTGAACTGTTACAATGTTGGCGTATTTCGCTAGCTCATGTCCGTCTTGTTCGTGGGAACGTGCTCGCAACGGATCTGCCAGGGTGCTGCGGCAACAGGGATGTTCTCCAAGGGTGGGGGCCGCGCTACAGTGCGCTGAGCTCACACCATCTTTACCGGGCAGAGAATGGTTTTTGGGCCTAACTAAATTTGTGTTGTAATCAATACATGTGGGCATTCGATACATGCGGGCAATGTCTCCAGTGGGTGAGCCCTCCACCACCTGGGCCTGGGTGGCATGAGGGAACGCCCAATGGGCCATAGCCCTCACCTGGGGAAGAAACGCAGGCGAGAGGGGTCTCCTGGACCAGTCCTCCCCTACACTGGCTTGTCAGGGCTACATCTCCGGAAGCAGTGTACCATACCTCCCACGCTCTTATGAACACACTGCACGAGCTGGGTTTTTCGCTCAACCTCAAGAAGTCACAGCTGCACCCCACGCAGACTCTGACCTTCTTGGCCCTCTTTTGGGACATGTGCTCCGAGAACGTTTTTCCCCTCGGAAGACAAGATCACGACAATCAAGAATGCCATGGCACACTTCCCTTGCAGCGTGGTTCCTGAACAGGTCACGCCAGGACATGTCAGCCTCTCTAAAGTTAATCTGGAGATCATACAGGGCGCCAGGAGCAAATCCACCAGGGCCCAGTATAAGAGAAAGTGGACCAGGTTCTGCAACTGGGCAGACTCTAAGGGCATTAACTCGCTGGCATGTTCCATGAACAACGTGCTCTCCTTTTCGGCGCATCTCGCCCATTCAGGTGTGCACTTTCCGCACTTACCTGGCAGCCATTGGGGCTTACAGAAACTGGGAGGAGGAGAGTTTTTCCTCCTCCAACCCGATTGTCAGGAAACATCTGACGGGTCTTGCCAGGCTCTACCCACCCATCAAGAAGCCACACCCCGTGTGGGACCTCAACATAGTCTTGGGTGTCTAGGTGCACAAACCATTTGATGCAAAACTTCACAGTGTAGAGTGGCACTCAGATGTCGGTTGTTTATAGGTGGGAGTGATTCTGTGTTAAAGATATTCAATGTTATTTAGGTGCTACAGATGCTGATCTCTGGCTATGAGATTGGTTTGCAAAGAAGGAAAGAAGGTAGGTTCCACACAATCAGTGGAACTTAAGGTCTGTGCACACTTTGGTAGCAAACAACAAATGCTAAATGGATTCAAATACTATAAAAAAAAGAAAAATGTTTAATGGTGTTAAAGTTTAATGAAGATGAAAATTAAATGACTTAGATGGTAAACTATGTTGAACAAATTAAATCCTTGTTAGGTTGATATCTGTTAGTGTTTCCAATTTCACAACGTATAACAAATATTTTCTCAGAAAATCAAAATACATGTGTTCATAATTCACACAGAGTTGTTTCAAATAAGAACAAAAGTTCAAAGTCCATTGTTGAGATGTCTTTTGATATACATATAGGTGACCGCAGCTGTATAGCTTACATGTATACGACTCGTTTCGGGCTAGGATGCCCTTCAGGTATGGATAATTGAAGGATTCAGAGTTCCTATAAGTTAAATGCAAAATATGTTGTCAGTCTAACTTATTAGTTTTTTCATTTTAGTTTACAATTGGTCTGTGATTTTATAATAAAAAAAACAGACTGACCTTCTCGTGCTGACTGAGTAGCCTGACTATTGAAAGTAAAATTTCATGTCAGCTGGTGTTTAAATCACCTCTACCCGGGGGGCTGCGCCCTACTACTGGACAAATGTCTGAGCGGGCGCTTGTACGCAGAAATACCGGCGACACAGCCGAGGGCACAACGGCTACCAGGCCCCGTTCTGAAATGCAGGGTAGGCCTAAAGCTCCACCGCCAGGAGTCCAGGAGGAGGCCGGGCCCAGTGCAGCAAGCACCAAGACGCTGGCATGTTGCATGCAGCCCGACAAAAATGGCTGCTTGTCCGACGTCACCCCCCTTTGGGCAGCAGGTGGGGGAACGAGTTTCCTGGTGGGACTGGTCTTCACCAAGTACATGGCCTACAGCATATCCTTCAGCGTTGCAGAGAAGATGCACCCTGAATGCAGCAAGACAGAGTACACACAGGCCTCAGCAACCTCAGGGCTTGGCTACCACTCCCACGCCACCTAGCGCCCCACCGGCCTGTGAGGACAGTTTTTTTTTTTTAAAGTTCCTCACTCTTATGAGGTTGGAACCATCCTTTGGGATGTGATCAGGGACATGCTGCCTCCGGTCCTGCCTCTAGTGCCTCCTATGGCTCGAACACCTCAAGCTCCCACGCAGCCCCAGCTGCCCACACCGATCCCCACGGTTTGCCGGTCCCCTTGCCGCCGACAGCTCAGGCGGTTCCACACCAGCCTCCACAACAGCCACTGGCTCTGGTCAGCACACCTCAGCCTTCGGCGCCCAGTACTCCTCCACCTGCTCCGGACCAGCAGGACACACTAGTGGACACAAATGAGGACGACGACCCCAACACAGTCTTCGGTCAGACCTGCGAGTCATTCATGGAATGCCTTGGCCGAATACCTGGGGCTTCCACAACCCGATGTTGAACCAGAGGCGGGTGTCCTGGCAGAGGTCCTCACCCTACGCCCCGCGGCTAGAACAGGGATTCCTATCCAAAAGGACTTTGTCGCTTTGGCCAAAAAGGGATGGCTTGAACCCCATTCGGCACAGCCTACCAATCGGTGCCTCGATCCCAAGTACAGGCAGTTGAAGGGGTTCCACTCTTGGTTGGTACATACTCAACCACACTCTTCAGTGATTGCCGCAGCCTCAGTCTGCTCGAAGCCACAGTCTTACTCTGATAACTTGTCCTTGGCGCACCTAGGCAAGGAGGAGAAAATCTTGGAGGCATATGGAAAGAATATCTATTCCAACGCCTCGTTGCACCTTCGTCAGTCCAATGCGGATGCTATGCTCGCTGCTGTAAATCAAAGGCTTTGGTGGGAAATAGCCGACTTCCTTCCGAAACTTCCGGTGCAGAGTCAATCGCGCTCCACAGACCTGAGAAGAAATGCCTGGCTACGGGATAGCAAGTTCAACTTGGATGTCTAGAAGCGCATATTGGACCTTCCATTTGAAGGTGGCGACCCTTTTCATTCCACCACCGATGAGGAACTGGACAGTAAGAAAAACGGTTTCCAGACTGCAAAATCCTCATCTATCCTCAAGTCCATGCCCGAAACCTACAGTAGGCGCACCAGTGTTCCTAAAAGGGGTGCACCTTCGGCGGGTTCCGGGGCTTCCAAGAACTAAGGTCAAGACAGCCAGACCGGTCTCCAAGTCTTCGCCGCAAACGAAAAAAGGTGGGGAATAAGGGCTTCTTTCAGTCCCCCTCCAGGGAAAGAAGGCATGACACGTCCCTCTGGGCCCATGGGGGGTGCGCCAGCGGCCACGACACAGGCTTGCCCTTCACGCACAATATTGGCACCAAGGACCCCTGGATCCTCTCTGCAGTGGCCATTTCTGCCTGCCTATCCCTTTTCTCCCCTCCGCTCCCATAGATTGGGACAACAATTCTGTTGGCGGAAATTCGATCGCTTATAGAGAGTCAGGCAGTGGAAGAAGTTCCAGCCTCCCAGCAGGGTCTGGGCTTTTCGCCATACACAAGAACCACCAGGCTGGCCTTAGAGGAGTTGGACCTTTCCACCTTAAACCTTTCCTTCCTGCTTCAAAAGTTCAAGATGGTTACCCCAGCGCTTATTGCGGAGACACTGTGCAAGGGAGGGGGGAGACTGGATGTGCTCCCTGGCTCTGAATGATGCATACCCACACGTCCCTTTTTGGCAGCCTCATCAATCCTTTCAGAGGTTCAGGATCATGGGCTTTCATTTCCAATACAAGATTCTACCCTTTGGCCTCAATTCGGCCCCCAGCGTTTTACCAGACTCATGAACGCGGTGGCAGCCCATCTCAGGGCCCAGTCACCATGTCTACCCATACTTGGACGACTGGCTCGTCAGATCTCAGCAGTCAGTCCAGCACACCGCCTCCGCCCTCATGAATATGCTACACGAATTGGGATTTTCCATCAATCTCAAAGTCCCCGCTGGTGCCTAAGCAGAAAAAAGCTGAGTTTCTCTCAGAGGACAAGATCAGCCATCAAAAGAGCCACCAGGCACTTTCGCAGCAGACCTGTGACCTCGGCATGGTGGTACCAACATCCCTTGGATATCATGGCAGCATGTCTTCGGGCAGTACCTTACTCAAGGCACAAAATGAGACGATTGCAGCTGGGATCAGGAGACGGGTTCCCAGGCAGAGCTAATCTGTATCCCTACCCATCTGCACCTGCTCTGGTGGAGCACAGACTAAGACTTGTGGACGGGCAGGCCCTTCAGACAAATAGCACCACAGGTTACCATCACCACAGACTCTTCCTTGGAGGGCTGGGGAGTCACTCTGAGCAGCAGTGTGCATGGAGTGTGGTCCCTTCAGGAACAGGAGGCCCATATCAATTGGCTAGAGGTGAAGGCAATCTGGCTTGCTCTTAAAGCCTTCCTGCCGGTGATCAGTGGCAAGAGGATCCTCATTCAAACGTACACCTCCACCAGCATGTATTACATCAACAAGCAGGGTGGCACCAGGTCTCCTCCCCTATGCACCTTGGTAGTCGGCATTTGGGATTGGGATCTGGAGAATAACATGCACTTGAGGGCAATCCACCTCCCCGGGGAGTCCCACCTGGTGGCGGACAGGCTCAGCAGACTGGGCGCGGAAAACTACGAATGGCAGTTGAACAAGCAAGTCCATCAGGGGATCTTCAACAGATGGGGTCATCCTCAGGTGGATCTCTTGGCCACCTGGTTCAACAGGAGGTGCCCCCAGTTCGCATCCTGGCAGGGACAGGGCTGGGGCTCTCTGGGCGATGCCATGCAGATACAATGGGTCAAAATGAACGCGTATGCCTTCCTTCCCACTCCCCTGGTCCACGGGGTAATCTGCAAGATCAGGGTGGCCCGTCACCTCCGGGTCATCCTGATAGCTCTGTGGTGGCCCGCATGGCCATGGTTCTCCGAACTAGTCATCCTGTCGGAACAGGCCCTGGTGCACCTTCCGATTGGATCCAGCTCACCTGCTATCACAGCAGGGAGGCACGGTCATCCACCCTGCCTCCCAGAGGTTAGCCCTCATAGCGTGGTTCCTGAGCAGGTCCCATTAAAGCATTTGTGGTTGTCGCAGGCTAACCTAGACATCATACAAAGCGCTAGGAGCCATGCTACTAGGAGCCAGTACACAAGCAAGTTGTCTCAGTTTTGTCACTGGGCAGAATCAAAGGTCGTCGATCCCTTGACTTGCACGTTGGACCACGTGCTATCCTTCTCAGCACACCTCGCACACCTGGTGGTGCAAGTGGACACATGCTGCACCTATTGGCGGCCATCAGCGCCTGCAGGAAATCGGAGGTCTTTTTTTCCTCCAACCTGATAGTTAAGACATTTGGCGAGCTTACCAGGCTCAAATTATGAACAGAAACCAGTACCAACCATCATATTGTGGACGTACTGGTCGGGGCAATTCGATTGCCCCGGGGTCTGTTATTCGAGGGGGCACGCCTCCGTCCCGTCCCCCCTGATCGAGTTTTGGCTGGTGGCAGTGGATACTACTTTTTATATTCGACCGCAAATATCTCTTTGGGATTTTCCCATTGTTCGAGGCTACCAACTTTAATTATTTAATTCCTATAGCCTCGAAAATACCGCTGGGCTATTTATTTAATATTAATTCACCGGTTGGTATCTTTTGCCAGAACTCAATTCTAAAATGGCGTTTGCGTTCTCTTCTGTGACTCCAACCCAAGACGAGCCCTTTGTTCCACTTTTTGACGGGCTTCTCCACAGAAGCCTCCAAAAGTGGTGCCATTCTGTCTGAGTACCACAGGGAGTGTGGGAGGGGGTTTAGGCACCCTGGACTGAGTTGCCTTGGCAACTCAAGTCGCACTCTTGTGTGATTGGCCCAAGTGGTGAGCCGGCCGGCTCACCACTTAGCATGTTTGATTGACAGCTAGGCTGAATGAATGGGGGTTTCTTGCATAAAAGCAGGGCTTTTGGGACTGGAACTTCAGAAGTCGCCACAGGACCTGAAAATCCGAAGAGGGAGAAGCTGAGCCGACCAACGACGACACCACTGGTGGAGCCCTGCTGAACCGTCTCACCACTTCCCGACGACAGAGGAGATCTTCTTGCCGGAGAGTCTCTTCTCCTTGAGCTGGTGGGGACAACCGGTTCGCTTTCCTTTTCGCCTACCAGGACCTCTAGTAGTCGAATTGCCCGTGCCAGGCACCCCGGCAACCAGACAGCCACTTACCACTGAACTGCGAATAAAAGGACCACTCCTTTGAATCGAGAAACTCTGCGGCTGGTTTCTTCCCTGGCAGTACAACAACCTCCTGCTTTCCTCCCCGACGAGATCGTCTCTTCTGCCGGACGAAGCCCCGACTCGCAACCGCTGCCAGGAACAACTGTTCCCGCTGGAGTGTTCTCACCATTTCAAGGTACTGTGTCCGCCTGGCCTCCCTGTCTCTAGATTGCTACAAGGTAACAGTAAATCCTTAACCTTCTAGACTGGGCTGGTCTCTTGACCATCTAACTGGTCCCTTTCTTTTGGTCCAACTTCTTTCTGAACCTTTTCGAGACTTTTGTGCACTTTTCAACCGTCTGACCTTGGACACATTTCGTTCTGATCCTCTTAAAGTGGATCCGGCTTTCTGAACTCTAACTTCACGGTTTTATGTTGCCTTCCTCTCTTGCTGTGTTCATTTGAAAGTGTTGGGATCTGTTCCAATTGATGCTCTGCCTTTCTCTCCCTTTTAACCGAATTATTAGAGTGTCATCTGCGTTAAACGCTCACCGCTGTCTGAAAATAAGTGGTGCTTTACTTAAGACTTGTCTAATACTCTTTTAAGGGAGTGTATATACTTTAGTAACTGTTTTTGAAATTGCTTGATATTAGTGCCAGTGTGTTTTTAAATAAATAATTTTCTGATGTTTGTTAATCTGCTTAGAATCACATGCTGTGCATAGGTCCGACATCCAGTGGTCACTGCAGAGTATTGCATTTTGTTTTTTGTAGTCGAAAAGGGGACGTCGACAAGGCGTGTCTGAAACACTATCCCTATAGTGACGTGCGTTGTACCCACAATCCCTCACGCGTCGAGGTCCCTCAGATTGTTTTTTTCCGCCCAGCTACTGGTCGCCTTTACGCAGAGCTCCTCGAGAGACATTGCAGATTTCATCTCCTCGACCTTTGGTCGTTTTCTTATTAATATATAACACACAGATCCCTCCCTCGACGCAGTCTGAAGCTGTTTCTCCGCCGAGCAAGATCTTCGACGGAGGGGACGAGCGGAGGAGAGCCTTCGGCGCTGCCGAACACGTGGCCTGGCCTTGCAGGCCAAATACAGTAGGGAGAGTGGGGTCGTGGGACATCTCTTGTTTCCTTTCTGAGAATGCCTTTCCCTTTCCCCTTCCTTTCCCTTGGGGTCGTTATCACGATTTACTGCCTCAGCTATGGAGAGGACACCCTTTAGGTTTTGCCCGTGTTGCAAGGGCAAGTTCACCTGGAAGGACAAGCATTCACGGTGTAACCGCTGCTTGCCCCTCGATCACAAGGAGGAGGGTTGCACGGCTTGTCGGTTTCTTAAGCCAAAGACTCTAAAAGACCGTAGGATCAAGAGGTGGGCGGCCTACGCTATGTCGAAGGCCAATTCCTCACCCGCCGCCGCTACCACCGACAGTGACGAGGAACGTGATAACACGACCTCCGCTGCGGAAGTCGTAGGCCCCTCTAAAGAGCGCTTGCGCTCTTTGTCGTCTGTCCCTGGCCCCGACTGGCTCGGCTCACGCCCTGCTTATGGGGATGAACACCCCGGCGACACGGACGCACACGATACCACCCATAAGCACACAACCCACGGCTCTTCTTCGTCGAAGACGAAGAAAGCATCAGCGCCCAAGGAGACGCAGGTTCCACCGGCAGCCTCCTCGGACCGTTCAGGTTCGAAGCCCCTCTCGCAACCGCAGCCGCGACCAGCAACTGGGCTTTTGGCAAATAAGGGCGCCGCCCCCAAACCATCGGCCGGCGCGCACCAGCAGAGAGCGCACGCCGCCGTAGAACGATCGACACCCGTAACGTCGAAACCACAGCCCTCCTCTGACTAGTCGTAGAGAGCTTGGCGAGGATCGTTGTAGCCGACGCCCAGAAGCGTACGCCGAAAGACACGTCGAGCGCTACGCAAAGGTCGAAAGACACGCCGAAAAGGCCCGAAGGAAGACAGGGACTACCCCCTTCAGTCGGGGGGACTCCCAGCACACCGGAAGGCTTTTCTGACGGCGACGGGAAACTTTCCTCGATGTTATGGGAGAGATCGAGCCGTTTTCAGACGGAAGACACTAATTTTCCCCCGCTAGACCGCTCAGGGGTACCCCATGAGACCATGGAAAGGCTCCATCTCTGCATGGAGAGGATGGAGAGGTTTATGAAGACCCAGAACCCTCCCACTCACAAGAGAACAAGAGAAGGGCCTCAGGAGGACCCCAGGGCTAAATATCCGAGACTATTCAACCCCTCTTTGCAGGACACAGCCTCAGATTTCCATAATGTGTATGACCTCACTGGTGAGGAGCAATACTTGGAGGAGGAGGATGAATTTGTGGACGATGAAGAGGGACAGAACCAGTAGGGAAGTCTGGAAGACAACCCAGACATGGTAGGAGAAGGCTTCGGAGAAAATCCAGAAGAAGGGCCTTCACATCCCTGGCAGTCCCCATCAGTATATTCGGACACTGATGTCCTGAACCTTAATCCTCCTGACAATTCACCTGTTAGGAACACGTCTCCCATAGACGATCAGCCCACATTCAATGCCCTGTTGCGCAAGGCAGCAGCACATTTCGAACTGGACACTGGGGAGGTCTCTCCTGAAATAGACTTTGTGGAAAGAGTAATTAAGGAGAAACCCCCGGTCAGCCAGACCATTACCCTCCTCGCTTCAGTGAAGAGAAGAATCATCCCTTCGCTATCCACGCCTGCACTAATCAGAGGAGTTAATCCAAGAATTGAAAAACCTTTCACTCCTTCATCCTCAGACCCGCTGTACATCAGGGGACATTCTATTCCTGACTCCCTTGTAGTAACTAATAGAAGGAAGAGGGCAGGGGTGCCGCTGTCCACCAGCGAGGCACCACCTGACAAGGAGGGCAAGAGATTATATGCCCTTGGAAAGAGAGTCACATCCTCGGCTGCCTTTTCTGCAAGAATTGCAAACAATTCCTTGCTAGCTAGCTACGCGGACGCGCAGTGGGCCAAACTGCGCAAAGACGCCGAAGAAGCGCCGGAACCCCTACAGACACGCCTGCTATCAACTATTGGCGAGGGAACCCAAGTCAACCAGAGCATTGTGAAGAACTCTCTGGATGCTGCAGAGACAGCGGGACGTTCCCTGGTTCAGGGAATACTCCTAAAACGCCATGTAGGGCTGCGTAACTCAGGTTTCAAACCGGAGACACAGGCGTCTTTAATAAATAAACCTATTGAAGACTCAAACCTCTTCGGGAAGGCGGTGGATGAGGCTCTGGAGATGGCTAAAAAAGAGTTTGATACTATCAAAACTCTTGACCAGATCTCTAAGCCCACTACCAGACGCGGCTATGGCAACAAACGCTTTTTTCGTGGCCAACGCCAACAACAGAATCAGCAGCAACAGTACCCTGCCACCAATTACCAGACCAATAGTGGGCAGTACAGCCAAAGAGGCCAGCGCTGTGGCAAAGGGAGAGGTCGGGGTTCCACCCCCAGAGGCTCCCAAGCCCCCAACACCACCAAGTGACGCGAAGATTCGCATCCCCTCCCATGCAACACCGGTCGGGGGCCGGCTAACATCCTTTCTTCCAGCATGGGAGGGAATAACGTCAGACCGCTGGGTACTTTCCACCGTAGCCCACGGATACTGCATCAAATTCAATGGTTCCCCAACATACAGACCCCCGATGGGACGACGCATGACAGCAGAACACCTTGCCATCCTTCTCCAAGAAGTAGACCAACTGCTGGAAAAAGGAGCCATAGAAGTCGTGCCTCTATCTCAGGTAACGGAAGGTATTTATTCAGTGTACTTCCTTGTACCCAAAAAGGATCTAACCATGCGCCCTGTATTAGATCTGCGCCCAGCAAACAAGTTTGTCAAACCCCAGAAGTTTCGTATGGTGACCTTACAGGAAGTGATCAACCTGCTATCACAAGGAGATTACATGACAACACTAGACATGAAAGATGCATACTTTCATATTTTAATGTTGCCAGCGCACAGAAAATACCTCAGGTTCATGATAGAGGGCAAACACTACCAGTTCAGAGTGCTACCCTTCGGCATAGCATCTGCACCAAGGGTATTCACGAAGGTACTGGCAGTGGCAGCGGCCCACCTGCGCAGGTTGTCCATCCCAGTTTACCCTTACCTCGACGACTGGCTCATAACAGGGGATTCTTACGAAACATGCTTCTCCAATACCCAAAAGACTGTAGACCTTTTGTTCCAGCTGGGCTTCTCCACCAACGAAAAGAAGTCCAGCCTAGACCCCAGCCAGATCAAACAATTCCTAGGGGCTCTAATTCAAACAAAGGACGGCCTCGTCTTCCCCTCCAACGAGAGGGTCCAAAACATGCTGTTTCAGATCCCTCAATATGTGGCCGGTCGAGAGGTGACGGTACGCAAAGCAGTGCGCTTGCTAGGAATGATGGCGTCGTGTATTTATTTGGTACCTCACGCGCGCCTGCGCCCAATGCAAGAGTGGCTCAACAGCCAGTGGTGTCAGGCCAGCGGACTATGGGACGATCTAGTGGTGGTCTTGCAGGCCTTGGTTCTCTTGCTACGGTGGTGGACAAAGGAAAACCTGGTAAGAGGGAAACCCTTTGCCACACCCGCGGCGGAAGCCACTCTAACCACAGACGCATCCCTCACAGGATGGGGGGCTCACCTATCCCATCAGACTGCTCACGGAGTGTGGACTCCGAACGTAGCATCCAAACACATAAATCTACTGGAGCTACTAGCTGTGTTCAAGGCGCTAAAAGCCTTCCAGGAACACCTACAAGGCAAGACAGTGATGGTCCTTACAGACAGCACCACAGCCATGTACTACTTAACAAGCAGGGGGGCACCCACTCTCCAGGACTGTCCAAACTGGCCCAAAATATATGGAAGTGGGCTCTCAAACAAAACATGTTCCTACTGTCACAACATGTACCAGGGGAACTCAATCTGCTGGCAGACAAACTCAGCAGAGATTTCCCCCTGCCCGAAGAGTACGAATGGCGACTGCACGAAGACATCGTCTTCGACGTCTTCACGCAATGGGGATTCCCAGAAATAGACCTGTTCGCAACCCTGGAGAACTCACAATGCCAAAGTTACGCCTCCAGGTACCCCCAGAACCAATCCAAGGGGAACGGTCTGTCGATTCAATGGTCAGGGAAATTTGTTTACGCTTTTCCCCCGACTCCCCTTCTCAACAAGGTTGTGCACAAGATGCACCAGGAACAAGTGACCATGATACTGGTGGCCCCAATGTGGGCCCGACAGCCATGGTTCGCTCACTTGATGGAGATGTCTCTATCTCCCCCAGTGAAACTCCCCTGCCCGTACAACATGCTGTCACAAGACAAGGGCAGGACTCTGCATCCATGCCCCCAGAACATGAACTTAGCAGCCTGGCTCCTGAGATCATAGAATTTGGACATCTACAGCTCCCGCAGAGATGCATGGACATCCTCAGGGAAGCCAGAAAACCTAACACTCGCCACTGCTATTCTAACAAGTGGAAGAGATTTGTCATCTGGTGCAGAGGAAAGAGCATCAACCCGATTGACTGCTCTCCCACACATATTGTTCTATACCTGACCCATTTATTGGATTCAGGTCTAGTGTTCAATTCCATTAAAGTCCACCTAGCTGCACTTTCTGCATACACCACTTCCCAACTCAGTGTCGTGGTGGAAGATCCCTGTTATAAAGGCCTTCATGGAGGGAGTAAAGAGAATACACCCCCCAATAGCTGACCCAGCTCCCGGATGGGACCTTAACGTGGTACTTACCAGGCTCATGAGCTCACCATTTGAACCCATGCACAAAGCATCTCTTAAGGACCTCACTCTTAAGACTGCTTTTCTAATAGCTATCACCTCCATCAGGAGAGTAAGTGAACTACAGGCTCTTTCTGTTCTAGACCCCTTCGTTACAGTTCAGAGATAAGGTGGTTCTACGCACGCACCCAAGGTTTGCACCGAAATTCATCTCGAAATTCCACGTAAACCAGTCTATAGAACTACCAACGTTCTTTCAAAATCCTTTCAACTTGGGAGAAAAAAGTCTGCACACACTGGATGTGCGCAGAGCGGTCATGTTCTACATGGAAAGAACCAGACCACTGAGGAAGGCTAATCAGTTCTTCGTCTCGGTGGCAGCAGGAAGAGGAGGGGATGCAGTTTCAAAGTCCACTATTTCTAGATGGATTGTTCAATGCATCACTCTCTGCTATACTCTCTCTAAGAGAGAACTGCCCTTTAAGCCAAGAGCACACTCTACTCGAGGCACAGGGGCATCCATAGCATTCATTGCAAATGTTCCTCTTGAGTCCATCTGCAAAGCGGCTACCTGGAGTTCTGTCCACACCTTTACAAAACACTACTGTCTAGATGCACACTCTAGATCTGACTCCCAGGTGGGACAGGCAGTATTAAGACATCTTTTCTCTACTGTTCCTCCTCATAACCCACCGCCAACTCCGGGTACTGCTCGCTAGTCTATGCACATCATGTGATTCTAAGCAGATTAACAAACATCAGAAGACAATGCATTACTTACCGTAAAAGCATTTCTGATGGTTGTATCTGCTTAGATTCACATGCGCCCACCCTTCCTCCCCGCTCGGATGGAAGGAACATAGACTTCCTTTTATATCTCTTTTCTGTACTCACTCACGTCTAGAAGGCTCCCTCAGGGCAGAAAAAATACAAACAGAGGGACCTCGACGCGTGAGGGATTGTGGGTACAACGCACGTCACTATAGGGATAGTGTTTCAGACACGCCTTGTCGACGTCCCCTTTTCGACTACAAAAAACAAAATGCAATACTCCGCAGTGACCACTGGATGTCGGACCTATGCACAGCATGTGAATCTAAGCAGATACAACCATCAGAAATGCTTTTACGGTAAGTAATTCATTGTCATATATCGTTTACACCAAAGCTCTGGTCAGTGTTTGCTTGTCCTACTGTGTTTACCTGCCCTATTGTGTATGCTTTGTATACTGCTTAACTCTTCTTGAGGGGAGTCTGACTGCTCAGCCACAGCTACCAAGTGAATCTGTGTGGTACAGACTGCTACCAAGTGGGTTTACTGCCAAACACCTGTAGTCTTAAATCTTTTGCAGTGGTCCCTAAGGGAACTGCACAGGTTTCTGCATAACAGACATCAGGCTGGTCACCATTAAGACGGCCCTCCTGGTGGTTCTTACATCTGCGCGCAGGGTCGGTGAAATCCATGCACTGGTGGCTTCTGAACCTTGTATTACTTTTCAGGCCCTTAGAACTCATCCCTCATTTTTACCTAAGGTAATCTCCTCATTTCCCCTCAATGAGGAGATGGTGCTACCTTCTTTTTTCGCGGACCCCAAGAATGAAGCACAGAGGATTCTGCACTGTCTAGATGTCAGGCATGCTCTAATATTCTACCTGGACAGGACTAAGAGCTTCAAGTCACAGGCCCTCTTAATTACCTTCTCTGGGTCAAGGCCAGGCTATCAATCTTTCAAGGCTTCCATAGCAAGATGGATGGATGGTTGCAGCCATTAAGGAGGCCTATGGGGGGGCAGCACAAACCACTGCCGGCAAATATGCATGCCCATGCTATCAGAGCCACGGCTGTGGCCTTTCAGCGACATGCTCCGTGGCAGGTCATCAGTAAGGTGGCTACATGGGTCACGCCTTTGGCCTTCTGCAAGCACTACTGCTTGGATGTCATCTCCAGGTCAGATGCAGCATTTGGTCAACAGTATTAAGGAACTTGTGCTACATGCTCTGCAAGGTGAACTCTCCTGACTGTGCAGAGGCTGTTTTCTGTGTGCCTGGCACTGCGAGCTGCATTGGGCTCTTGCCGGCGTTGCAACATCGCGCTTCCTGGAGGAGGCGGGGCGAGAGGGACACGTGATCCGGTCACGTGACTACGGGCCGCTTTAAAGGAGGAAGGCTACCACCCTTGCGGCGTTAAGCCCGGCAGGAGTAAAGCCCAGGGACTGTTGAGCGACTGTTGGGCGCACTGGGGCTGCACCAGAAAGGTAAATAAATCCAAAAGCTTCTCCACTAACTGTAATAAGCATTGTTCGAGGCCTGCAATGAGATTACGGAGTTCACCTCTTGAGGAAGAGATGGCTGGACAGGATGGGTCATATCTGGAGGCAGGGAGCGAGGCTGTGCAGGGGGGTATCTACCACTTCTGACCCTGTTATAGCTCAGCCGGTATGCACTACCAACTACGCTCTCAGCAATATAGAGAGTCAGCAAACCCCGAGGGGTCGTTTCCAAATCTCCATATCCAGAAAGGTTGGAAACAAGGACTTGAGTATACCCTGACGACACGAAAGATTCAGAGCAGAATCAATGGCCACTTTTGTAGAAAAAGAAACAAGAGTGCCAACGACCTGGTCGACATTATCGATTCCATCTGGCAGCCACCCCCCCATGATCATACGAATTTGGAAAATACCCCATCAATGGAGAGTGAAGAAACTAATCAAACGCCCGTAAATACCATTCAAGATAATAGGGCGAGCTCGCCAATCCATCAAGACCAACTGGAAGATCCAACAGCAATCTTTTCTGAGGGATCTCCCCCACCAGGAGAAAGTACTTTGGCAGCTTTGAGCTTTGTTTTAAACTCTTTGGTCTCAGTATTTGACCTTCTCAAAACAGAGGTACAAACGCAAGCGGGTCTCCTCTTGGAGATGTCACATGAAATCTCGATGAATGAATCAGCACTGGTCGCCACAAATAACATCATGAACGCCATTTTGATCCCAATTCTGAAAGAAACTCAAATTGAGGGAGTCAAACAAGGGTTAGATATTGCCCAAATTCCTAATTTACTGAAAGAGGGAGCAAAAAGCAGTGTCACAGCTCAAGAGCTGTTAAAGAAGCTCCCTCTGGAAATACAAAACTCCCAAAACCAGAACGAGATCCCAACAGGGGAGGGCGCAAAAGATTGTTTAGACGACACTCCGCTTTCAGACTCTATTCTGGAAGAATTTCGAAGACTGGCAAATGTCGACATTGACATCATTGAAGACACTGGCGATAGTGCCCAAAAAACTCAGAGACGATACACAAGACCAATTGACCGGCAGTGGTAACCAGAGCCCAGAAGAACCCTTGAAAACTAAAAGCAAAAAGTGGCAAAAAAGGAAAAAAGGGGGCAGGTCTAAAGAGATCATTCTCTATACTCTCATGACAAAAATACGAAGAAATCAAAAAACCAGAGAAATAAAGTTCCTGAAAAAAAACAGGAAAGCACACAATTCTGAAAAACCTGACTACTCCGTCTGGTGAAAAGACAGCGGAAACTAGCATAGCTGCTCTGCCTCTTTCCAATTCCTCTCGGACCACAAATTTGCTTACCTCACAAGCCAATAAGCGTGTACCGGGGGAAAAAGGGAAGAAAAAGGCAGGCCTAAATTGCAAGGAAGGATCCAGTGTCATCAAAATTCAAACTTCAAACTTTGGTATGCAAACGGACCCTACAACATCCCCATCTGCAGCCCTTAACAACAAAAATCAAAAATTAGCCCATACAAACATCAAAATTGCCCCAATATTTCTGATACAAAAATCGAATAAGGTAAAAGCAAATGTGGGTAAATTGGAGGAAAAACAAGTTGCTGTAAAATTAGCGCCAATTTTCTTAAAATCGATGGGGAAAACAGGCTCTTCTTCCGCTCTCACCAATGCTTCTCCCTCAATAGCTGCCCAAGAAGCGATACCATCAAGAGCCACACTTAATGAAGTAGATTGTCGGAATGGATTAGGGAAATTCATAAATCTTGAAATACGTCCTCAGGATGATAGAGAGAAAATGGAAAGAAAACAGTACTGCTCTCCGATAAGAAAAGAAGAAACTGTGATGCCTAATTTTACCATTCCAAAAGTATGGCTGAGACTAGAAAAACAAAATAAGGAAAAATCACTTAGCAGATCAGTTCTACTTTCAGAGATTAAAAAGAACTACAATTTGTTACTCTTTGCCTCAGAAGACATTGAGTACCTTTCATTTCCGATTAGAGAAGATAAATTCTTTGTGGAAATAGCCCTTACTTCAAGAAAGGCGCAACAGGCTCTCATCACTAACAAACATGATCTGGCTAAAGAAGGTCTTTGGGTATTTGAATCAGAGGAGGAAGGAAGGTATGGCAATCGCCCGGGCCCTAAACAGATAGGAGTAGAGGATACATCCACTTCTATGGGCACCACCAGAGTGATAAGAGAGCCCCAAAGCAACGTCTCACCCGGGCCCAAATTAAATGAGAACCTGTTAGCAAAAATCACAGAAATTGTCACACACATCTTCCTGAAACTAGGCGAGGAGCAGAACAGCCTTTAGACAAAGGGGTCTCGGATTAACTTCCTGGAACACCAGAGGGCCGAGTTTCTTGAGGAAAAAGCAGTTGAAAAATAATCTTTTACAACAGAATGACATCATGCTGCTTCAGGAAACATGGCTGGTTAATCCCATTGAAATAGAAGGCTTTACAGTACAAAATCTCAAGGCCTCACAAAAACTTAAAGGGAGACCAGCAGGAGGCCTTTTAATAGCAACCAAAAACTCTACTGTCAAAGAAATTATTCCGCTATGCAACAACATGGTGGGCGTTCAAGCCTGCAAAGCAGAGATTGGACCGAATGATTCTCGGCTTACCCTAATCCTGGTTAACGTCTACTGGAACCCCGCTAGGTCAAAACTCCAAGATTTCATAGAATCCCTACACTCCCTACTGTCAACGGCTAAGAGCAAATATGAGGGAGCACATATCATCATTGCAGGGGACCTGAATACTGATTGTATTAATTCAGGGAATGTGAGGTCTGGCCAAACCAAACAAAGTACTATACGGAAAGGCAAGCAATGGTGGAATTTTTTCCAGTCATGGGACCTGGACATAATAAATGAAAAAAATAGGTCTGTGGAAGTGGCTGGACCAACCTGGCGTCAAGGGGCTCTGCAATCAACTTTAGACTACATCTTCATTTCATCTTCCCTTACCCTACTTTGTCCCAGTCTTACTCGGGATTGGGAAGGGGGGAGTGATCACGCCAGGCTGGAACTCCTCTTCCCCAAAATTCAGAGAGCCTACAACCTATATACCACACAGGAATTGGAGGGTCACAAAGGTAAACTAAAAGTGGCCAAATATAGAAATGGGGGGAATAAGTTAAACTTCTGGAGGCAGTTCCTACTGCTATATGGGTAAATGAAATGCACCCAGAAAAATTTGGGAAATTTGGGTGGTCCACCTGCCAGCCAAGTGAAGGAAAGATTGTAGGGAAACAGACGCACATTCACAATTTCGATGAGGAAACATTCAACAAGAATAGAATCCTGCGCCAAACATTACGCCACATAAAACAAAATGAAGTAGAAGATCCGCCCAGCTGTATACAAAAGCTCAGAAAGGCTAAACAAACATATTGGAATTGGACAAAGAATCACAAGCATCAAAAACGCCAAGAAGACTGGGAGAGAATGCTTTTCCTCCTCAATGCAAATAATTGCAGGAACTTTTGGGCGGCATTAAAACCAACTGGAAACCGGCCAAAATAGCTCTCTCTGCAACTTAGTCCCTGAGCACAAGTGGGTGGAATATTTGTCCAAAAACTTTGAAGCAACTGAATTCAGAGATCATCCTCACCCAAACGTAACCTGGTCGCTGACATTCTCTGAGGAAGAAATTGAGGACCTTATTACATCTTCCTCTGTCTCTAAGGCAGCAGGTCCGAATGGCCTCACTTATCAGGTGCTTAAAAACCAACCAAAGTTATGGGCTAAATTACTCTTCCATTTATTTCAAGAAATTTTAAAGAATAAAGTCTTCCCACCATCATGGAAGAGCGCACTTATTATTCCATTTTTCAAGGGGGGTGATAGGTGAAACCCAGCGTGTTATCGACACATTGCTCTTTTGGACATAGATAGCAACATCTTTATGAGATTAATATTGAAAGAACTTACTTTATGGGTGGACTCTAGACGCATCCTTCCCCCTCAGCAGACAGGTTTCAGGAAAGGCCTTTCTACCAGTCTTAATGGACTTGTCCTGAACCTGTTCAGCGAAAGTGCAAATGAGAAAGAAGGTTCTCCACTATACGGGGCATGGGTCGATTTATCAAAAGCATTCGACCTCGTAGACAGATCCCTCCTTTGGCAGAAGCTAAATAATTGGGGGATTCCGGCACCCCTTCTTGCAATGCTCATAGAACTCCACAAGAACATTACCATCAGAGTGAGATTGGACGAACCAGGCAATCTATCTGAAACAATCCAAGTCCTGAAGGGAGTACGACAAGGTTGCTTGGGTGCACCATTATTCTTTAATTTGTTTCTTTCAGACATTGGAGATTTCTTAGCCTCTGCATCATTAATCTGCCCGAGAATCAATGGAAGAAAACTCCATTGGTTAGCCTATGCGGATGACCTGGTGCTACTGGATGGCTCAGCGATAGGGTTGCAACAACTCCTATCCAAACTTAATGATTATGCTAAACTGAACGGCCTCATAATTAACCCATCTAAATCTAAGGTCCTCATTTTCAAACATGCAAAAAAAAAGGTGACCTCAAGAAACTGGGTTTTGGACAGTAAAGCAATTCCACGGGTGAACGAGTTAACATACCTGGGATATGAAATCCTTGCTCACCCAACCTCAAACAAGGTGATGCACTCCATTCTTGGGAAGAAATCAAAAATTATTGCACAAATGAAAAATCTGAACGGAAGATTCTGCAAATTCTCTATAATTCCACTCAAGAAGTTCTACATAGGTAAAGTTGTCCCGGTCCTTCTTTATGGCCTTGAGGCAAAGCCTCTTTTGTGGAACTACGACTTGAGTAAAATTGAGGGCTCTTTGTGGAAATCTTCTCCATCTCCCTTTGTGCACTCCTCTCGCTAGTCTGAGATTTGAGTTGGGTCTGACCTCTTTGAGCTGCCGCGCGGAGTGGAAGTTACTGTCCCTCTATCTTAACATAATTACAGCCAGTGTATCCACTCTCTTCTTCGATGTAAACCAACATCTAAAAAAGTCTAAATCAAAAAAACTCTTGGGCTTGGAAGAAAAGATTGGCTGCATTTTATATAGGCTGGAATTAACAAGAGAAACTCTCATACAAAATCCTAAGAAAGTTAAAAAAAAACATTAGAAACGGAAGACTGGATCAAAACGATCGAGGGGAATTGGAAGGCTTAACCCTCCAAACCTATTCCTGACAGCGGACAGAAAGCTTGGCACCATCCCGCACTACCTGGAAGAATTCCCGGACCAAAGAATCAGAAACAACTTTCTCAGGCTCAGACTGAATATAGCCCACACGGGTGAAATACTGGACCAAAGAAACCAGGACGAGAAGGCAATAAGCTTTTGCAAAATCTGTGCCTCTCCAAAATTACAATCCCTCAAACACCTGCTGTTGGAGTGCGAAGGCACATGGGCGATCAGGGTATCATCACTGGGGAGATTTGTAACCAGAGAGGAGAGCCTAGTTCAGGATGCATTTTGGGACAGACTGATCTCTGGCCAAGAAGTCATGCTAACTGCTGAGATTGTAAAAATCTTGGAGAAGCGAACTATCTTGAGGAACCATCAACAGACTAGCCAAGTTATTGAACCCTCCAGTCAAGGGGGATCAGTCTGCTTAGTTAAATCCCTGGTTTCTGAGCCTTTATTTTACCTTGTTATTTCACCCTTTTGCTTTATTCTTTCACTTTCTGTATTCTTAAATATGCAGGAAAAACTGCTTCTTGTACGAAATCTGAATTTTTAATATTCTTCTTTTGTAAAGGTTTTCTCATAAACCAAAAACAAATAAAAAAAAAAAGAGGGGCACCTCTCCACCGTGGGACTACAATCAGTTGTAATCACCCATACACTATGGCGGAAAGGGGAGGGAACTTAGAAGTGATTATAAGTTATGCACCGTAGTGACTAACGTACTGCTAGTCCAAAGTCCCCTTTCCTCCATACGTCCCACCATCCACCCCCTTATTAAAACTGTCATTAGGCAATGGTAATATTGTTGACGCGTCAAAGGGGACTAAGGAGTGGCGCCGGTGGGCGCAGTCAGGGCAGCGCATGCTCCCTGGGTCGCACCCCTGTGCGCCTCTAAATTTAAAGGGCAAGAAGATTATTTTCTGGTGAAAAAGGTTGTCTCCCGTCCCTAGCGAGGGATGCCCATACAGTATGGAGAAAAAGGTGGCTATGGACTAAGAGTACGTTAGTCACTACGGTGAGTAACTTATAACGGCTGTTTTATTGCTCATTTTATGTCTCTGGTACAAATCACTTTTGGTGACGCAAAGTATTAGTACAACATTGCTAATCAAATGGGTATGTTTGCTTATCAAGAAAATGGTATTTAGTATTTAGTATTTTATTTATTTCTATAGCGCACCAGGCCCAGGGGCAACCGGGCGCTTAACTTAGTTACAACAAGATGAAGGCAAGACAAGGCATGTGACAGAGTATTACAGGAGTATTACAAGAAGTTTTACAAAATTTACAAAGTATACATTCAAGCGCATATAGATAAGGCAGTGATATACAGGATAGTTAATAATGGATGCAGAGTAGGTCAAAGTGCAAGTAGGGCAGTAAGCTGGTGTTAGCTGTCTTGGGAGGATAGCCAAGCTTTGGTAAGGTGTTTGAATTTCAGGAAGGAAGGTTCTGCTCTAAGGTCATTGGGGAGTGAGTTCCAAAGTTTGGCTGCCAGGATGGGGAAGCTGGTTCCACCTGATCTTTGGAGATTAAAACGCGGGATGACAAGGCAGTTGGCTTGGGCCGCTCTGCGAGGTCTGGTGGAATTGTGGAAAGAGAATCTGTTTGCCAGGTAACGAGGGGCTTGGTTGTGGAGGCATTTGTGTGTGAGAGCCAGGGACTTCAAGGAGATGCGATGTGGGATAGAGAGCCAGTGCAGGTTGCGCCTGGTGTCAGATATATGCTGGCGCCTAGGAATGTTAAGGGCCGCTCTGATCGCATTGTTTTGGACAATTTGTAGCTTGTTTAAGTTGCGGAGATTAGTACCTAGGTAGAGGGCATTACAGTAGTCGACCTTGGATAGTACGAGGGTCCTGGCCAAGGTTACGCAGTTGGCAGTGGTTAGGAACGGGCGACAGGCGGTGATGAGCTTGCAAGTATACGCTGCTGCAGATGAGACTGCGTTGGACTGTCTAGTCAAGGATAGGGTTGAGTCGATGTAAATCCCTAAGGTTTTCGTGTCCTTGGCAATAGGGATGGTGTTCCCATCAATGGTGAAAGACTTGAAAGCAGGGTCAAGTTTAGTGAGTTTTTGTGGTGAACCAAGAATGAGGAGCTCTGTCTTTTCATCGTTTAGGCAGAGGCCGTGTTGGGCCATCCACGCTTGGATGACCTGGTAGATGGCGTTGATGGCACGGGAGTCAGTTGTGTAGTCTCCTGTGATGGGGATTAGTATCTGTGTGTCGTCAGCGTAATTGGTATACGTGACGCCCAAATGGTCCAGAATATCGAAAAGGGGTTTGGTAAACACGTTATATAACGTGGGCGAGACACAAGACCCTTGAGGCACACCACAAGAGACCGGAGCGGGTGGTGCGGCCGCAAGTGGGGAAAACACGCGCATAGATCTATTATCCAGGAAGGATCTGATCCAAGTAGAGGCATTTTCTGAGAAATGTGCGGCTGATTTGAGGTGATGGCAGAGAATTTTGTGATTGACAAGATCAAAAGCAGCAGAGAGGTCCAGGAGAAGTAATAACGCCAGTTTGCCTTTGTCTTTGAGCTCTTCGATCTGCGTTTTTAAATCGATAAGGGCGGTCTCAGTGCCATGGCGAGGCCGGAACCCTGATTGCCTGAGTCCCAGAAGTTTATTTGATTCAAGGTATTCCTGAATTTGTAGGTAGGCCGCGCGGTCAAGGATTTTTAGTAAAAAAGGTACAGTGGTAATTGGTCTGTAGTTAGTGGGTATGCTGGGATCCAGGGTAGGTTTTTTCAGAAGCGGGATGACCCACGCATCCTTAAGATTGTCCGGTACAATCCCAGAGCTGAAGGAGGAGTTGATGAGCGTAGTGATGAATGGTGCTAGGTCGTGAGCTGCTTCCTTAATAATAGGTGCAGGACAAAGGTCACCCTGACAATTGGAAGGTTTAAGGCTAGTGATGATCTTTTCCACTTCGAGAATGGAGAGTGGAGAGAAGCTAAAAGGAGTCAGAGAGTCTGTGCTAGAGAGGTTTGTGGTAGGTATAGGGATCTGTAGAGGGTTGGATTGAAGGCTAGATTGTTTGTTGTTGATTTTAATTTGGAGAGTGGCAATCTTACCTAGGAGAGCTTCTTGGATTTTGGAGCACCAGGTGCTATCTTTGGTACAAGTGTCAGGTGGAGTAGCAGGAGTTTCAAGTTCTTTTAGGATTTTAAACAATTCTTTGGTGTTAGATTTGGCTTGTTCGATACGTTTGTTGTATGTGTCTTTTTTTGCCTGGAATATAGCTTCCTTGTAGTTGAGGGTGGCCAGGAGTACGCGTGATTTATTAGCTGGCGAGTGATTGCTTCTCCAGTGGGATTCTGCAATTCGTTTTTCTTTGCGCAGGGCTCTGAGATGGGGTGTAAACCAAGAGTTTAGGTGGGCTCGAGGTTTAGGTTTTCTCAGTTTCGAGGGTGCGATGGTGTCTAAGGCTATAAGCATGGCCTGGTTGAATGTGTCGACCAAGGCCGTAGGGTCAGAGCATGAGAGATCCCGGTCATTGAGAGCTGGAAGGAGGAGGGGGAGGAGTCTATCGCAGGTAATGTTGCGTTTGTTACGAGTGGCCATAGCCGGGGCAATGTTGTGAGGGAGGCTGATAGGTTTGGACTCAATATTGAATGTAATTAAGTTGTGGTCTGTCCAGGCACACTGTTGGTTAGAGGTGATGTTGATGGGACAGTTGAGGGCGGCTAGCCAGTCAAGGGTTCTGCCCTTGTTGTGGGTGGGTTGGTTTAGGAACTGAGTGAATCCAGCATTAGTGAGGATGTTGTCAATAGACGAAACAGCAGTGTCCTTGGGGTCGTGGAGGCCTAAATTAAAATCCCCCAGTATCAAGACCTGGGAGATAGCTTTGGTGTTGTGTGTGAAGATGTTAGAGAGGTCCTCCGCGAAGGTGGATAGTGGGCCAGGTGGCCGGTAGAGTAGATGGAAGGTGATAGAATGGTTAGGTGTGACAGCTAGTTTAGCTGTCAGTGCTTCCAGAGTGGAGGCGTGATGTGTGGCTGAGAGGTGGAAGTTCAGAGCGTTTTTGTGGATGATGGCGATGCCACCTCCTTTAGATTGGATGGAATTACGGTCATGTCTGATAATGTTGTAGCCTGGAGGGATAGCGAGGGAGAGAAGAGGACCTGAAGCTGGGTGGAGCCAGGTTTCAGTGATTGCTATAAAGTCGAGGTCAAGGTTGATGATCAAGTCAGCTACTTCTAGGGCGTGAGCCGGGAGTGATCTGGCGTTGATTAGCGCGCCTTTGATATTGTTTGAGTTAGGGGAGTTGGAGGATGGTGGTAGATTAGGTGAAAGTGTGGGTGGTGACAAAGGGAGAGGCAGTTTGATGCGGTGAGCTAAATGATGGGAAGCGTGGGTAAAACGCGAGCCAAGTCTAGCATTTCTCAAGGAGATAGAGCAGGGTAAGTTAGGTGAAGGTCTGGTGGCGAAGTGCTGGATCCAGAGGGCTGGGTTGTTGAGATAGGGGTTGGTGTGGTGAGCGTGGGATGGCATAGTAGAGGTGTGATGCGAGTAAGAGTGGTAGATAGAGGTGGTGGTAAGGTGTAGTGCGGTGCAGCCAAAGTGCAGTATAAGGAGGAGAAGGGAGGGCAGCAGTCTGGTAAGTAGGATACTGAAAGAGTACAGAGGAGAGTTTGCAGTAGTTAGACTGTTGGAGGGGGGCATGTTGACCTAGTAGAGTCTAAGCGCGCGTGGTCTGGTACGGAACGTGAGGGCGACCATATGACACTTACACAGTTGCAGTGGTCCGTTAGCGACCATAAGGCACAACACAATTGCAGTGGTCAGTTAGCGACCATAAGGCAAAACACAATTGGTAATTGGCAAACTCTGCTAAACAAATTTTGAAAACAAATGTATTCCTTGAAGTGTGCTGCTTGCCAGCAATGCATGCCCAAAACAAATTAAACAAGAAAAGCTGTGTAACTGTTGGATCACTTCTGGACCAATAGAGATTTTATTAAAAAAGCCTTATTGCTTTGTACACATTGGCCGCAGGAAGGTCCATGACATCTAGATGATTCTGCTATAGTCAAAATGGGAAGCTTAGTGGAATGCTATGTGCTGTTTGCAAACAAGGCTACTAAACGGATCAGAAGATTTTAAGCCCCCCATCAGACTGTCAAGCACTTCCCTTGGGACTCCAAGTACTGCCCACTCAAATAGTGGCAATTATCCATATACTATTAATAGAAAAGACTTGTTTGGTTTGGATAACGATTTTCAATGGGCACACTTAAATTAAGCTTTGGGGCACCCTGCTACAATAGATGTGTGCAACAGTTTCTTAAGGTTGAAGGAAAAGCATGTGTGTGTCTTCAGGACCGTAGCAAAGATCAATGACTTTTGCTCCATGTGCCTCGAAATCACCACCATCTGTTATTATGATTACAAACGGCACAAAAACAAATGGTGGAAAAACATTCACACCGAAAGCACTGAATCTCAAATCTGAATTGCGTCTCGTACTCTTATTCGCAAGTATGGTGTCAAGCGCATGGAAGTTGGCACCAAAAGAATTGGTGTGCTGCGACAGGCACGCTATTGTCTAACTTACGCCTCGGCTCAGTATTTTTCTAGGCACACATGCTCCTAATTTAAACTATTTAAAATATGTTTCAATTAACTGCACAATATTAGGGAATGAGCTATCTCACGTGACCAAAATAGATCCCCTCAATGAGTAAAGAAGACACTTTATTATAAGTGCAAATACTTGTTGGTTTGATGATTAAAACTGTGTAGGGAGGATAATAACCTCAAACGTTTAGCTTTGGTTCCTAGATACTGTAGTGGTAGACCAATGACAGTATTATTGTCCAATAGTAACCCTGATCTGCCAGGGGCAGTGGATTCTCCCACACTTAACTGCAGGGATGCAACTCTCTCCAGAACCTTGTGTTGGGCACAACGCGAATCTGCAGAAAAACCTACCACATCCCTATGTGGGCAATTAGACGACCTTTGGAGTGGAGGTTAGCCTCTAGCATGCAGGATATGATGGTAATCGTGACAGTTACCAGCTAGCCTCCCAGATACCAATTTCTGTTATAATTAATTTCCATCTGTGTGCTTTTGTTACACTTGTAACATCAGCATGTGCATCAAGTGACGTATGGACATTACAGCAGTAGTAATTTGAGTCCAATATTTACCATCCTCAGAATCTCAAAGAAATCAATTTGCAAAATTAGTGTGATCAGTAACTTGTACATAATTACAAATATTGCGTTGCAGTGCAGCAAGTGTCTCGTAAAAATACATGGTTGTCATGTACCTTAATTACTGTCTTAACTACGACTTAAGTTGGTTGCATGAATGGTTTAGAAAAGTAGAACAAACTTGACTCATTCCTATTGTCATCCAATCGGTCTTCCCACATAGTGTACCTCCTAAAGGATTTCAGAATATGCATTCACTGACTAGTTGGTTTTCGTAGTGTATATTTGGCACTTTTGTGCAGGTAAAACGAATTGCTGTTTCTCTTTCAGCATTATCTGCATACCAGAGATACTACAGTTTACAATCGGACTACTGGAAGGTTAGTCAAGTTTGTGTTACTCTTTTTTGCATTTTCCTTACTTTTTTCAAGAATTAAAGTTGATGAACAGTTTTTTGATTATGTATTCTAAGGCATTGGAATTTACAAAACCGGTAGAATGTTGGTCATTTTTCACCAAGCATAGACCAGTGTTTTTTAGTTAATTGCTACCCTTCGAACTTGTTGATCTGTGTTCCAAACTTACTTGCACTCATTTTAAAGAGTAAAAACAAGGAGAATGGCATCCAATTAATCTGCCAGTCAAAATTATATTACTGATCCCCCCAATTCAGCGCACATTTCACCATCTCTCCCCAGTTCTAAGATACACTCAAATTCACCACATTAATGCGCATAATGACATCCACAATACCATCCCCCTTCATTTGGCCACTGTTATAAACAATTTAAATATTAAAAATGTGAATATGCAATAATCAATGGGAGCAAAGATCTGAATGGTGTTCCCCATTAAGATTTCTAAGGGAGCGTGCAGTTTAAGCAAACCTGGAATGATTAACTTTGTTAGTTATTTCACTATAGAAAAAATGGCCATGTTCTGATGGTTCTATATGTTCATGAAACCAGCAGTGGATGTCAGTGTATGCATGATGTTTAGCTTATACTCGAGGGAATTGTATTGGTGAGAGAAGAATGCCCAGCATTGACACTGTTGGGTCCGTAAAACATATTAACACATGTTTTAAAGTGATTCATTTCTGGTGTTTGCATTTTTTGCGCATTCAAAGCACAAAGGACAAAAATATCATTTGTCGACATGTTTTGTGCTATAGAAACATGCCTTGTCAAGAATCATTCGTAACCGCTTCCTGTCTAACACTGAAGGTGGTTGACATTATCTGCATAGTTTAAGAAAATTCTGCAGCCCGTATTGACATGTATTTTCTATGTCTGCACACAAGTCATGCTTAATATGGCCTGTGATCTGAGTCGCAGACCGGGCCTTCTACACTGTGCGAGGAAAACAGTTTAATATTAAGTGAAATACAGGCCTCCTTTCTACAATGCATAACACAATGTGAACACATTTATATTCAGTGAAATGCAAGCTGCGAGATTTGCTTTTCCATGATTTCATGAAATCCATTCGAGTTTCTTCTAAAAGTCTGGACTGTGAGTCAATGACCTTGAGCCTGGTACAGCACCTTCTGATTGTGTAAAAAATATCCATTAACCGCTATGTAGGCCCTCTCTGGGAAGAAGGCCAATGAACTTGCAAAAATACAAAACCTAGATAGCAGCGAACACTGCGAACTACAAAAGGCAAGGCCCTCTGTAGTTGTATTTTGTAGTTTTAAAGCGCAATCTGTAGTTTGCTGACAAGTTCTTGGAACATTTTCTAATTGCTGTTGAAGGACCGGGCCATGCCTTGAGTCATGCTGTGTACAAGAAGGGTGCTGTCAGCTAAAAATAAAATTGTTGGCAAAATTCCAAGTGGCCTTTGAAGGACAGCGCTATGTCCATGCTGTGTATTTGAACAATGTCAGTTAAAAATGCAGTTGCTGGGGGGCGCTGTTGCACGTGTGGAAAATATGGCAGCTTAAGTTACAGGCTCAGCAACCCGGGACCTCATGTCAAAATACTCCATGCTGGTGTGCATAACTCAGGTTGTAGGTCGAAGGATCGAATCAAAAGGATCGAAATGCAATAGGGTCGAATCAAAAGGACCGATTTTTTTTTTTTTTTTTTTTTTTTTTTTTTTTTTTTTTTAAATTTATTTATTTTTTTGGATTTATTTAAAAAAAAATTGGGAGGGTCCCTGCAAACTCACTTTTTTTGTGGTAAAAAAAACACTTTTTTTCCTATACGGAGCCCCCCAAAAAAAATATACATTTAAAAAATTCGACCCTTTTGTTTTAGGTCCTATTGACTGGACCCTATGGCATTCGATCCTTTTGGTTTCGATCCTTTGACCGGACACCCATAACTCAATCACTGGGGAGTGATTAATACGGCTGAAAAACTCTGCTACAGCCTGTTGAAGTCTGGGGGTGCTGCTGAGCCGGATTCACCTGTGGGCTGAGCTGGTACTGGAGCGTGTAACTGCGGCTTGTTGGCCCGCTCCATTTGCATTCCCTGTGGGCGGAGCTCTCTTCCCTGTGGTGCTGTGCGACTGCTACGGCCGGTGAGGAGATCCTGTTGGCAGTGATCTGTGCGATCGAGCTGACCCAATGCTCGGGCTGCGCTGATCTGCTGGTCCTGCGACCTTCTTCCCCCTCTGCCTGTACGATGTGGCCGGCCCGGAGGCTGTGTGCCCGGCAGTGGCTGTCCCCAGCAGACGCGGTACTCTGGGCAGATATCGTAGTCCCGCGGCGGGATCGTCCCCTTTCTGAGACGTCGATAAGGCCCAGACACTAGTTTGCCGTGTCTCTGGAGAAGCAGGGCTGCTGGTGGACGGGCCTGGGGGGGGCTCCCTCCCCCTGCTTATGGGAGTGCACCGATCTTCGAGACCTCTCTGCTCATTGCTCTGTCATCACTTGTTTGCTGACCTCCCCACCCTCACCCCGCAAGCTGATGTTCCTCTGGCTTTGTGGAGCGCTACTTTTGCCTGTGTGACCTGGGGGGACACTTAGGCATTTAAGCCTTGGAGTGGGGCCGCTGGGCTCCCCGGTGGAGGTGGCCCCCTGCTGCCGGATTAACCACAGACCAGTTTGCTCTCATGTCTTCCTGAGCACTTAGCCGCACTTCTGGGGACTGCTTTGTGCTTGTACCCTGCATACGGGCTCCCTCTGTTTTGACTCTACCCTCTAGCTGTTTGCGGATGGCCTGGGTGCCCCTGCTGGTGCTGGCTGCTCAGGTGAGTGCCCTCTGTGCTGAGACACCCTTTTACCCCCGCTGTCCATCGATGAGAGAGGGGCCCCTTCATACTTGGGGAGACCAAGACTGTTCATCCCACTTGCTGTTGCTATTTCTGGGGAAACCCCCAAGAACCTCCTCTTCCTGCGTTTCCTGCGTTTCGTGCATTCAGTGCATAGCTGGAGTCTGGTGGTGAGTGGGATAACCCTGACTTGTGATCTACTACTGGGGGCATCGCTGGGTGGTCCCCAGCTGTGATTCAGGTAATCTTCCCCCAACACTGATCTCTGCTTCATCCTCGCTGTCACATTAGCTCCTCTCCGGCCCTACAATTAACCTAGGTGGCCTGGTCTGCGGGGGGCGGGGAGGGAGGGTGGGTGGGGAAGGGGGAGGAGGGGCAGCCACTCATTGACCCCTGAAAGTGCCCCAAGCAAGATTGGGTTGCCCTTTTCCTCCATTGCGACTGCACAATGCTGCGTACTGTTACTTTGTGTGAGCCCCAAATCATCGCCCCCCCTATTCTCACGCATCCCTGGGTCCTTTACTGGTGCTTTGCTATCATGGCCAAAGGTGGCAGCAAGAAGCAAAGTTCTATTAACATCTACACTAAAGCAGCACTAATATTTAAGGGGGTTCTGAAGGGGATGGTAGCGATCACAAGCTCCGGAGGAACCTAATAAGTTGCAGCGCATGATGGACTATATACGCGAGGGGTTCACTGCCCTGCACTCCAAGGTAAATGACATGAGCAGCACAGATGGTGTCATAAAATCCTGAATGGAAAAGACAGATGCACGAGTTACAGAAGTTGAGTCTAGGATTGGGACTACGGAAGATGACATCGCAGCATTGAAGGCAGACATATCCTCGCTGAAAAGGCAGGTGCAGTCCATCAGTAAGAGGAATGAAGATCTGGAGTCTTGCTCGAGACGCAATAATAGACGCATCATAGCGTAAAGCAGCTACACCCATGACCGGAAGCGGGGGCCGAAGTTGCTCTTCTCCAGCACTGCTCAGAGGAACCGCCAGGAGCCAGAGTTGAAGGCCTTCTGCATGTCTAACGTTGCTGCCACTGCTTGAGTCACTGGATCTATCCGGGGCAGGATGTTGAAGTGCCGTATCTTGAGCGCTCCGGAATAAATCCAGCCTTATCGGGGTGAATGATATACGTCATGTAAGGGGACAGCTGAAGGGCTAGCACCTTAGCAAAGATCTTGACATCACAATTTATAAGGGAGAGGGGCCGATACGAGCCGTACTGTGAATCCAGTTTGTAATGCTTTACCAGTACAGAGTTTATCGCCTCACGAAGAGAGGGGGGGGGGGGAGCCTACCGACTGTGCATGCCTCCTCCCATCCGGCCGACAGCCGGGGAGGGGAGGGGAGAGGGTAAGGCACCCGTTAAAGCATTTATAAAAATTTACAGATTTGGCGGTAATAGAACATAGTATCGCAAGAATTACTTGGCGGTTGGGCTTATTCCTGTTCCGTCGAAAAACATGGGGCAGGCCGCGGACAAATCATTAGATACGCCATGGTGTCCTGATTCTCACAATACCTATGAGTACAGTCAAGAGCCTCTTTCCAACACCCTGAGACCATTTTCGACGCCTAAGGCCAGAAGACCATGCTTTTCCAACCATATGCCTTTCTGGTCCCTCTAAATGGACAAGGGAGACATATGAAGGGTGTATGGACCGTGTTGAAGAAATTATCAATTTTTCAGAACATCCTTCCCCGAAAAGATCTCGTGGAGACCCTAATCTTCAACCTGCTTCGCATTTACAAGATCAGCCGTCCTCTGTCCCCGTCCATCATGAAGACATCGTCCGGATGGATACTTATCAGGACATTTACAGTGAAGATGAGGAACCTACCTTTCGGCAGGGCTACAATGAGGACCAGGCGGATGCTACGGACACTTGAGAAGAAAGCCAGCAAGTGGGGACGGACCCATGGACGCTCCCCCAACAAGATCAGGACACCTATGTATTGTTCCTGGATTCCCCTCCGTCCACCCCGGCTCGCCAGGCCTCGCCTGTAGACAGCCAAATGGCCTTCAATGCCATGTTAAGGAAGGCAGCGGAGCATTTTCAAACCTGATCTCAAGAGGCGGTACCTGAGCAGTACTTCATAGAAGACATCCTCATGGAGAAACCCCCCTCAAGCCAGGCCATTCCCCTCCTTAGTTCTAGCAAAAGAAGGTTGGGTCCCTCCCTGGTATCACCAGCCCAGACCTGGGCAGTGAACCCAAGGGTTGAAAAATTATTTCGGTCAGCTCCTTCAGACCCTCAATACATTAAAGGGCACGCCACCCCCGATTCTCTGGTGGTGACTACCACCCGAAAACAGGCAGGAGTACCCCTTGCCAAGGGGAGGCACCTCCGGATAGGGAATCCAAGAGGCTGTATGGCCTAGGCAAGCGAGTTACCTCGGCTACCGCATATACCAGGCATATAGTTATGCTGACGCTCAGTGGAACCTACTTAAGGAAGGCCTCCAGGAGGTCCCAGAACCAGTCAAATCCAAACATTTTGCCTTTGTGGCCCAAGGCAAGCAGGTGAACCAGAATGTGATAAAGAACACTCTGGACACGGCTGAAACAGCAGGCAGGTCTTTGGCCCAGGGCACTTTACTTAAGCGTCACGCTTGGCTGCGTAACTCAGGGGTTTAAACCTGAGACTCAGGCTGCCCTTATCAATAAGCACATTGAAGACACTAACCTCTTCAGGAAGGCAGTTGATGAATCCCTAGAAATAGCCAAAAAAGAGTATGAGACGCTTAAGTCTCTACAACAAATTAGCCAAAACCCCCCCCCAAGAGGGGGTAATTCTCATCAGTCCTTTCGAGGGCAGTCCCGTGCAAGTCAGAACTACAATGGCATGGGAAATTTTAATGTTGGACATACTTCAGGAAACACTGCATACTACCCACCAAGTGGTCAGCGATGCGGCAAAAGCAGAGGCCCCAATCCTTGAGGAGCCACAGCCTCTGGTCAGAAATGACCATCAGATCCAGGTCCCCTCCCATGTCACCCCGGTCAGAGGGTGATTAACATCTTGCCTCACGGCATGGGAAGGGATAACTTCAGACCAGTGGGTCATAAAGACGGTTGCCCACGGGTACTGCGTGGAATTCGCCCGACCTCCACAATTCAGACCACAGCACCTCTCACAGGACCATCTGGAGATCCTGAATCAAAAGGTGGAAGCGCTGCTGGGAAAGGACGCCATAGAAGCCGTCCCTATTCTTCAGGTAAACAAGGGTATTTTTTCAGTGTACTTCCTTGTACCCAAAAAGGACCTCTCCGTGCACCCTGTTCTAGGCTTAAGCCCAGCGAACAAGTTCATAAAACCTCAAAAGTTTTGCATGGTAACGTTACATGAGGTAATCCCACTGTTGAAAAAGGGGGACTACATGGCAACACTGGACATGAAAGCTGCATACTTTAATATTTCAATGTTGCCAGCACACAGGAAATATCTAAGGTTCATGATAGAGGATAGGCATTACCAATTCAAAGTGCTCCCCTTCGGCATTGCCTCTGCGCCAAGGGTGTTTACCAAAGTCCTGGCAGTAGCAGTAGCACACCTGCGCAGACTCTGTCCCGGTTTACCCTTGCCTCGACATCTGGCTCATAACAGGGTACTCTACCACACATGTTTTTTGAACACCCAAAAGACAGTAGACCTTCTGTTCAGTCTAGGATTCTCCATCAACGAGAAAAAATCCAGTTTAGTCCCCAGCCAAATAAAACAATTTCTGGGCGCTCTAATCCAGACTACAGACGGCCTCGTCTTACCCTCCAACGAGAGGGTTCAGAACATGCTTTTTCATATCCCTCAATATGCAGCCAGTCGGGAGGTGACGGTGTGCAAAGCCATGCGTTTGCTAGGGAGGATGGCGTCGTGTATTTACTTGGTTCCCCATGCGCGGCTGCGCATGCATCCCATGCAAGAGTGGCTCAACAGCCAGTGGTGTCAGGCCAACGGACAATGGGAAGCTCTGGTAGTTGTCTCGCCAGCCCTCGTTATCTCAGCAGTGGTGGTCAAAAGAAAACCTCTTGAAGGGGAAGACCTTTACCACCCCTGCAGTGGAACCCACTCTCACGACCGACTCATCGCTCACGGGGTGGGGGGAGGGGGGCCTCACCTGCTTCAGCAGACAGCACATGGAGTGTGGTCCCTTCAAGTAGCATCCAACCATATAATTTTACTGGAGCTATTAGCGGTGCTCAAGACATTGAAAGCCTTTCAGAGTCAACTGCAAGGGAAGACAGTGCTGATCCTAACAGACAGCACTACAGCCATGTATTACCTGAACAAACAGGGGGACACACTCTCCAGAGTTATCCAAGCTGTCCCAAAACATTTGGATATGGGCTCTCGAACAGAAGATGTTTGTTGTCCCAACATGTTCTAGGGGAACTCCATCTTCTAGCAGACATACTCAGCAGAGATTTCCCTCTGCCCACAGAATACGGATGACGTCTGCACAAAGACATCGTGTCCAACGTCTTCGCAGAAGGGGGCATCCCAGAGATCGACCTGTTAGCAACTCAGGAGAACGCCCAATGCCAAGACTACGCCTCCAGGTACCCCCAAAACCGCTCCAAGGGGAACTGTCTTTAGATAACATGGGCAGGGAAATTTGTTTGTTTCCAAAAATCCAGACCCATCCCCCCCACCCTGACTCCCCTTCTCAACAAGATAGTGCACAAGATGCACCAGGAACCAGTTACCATGATACTGGTGCCCCCCATGTGGGCCCGCCAGACCTGGTTTGCGCATCTAATGGAAATGTCCCTCTACCCGCCAGTAAAACTACTGTCCGTACAACATGTTGTCTCAGGACAGGGGGGAGACCCTACATCCATGCCCACAAACTCTGAACTTCTCAGCTTGGCTCCTCAGGTCATAGAGTTTGGACACCTACTGCTCCCTGAGAGATGCATGGACATACTCAGGGAAGCTCGAAAACCTAACGCACGTTATTGCTATGCCAGCAAATGGAAACGTTTTGTCATGTGGTGTAATTCCAAGGGCGTCAATCCCATCGATTGCTCACCCACACACATTGTGCTGTCCCTAACCCATCTGTTGGACACTGGGTTGGTCTTCAGTAATTAAGGCCTTTATGGAAGGGGTTAAGAGGATTTATCCTCCCATTTCTCACCCAGCTCCTGTATGGGATCTAAATGTGGTTTTAATCAGGCTCATGGGATCTCCCTTCGAGCCAATGCATAAAGCAAGTCTAAAAGACCTGACTTATAAGACTGCCTTCCCAGTGGCTATCACTTCTATCAGAAGGTTTAGCAAACTACAGGCCATTTCTGTTCTAGACCCATTTGTGACAGTCCACAGGGATAAGGTAGTTCTGCACACTCATCCCAGATTTGCGCCTAAATTCATCTTGAAGTTCCATGTGAACCAATCGATTGAACTACCTACCTTTTTCCAGAATCCCACTAGCATGGCCGAAAGAAGCCTACACACACTAGATGTGCGCAGGGCAGTCATGTTCTACCTAGAAAGAACTAAACCACTGAGAAAAACAAACCAGTTTTTCGTTTCAGGGGCAGCTGGTAGAGAAGGGAACCCTGTCACTAAATCGGCAATCTCAAGGTGGATTGTCAAATGCATTACACTATGTTTCTCTCTTGCTAAGAGAGAACTGCCCTTCAATCCTAGAGCACACTCTACTCGGGGGCACTGGGGCTTCCATAGCATTCACTGCAAATGTTCCCCTTGAGTCCATAAGCGGCAACCTGGAGTTCTGTACACACCTTTACAAAACACTATTGCCTAAACGCTCATTCTAGGGCTGATTCTCAGGTGGGACAAGCTAAGACAGCTTTTCTCTACTGTTCCTTCTCACAACCCACCTCCAACTCCAGGTACTGCTCGCTAGTCAATGCACAGCATATGATTCTAAGTAGATTAACAAGCATCAGAAGACATGCATTAATTACCGTGATAGCATTTCTCCAGCATGGGGTCTGGCATGGATTCACATGCTCATGAATATTCCCCGTCGTCAGGCTGGGAATCCTCGGTAAAGAAAAAAATCAGTATCAGTTTCGTTTCTGATCTGTCTTTCTTAGTAGTAACCAATCGCTGATCTCTGGGTCATACTGCCCCCAGCCAATGACTGCCCTCTCCCTAAGCCCTGCCCCTGGCAGCCATCCTCAGATTTTTACCGCACGCTCAAGTGGTGGGAGTCCTCGTGTTTAGCTCTCGAGTTTTTTACTGCGTTTTCACGCTTTTTCCAGAGATTTTCTCATTTTTTCGGTTAATCGAGCAAAAAAGCTCCACCGTTTCTACTTCCGATAACGGAGACCCATTTCGGAATTCTTCTACGCCCCTCAAGGGTGAAGTTTTCGTCGAGCTTACACTTCTTGGAGGATTCCGGAAGATCTGCGGCCTACCTCAACGGAAATGGCCCAGGACAAGGGAAGCTCAACGCCTGGATCCAAGCTGTTCAGGAACTGCCCTGTATGCGGATTATATAACGTTTTTAAAGGAGGACGAGCATTCGCGATGCGTCTACTGCCTTCATGAGGACAAGACGCACGTGGAGAAGGACTGTGCATTCTGCAAGAACCTTTCGGAACGGACCAAACAAAATCGTCGTTCCCGCCTTGCCGCCTGGCTGGAGAAGGGCACAGCAGGTGAAAAGGCGAAGAAGTCGTCTGAGCGGTCTTCTAAGTCTGTGAGGGCGCCCCGGCAACGGGGGCCCAACATAAGGCCAAGCACCGCGAGTCCGCGGGCATGGGGAGCGCCGAAAGGTCTGGCTCTTCGGTTGCCAAGCAGGGCGCTACATCCCCGGCACGTTCGGCCACGAGCC
This sequence comes from Ambystoma mexicanum, assembly GCF_040938575.1. Taxonomy (NCBI): domain Eukaryota; kingdom Metazoa; phylum Chordata; class Amphibia; order Caudata; family Ambystomatidae; genus Ambystoma; species Ambystoma mexicanum. The sequence continues at coordinate 475,558,075 of NC_090939.1, read as the reverse complement.
AGCCCCCTGGTTCGGGGAAGAGTAAGTCTGAGAACTTACCGCTGGAGCGGACTCGGTCGATCTCGAAGGGTGAGCGAGGCGCTGGCCCTCCCCCCAAGGCGAAGGCCCAGGACGCACCTAAGGTGGTGAGGGCTATTATCCACCCGGCTAAGGCCTCTACCGAATTGGTCGCTGCGACCCTGGCGGAGCCGGCTGAGACTATGCCAGTGGAAACGTCCTCTGGGCCCAGAGTATCCCTGCCACCACGGAGGGAATCCTCTTTCCAGCCCATCGCGAAGACCCCCGTGAAGCCCCCGGCTGAAAAAGAGGGGGCGGGGGGGCCGGTGGCCAATACAGACTCGGAATCAGCCTCTGAGGAGGAACTGGTGGAAACCGAGAAGGGCCTCAACGAAAGGTCCATAGGCCTCAACGAGAGGTTCATAAGCCACAACGAGAGGTTCGAGAAGGTTCGATCCCAGGGGACGGTTCCCGCTGACGTGATCGAAGATAGCGACGATGACGAACAGGGCCCAGTGGAGCGACCATCCCGTCCGTCGCAGCCATTGCCCGAGCCCCAGGATAGCTCGGCGGCCATTTTGTTGGCAATCCAATCCTTATGTACCGAGATAAGGACGAGATTACCACGCACCCCGACGGAGGAGCCAGAACCAAGCCCGTCGGGGAAGCCCTCCGAACAAGCGGAGGAGAGGCCACCCCGCTCCGCCCTTCGTACCTGTGAGACCGGTGGACCCCTCATCCCCCCGCCGGACCCTAGAGAGGATACGGCAACGGGTACGCGACGGGGACGGTCGATGATGGCGGCGATGACACGACGGACATCCCGTCGCCCCCCATTACCCCCCCCAACGAGGTTGGCTCTTTCCACGCCATAACCAGGGCATCCGAGCTCTTCCAGCTCTACCCTGAAGAGCAGAAAAAGGAGGGGTTTCTGTACCAATGACGAGAGGCCAAGAGGAACACGGTCCTTGCGGTGCCTTTACTGGACATCTGGGACGAGGGGCTTGCTGTCCTCAAGAACCCTTCCACGACACCCGCCAAGAGGGACAGGTACGAGAAGAAGTACCGAGTCCCCGATGCCGCCCCCTTGTGCCTCAGGGCCCAGCCCACGCCAGACTCGGTCGTCTTGGCAGCGGCTAAGAAGGCAGCGGGCGCGGTGGCTTCAACTTCCACTTCCCCGCCGGACAGCGAGGGCAAGAAGTTGTACTCTATGGGACGAGTCATCTCGGCGACGACGATTAAGGCGGCCAATGCCTTAGCGATCGTAGCCCGCTACGACAGGGAGCTCTGGTTCAAGATAGCTCCCCTGCTAGACTTCCTGCCTGATGACAAAAGGGCAGAGGCCCTAGAAATTCTGCAGGAAGGCGAGGTGGCATCAGATCACGCCATAACGGTGGCAACGGACATTGCTGATACCGGATTTCGCCAACTGGGCAACAGAGTTTGCCTCAGATGACGAGGATGGCTCAAGGCGACAGACTTTCGCCAGGACGTCCAGGCAAGAGTGTTGGACATGCCGTTCGACGGCAACAACCTTTTTGGTAAGGCGGCGGATGAGTCTCTACAGGCCATCAAGACCGACTCGGAGACGGCCCGGGCCCTTGGGGTGCTCCAACAGCGACGGCCCTTTCGGAGCTCCGGAGGCAGACTGGATGCCTCCAAAGGATCCAGCGGTGGTTCCTCCACCTACCGCCAGGCGGCCCGCTCTTCCTCCCAGGAGGCCTACAGAGATCGCGGCAAGCAAGGGGGATCCCACCGTCGTCGCCAAGGAGGCCAAGGCGGCAAGGCCGCCTCCAAGCAAGACTTACCTGGCCGGGTTGTCGTCCCCCACCGAAGCACCCCGGTGGGAGGCCGGCTGACGAAGTTCGTCAGAGTGTGGGAGTCCATCTCCACCGATCGGTGGGTGCTGGACACCCTGGCCAACGGGCACTCGCTTGAATTCCAAAAGAAGTGCCCTCACGTTCCTCCCGTGGCCAGGAAGGAGAATCACGCCCCTCAACTGCTGTTGGAGGTAAAGATGATGCTCAAGAAAGGTGCCATCGAGCATGTCCCCAGGAGGCTCCGGGGCTCCGGAGTGTACTCAAGGTACTTCCTCGTCAGAAAGAAGAAAGGCGGTTGGTGCCTCATCCTGAGCCTGCATCGGTTAAACAAAT